>NW_008335297.1:5485222-5539767 GCF_000622305.1 Nannospalax galili | reverse complement strand
CTAGATAGGTAGATACATAGATGATAGATAGATAGACAGACAGATAGATAGATAGATAGATAGATAGATAGATAGATGCTAGATAGGTAGATACATAGATAGATGATAGATAGGTAGATAGATGATGATAGATAGATAGAGAGATAGATAGAGAGAGAGATAATAGGTAGATAAATAAAATTATAAATAGGTACATAGACTGACAGATACATAGAATGAATGATAGAAGATAGATGATAGATAGATAGTAGATAGATAGATAGATAGATAGATAGATAGATAGATAGATAGATAGATAGATAGATAGATAGATAGATAGATAGATAGATAGATAGATAGATAGATAGATAGATAGATAGATAGATAGATAGATAGATAGATAGATAGATAGATAGATAGATAGATAGATAGATAGATAGATAGATAGATAGATAGATAGATAGATAGATAGATAGATAGATAGATAGATGATAGATAGGTAGATACATAGATAGATGATAGATGATAGATGATGATAGATAGATAGAGAGATAGATAGATAATAGGTAGATAAATAAAATTATAAATAGGTACATAGAATGACAGATACATAGAATGAATGATAGAAGATAGATAGATAGATAGGATAGATAGAAGATAGATAGGATAGATAGATAGATGATAGATGATAGATAGATAGATAGATAGATAGATAGATAGATAGATAGATAGATGTAAAAATAGAGATACACTTGCTGTCTTAACAGGGGTGAGGTGATACAATGGTTTTGATTTTAATTTCTTAATTGGTGATATTGAATAACTTGTCATATACTGCTAGCTATTTAAATATTTTCTTTGATAACTGTCAAGTCTTTTGCCCATTTTTCAATCAGGTTACTTAAGGTTTTATAGTTGTTAACTTGTAATACTCTTTTAATAGATTCTAAATAGTACCCCTTTATCAAATACAGTCATTCCTTAGTAACCTTGGGAAGCTGGTTCCAGAACCTCCCAAAGATACCCAAATACACAGGTGCCAAGTCTCTTATACAAAATGACATATTATCTGGAGGTTTAGTTCAGTTTGTAGCAAAGCCCTTGGTTCAATCCCCAGCACCACATAAACCAGGTGTGGCCACACACGCTTGTTATCCTAGCCTTCAGGAGATGAAGGCAGGAGGATAAGAAGTTCAAGGCCATCCTTGGCTATATTGTAACTTTGAAGCTGAGGCCAATCTGGGATGCATGAAATCTTGTAAAAGAAATAAATAACAAAATAAAAGTACATATTATTTGTTTATAACCTGCACATCTTCCTATATACTTTAATCATCTCTAGGTTACTTAGCACACCTAACACAATGTAAATGATACATAAATAGTTGCATTGTTCATAGAATAGCAACAAGAAAATCTGTACATGCTCAGTAGTGACATAATTTTCAATCCAAAGTTGGTTGCAAGTTGGTTGCATCCACACGCATGGAACCAGAGGATAAAAAGACCGGCTATATATGTTTTGCCAATAATTTCTCTCATGACGCAGATTGCCTGTTCCTTCTGCTGACTGCTTCTTTTGCTGTACTTCATTTCTTCATATATGACCCTTTGAGGATCTCCTGGCCTCAGTTTCCCCATCCTGAAATTGATAAATGAACTAAACTATCTCAGGGGCCCTTTATTGGTAGGAGGGTTCAGATGGGAAAACTGAGGTCTGGGGTGTGTCTATGCCTGCCCAGGGATGCAGAGCTTTGTAGTACCAGAATCAGGATTCACATTTGCATCGTCTAACCAGAAATTCTCACCACTCTAGATCAGGGGCCATGTACATCCCCTGGATGCTGGGAGGTGCCCACAAGGATAGCCCTGGCCCTGTAACATGCACCTCAGTGCCTGAGAAAGTCAGGCTCTGCCCTCCTCCAACATCCTTACCACCCTACCCTCCCACCTTGGCTCTTCTGGAGGGCTAACTCCCTTCCTTCATTCCTTTTCTTCCTCTCTTCTTTCTTCCTATCTTCCTTTCTCCTTTCTTTCTTTTTATGAAGCATTAGCGATTGGATCTATGCCTGGCACATGCTAGACAAGTGCTCTATCACTAAGCTGCATTCCAGTCCTCATTGTACTTTGAGATAAGGCCTCATCAAGTTACCCAGGCTGGTCTTGTACTCACCGCACAGTCCAGGCAGCCCTTGAACTTGCCATCGTCCTGTCTCCTTAGTAGCAGAAATGACAGGCTTGCACCCCGGGCTTAGTCTCCTCTTTCCTAACATGATATTCCAAGAAACTTCTGTTAATCAAGCAGAGTTGACATATGGGATGAAACTTCTTGGTCATCCCTAGACTAGATGATGAGTCTTTCCAGAACAGAAACTACCGTACCTCTCTTTAATAATTTAAAAATGATCATCACACTAACCATCAACCTTTACCTTGAACATGTTTCACATTAGTGAAGTTCGCTGAGGCATGCCTTCCCTTCTTTTTTTTTAACTTGTATATCAGTATTTATTGTTGAACTATTCATAATAACTAATAAATGGAATAGATGTATATCAATAAGTGAATGGAGGAAGCAGTTGTAGTACACATGTTATCTGGGAAGCTGAGGTCTCCTTTTGGGGTTCTTAGTCTTGTTAAGAAAATAATTTTAAAATGAACTCAGAATGAAGCGTGAAGGCAGTTGTATGAAAGTTTGAAAGAAAAACAACAGAGCAACAAGCTGTTTAATATTGGCAGCTGCCTGAAGGAGGTTGGCAGATAAGGGAGAAAGCCACACCTAAGTACGAGTCTTAGAAAACCTGGGTTTTGGCCAATGACCCAAAGAAAAGCTTAGAAAAAGGAAAAGTTGACATTTTATGAGTTGCCAAGGTCATAGCGCTCTCTACAGGCGGCTGCCAGCATTTGTAGGCGAGGAGAGGCTTTGGGCAAGTAACGTTCAGTATCTCATTAAGAGAATGCTTATTTCCCTCTCCTCCCAAATACCTGGTTTAGAATATCAGGTCCCTACCCAGAACTCTGTGTCTCAACAAAGCCCAGATACCTCCAGTTTTTCATATGGTCTCAAGTTAGATTCTAAAGAGTGCCTTCCCTTCTTTATCTTTCAAGAGGATGCTTGTCACACCCATGTCTCAGACGAGGAAGGAAAAGCACAGAATGTTCTAAGCATGCAGGAAAAACCCAGTTTGTCTGGCATAACGCACTGTTAACCACCTCCAAGCCGCATCACCCCTGGCCCCAGCCTGGTTCCCTGTGTCCCCAAGCTCTCTATGTACATACAGAAGTATATTCATAACAAATAAGTACACCACATTTCAGAATGCTCGGGAAGCACGCATGAATAAGCTAGCTAGCAGGTGGAAGAGCAAGGTGAGACCACTGGTCCAGACCCACAGGAGCAGGAGATAGCTGATTTCTGACTCAGACTCAGCTCCCTGAGTCAGGCAGGGGAAACTGTCTCCCTGCCTCTCAGACTCAGAGTCAAACCTTCCAAGATTATAATTATCCCACTTGCCCCACCCACGGCCCTGCTTCTCCTAGAAACCACCACTCACAGGCCTGGGGGCTCCCAAGGCAAGGGGGTGGCTGGGGGCTGGCAGAAATAGAGCCTCGGGGGTTCTCTTAGTCACAGGACTGGAGAAACAAGGGGGTGCAGGCTACAGCCCTGGCTCCAAGGAGGGGAGGAGTCATGGATCACCAAGAATCCCCTGGAAGCTCCTGACTCCGTGTAGGTGGCAGCCTGGTATGCTTATGCTACAGAGTGCCAAGTATCAGAGGGTCTGTCCATATATAGCAGTGGGGTCTTAGACTGTTGGTCACATCTCCTGACCTAAGTTTCCCCATTCTGAAAGTGTGTAAAGGAACGAGATTATCTCAGAGGTCATTGGAGTCAAATGTTAGAAAGGAAACACGGAGTTGCCATGGAACTGCCTACCACCTCTCTTCCCCTGGCTTCCAACCACAGACTTTGGCACAAATACTCTTCATCCCCTTTCTACCACCTAGAGCTTATACAAGAGTCACTTGTGACCATTAGCCCCTTCTTGATCCCTGTGCCCAGCAGAAAGATGGGCAAAGTCCTGCCTAGTACAGTGCTGTGTTAGAGCATTCACTTTAATATCAACAAACTTCGTGGGGCCAGGGAATGTGGCTCAGTCGATACAGTGCTTGTCTGAAACCTTGGGTTCCATCCCCAGTGCCCATAAACCTGGCATGGAAGCATGTGCCTGTAATCCCAGCATTGGAGAGGTGGAGGCAGGAAGATTGGGAGTTCAAGGCCATTCTCTGCTATCTAGTACATTTGAAGCCAGCTTAGACTATGTGAGACCCTGCCTCAAATACAGAAAAGAAGCCAATAAACCATTTGACCCTGTTTCTGGCAGAACCTCGTAAATGCTACAGAGGAATTTCAATAGCATTGCGATTCCAGTTTAGTTCCAACCCTGCTGCTCACACTTAACTACCTGTGTGGTTTAGGTAAATCTTCACTTCTCTGATCTCTAGTTCTTCATCAATGGGGACAGAGGTGACTGGCATACAGTAGTTCAAGGCACTGCGAGTAACTATGGCTTCACTTATCATTTTCCTAAGAGCTAGAGCTGTCTCCCACACAGGATCAAGCAGGTCAGTAAGCGACCCCAAGGAACAATCTCCAGAGAAACTATGAGAAGAAACCAGAAGCAGCTCTTTGAGCTTCTGGTACATGGGTGCCTGCTCAGAGAGTGCAGAATGTTGTGTGGCCAAGGCTTGAAGCCCAGTTTTACCCTGTGCTAGGTTATCATTTTCCTAAGAGCTAGAGCTGTCTCCCACACAGGATCAAGCAGGTCAGTAAGCGACCCCAAGGAACAATCTCCAGAGAAACTATGAGAAGAAACCAGAAGCAGCTCTTTGAGCTTCTGGTACATGGGTGCCTGTTCAGAGAGTGCAGAATGTTGTGTGGCCAAGTCTTGAAGCCCAGTTTTACCCTGTGCTAGAAAAATGGAACAACCTGGGTCACCATCTTCTCATCTGTAGAATGGTGTGTTTGGAAAAACTAGCACAGAAAACAGCTGTTAGAATCAACAAGACAAGGTGAATGCCTGGCTTAGGGACTGCTTTCCAGCAAACACCAGCTGAAGCTATATCACTAAAGGGGGATTATAGGTGAGATGGCTCATTCGGTAAAGTGCTTGCTTTGCTTTGCAAGCATGAGGACCAGGGTTCATCCCCAGTGCCCACATAAAAAGTCGGGTATGGTGGCATGTGCCTATAATCCCAGCACTGGGGAGGCAGAGACAGGATCCTTAGAGCTCACTGGCCAGGCCAGTCTAGCCTAAGTGATGAGAACAGGTCCCAGGAAGATCCATTCTCAAAAAATAAGTGTCCTGAGGAAGGACATTCAAGTTGACTTCTGGCCTCTACATACATGTGAACACACACACCAGCACTTACACATATAAGGGATTGCACAGTTCTGGAAACACAGCACATACATACATAGGAGGTGTTCACACTTAGACCACCCGATGTAGCAAATAATGTAGTTTCATCCAGGGCTCCCAGGAGGTACAGGCTAATGAACACAGGATGAAGATGAGGGACAAGAAAAAGAGTCAGGGAAGGAAAGAGGTCCTCTGAGAGCATTGTCTAGCCTGAAAGGAACTCAGGGGGTTGGGCTGCCAAGAATCTGTAGCTCTCAGAGCATTTCCCTCTGGCCGTGGGCAGCTAGCTGCTCTACACCTCCTTTTAGCCTCACAGAAAAGGAAGCAGGAAGAAAATGAGGCAAAGCAGCTTCACCACCGACTAAAGGAAAACTTCTGAGTGCAAGGAAGCCATGAAACTGGGAGATTAGACACCAAACTTGGGTCATCCACGTTCTTGACAAGAATCCCTTCCCTCTTGCTTCCCTCCACCTACCTACTGTGCTTGTGTATCCATGAACCACACACTGTTCTTTCTCAGGCTTCTGTGTCCTTCCTCATTTCTCCCTCAGGACGTTTCCCAGAACTATGCAATCGCTGTTGAGTCCCCATTCCCAGGACAGCTTGGAATTGCAGCGTTATACACTATGCAACCTCACTCATCACTGGGTGTCAGACTCCTCTTCCCTGGACCAGGCAATTCTGAAGTTTATTCTAGAAGATCCTCAAGGTCTCCAGAGTCAAATGAAGATCCAATTGCCACATCTTTGTAGCACACCTCCTGTTGGGCTCTTCCCCTTCTGAGATGAACTCTACCCGCTGTATTTGGAACCGGGTAATGCACCTTGTGACCCTCTTCAGTTCCTGGTTTCGAATCCCCTCCCTGACCTCCCTCCCCACCACCTTGAGCTTACCTCTCTCTCTGCACAAAATCTGGTACCAAAATCTGTGCAATGGCCCCATCCCATTGCATATCTGTGAGTGACTGAGATGCTTGCAGACTTCAACAGTCTCCTAGCATCTGGAGGAGGGGAGCAACAGCTCTGCCCCCTTCCCTTATTTTCATTGTAGTCAATATTATAAGCAAGTGCATGTGTTCTAGAGACTTATGCATTGACATTTTACATTTCTAGACAGTAATATAAGGCTATATAAGAAAAACAAAGTTGAGAGCTAAGACACCTAGAATTATTTATTTACTTACTTGTTTTATTGTTTTTTGTGGGTTTTTTTTCTTTTTGTCTGTTGAGACAGGGTCTCCCTGTAGCCCCAGCTGTCCTGGAACTCACTATGTAGACCAGGCTGGCCTTGAACTCACAGAGATCCGCCTGCCTCTGCCTCCCGAGTGCTGGGATTAAAGGCATGCACCACCATGCCCGGCTGTTACTTACTTGTTTTGAGATGGGTCTCATGTATTCCAGGCTGGTCTCAAACTCACTATGTAGCTGAAAATGGCCTTGAACTTCTGGTATCTCCTGCCTCCACCACCAGAGTGCTGGGATTATAAGCATGCAACACCATGCCTGGTTTGTGTGGTGCTGGGGACCGAACCCAGGGCCTTGGGCAAGCTAGGCAATCATTCTACCAACTGATCTATGTCCCCAGCCCAAGATGCCTAGATATTTAGACATTCCTTATATATTCAATAAAGAAACAGTTCCATGAATAATGCTGCAGTCATTCAATGCAGCCATTTGAGACTTTAAGGACTTTTATTATATTTTTTTTAACTTCTGACTTAGTATATACCACACGCTGAGCTAAAAGCTCTTGCATGCTTTTTATCTCATTTAATCCCCACAATAACCCTGTAATGTGGGTCCATGTGCTGACATTATTGCTACCAGTATTATTACTGTAATTCCCATTTTACAAATGAGGAAATTGAGTCTTCTGTATGATTATCAACTAATACTTATAATGTAATATTGAGGTAAAGGGGAGAATTACAACGGTTTATTCAGTATAACACAATTATGCTTAAAATGTATATATTGTGAGAGAGAAAGAGAAAGGGAGAGAGAGAGAGAAGACTAAAAGGTAATGTATTGTGGATTACAGGCAAGGTTTATTTTCTTGGATCTAACTTGTTTGGTGGTTATAGGTGATAGATGAATAGGTGATAGATGAATCAGGTTGATCGGGAAAAAACACCAGGACACAGATAAAACTCCAGAGGAATAGAGTTTATTAGCAAAGGAACACATGGGACAGAGTCCCTCCTGGGTAGGGAAAATGCCTGGTCATGATCTGGGGTCTTTTACGGGGGGGTACAGAAGGGGGTAAGATTTTTTTTAAAGATTGGGGGGCTGGAGAGTGGGACTGTTAAAACCTGCCCCTTTTAGAGATCAAAGGGGAAGCCTGCTGTGATGACCAAACTGTGGAGAAAAGTCTGCTTTTGACTTCAAAGGGGCTTGTGAACCATGAGACCCTCTTGGTGAGGGGGCAGGGCTGCTGTGTATCTGAACTCTAACAATAGGTACCTCACATTAGGCTGACTCTGCAACTATAGGCTCTTTACCCTCAGCTGGCTCTCTGTAACTCTGTTTCTCTATGAGATACAGGCTACATTCCCAGGCTTTACCTCTTCCTCCAGAAGAAGCTGCTGTTAGAGGCTGGGAGCCTCAGAGTGACCTCCAGGAGCTAGTGCCCAGTGTCCAGAGACCCTGCAGCAGCTATGCTTGGTCAGATTATGGAGAGGCCTCGCAAAGCTCCAATAAAGTCATGAAAGGTTTATCTCAGGCAAAGAACATGGAAGAATAAGAGTAAGAAAAAGTGGGAGCAACTTCAGGATGATCTACAGTGTCCATAAGCAGTCACTAAATCTTCCTCTCAGTTCCAAGGGACTTCCTTTGGTCTCAGGCCATGAAGCACAGAGATGCTTGGAGGGGATAGGGTTTCAGTGACACCAAGGCATAAGTTCCATGTGGCATTTGTTCATCTTATTTTCCACTGATCACATAGCCAAGACCAGGCTGAAAAGCCAGGCATAATAAGTGCAACCAGGTGCAAACCATCCATCTATGTTTTTCCAATAAACTACGCAGCAAGTTGGCACAAGGCATCTCTAGGCAACTTTGGACATCAGACAGCATTACATTAATACAACTTGTCCATTCTTGGCCAAGCCCTTGGTTCCAGCACCCCTGGAGATAAATGCACAGCTAGGCAGATCAGCTACAAGTTGGCTCTTTCCCCGCAGAGGCTGATGATGGAGATCAGCTATCCTCCCCACCAGAGTCACACCCCAGTCACACTCCAGGAGACTCCCTAGAATCCTAGGGTATCACAGCTTGGGGACCAGATGTGCAAAACGCCACTCCAGGCCAGGAGGAAGGACTCTAGCGCATCTTCCTGGAGTGCTTCATTCAGGCACCGCCAATTCGTTAATCCTGGAGTAGGAAGGAAGAAGGCCGGAATGGGGCTGGCTCTCTTCACCTCCCTTGCTCCTGAGTCATCATCCCCCTTCCCTACCCCACACAAACTCAGTTCCAACATCCACAGGCTAGCAGAGTAGAGTAGAGAATGTAGGCTGCAGAGAGAACAAACCAACCTGAACTCCACCTTCATTGAGTAAATATTTGTGTCCCATGTGGGGAACTCACTGCATGTGCTAAAGTGAAATAGACAGAAGCCATCCCTAGTCATGGGGCAGTTACAGTCCAGTGGGGGACTGATCATTAAGGAATAAATATTCAGGGGCTGGGGGAATGACTCAGTTTCTACAATGCCTGCCAAGCATGTATGTGGAACTCAGTTCAGATCCATAACTTCCACAAAGTTGGGCATGGCTGTGAGTAACTTGAACCCCTTTACTGGGGAGGCAGAGACAGGATTCCCTGGAGTTTTCTGGCCAGTTAGTTTAGCCAAATTAGCAAGCTCCAAATTCAGTAACTCTGTCTCAAAAAATAAAGTGGAGAAAAATGGCAGAAGACACCAGATGTGGATCTCTGTCCTTCACACGCACACACATGGACACCCACACAAAGATTCAAATAAATACTAGGTAGTAGGGGAAAGACATGAGTTAGAGAGAGAATAAAATGGCAGCCTTCAAGAGCTCAAAAGCCAGGAGGGAGCGACACTTTTCAAGGGACTAATCTGACCTCAAGGATGACAGTGAGACACGGAGGAAGAGCAAGGGGAAGAGCATTCCAGTCAGGGCATAACATGTGCAAAAGGCCCAAGGAAGGAAAGCTTGACAAATTAAGAGAAGTGGCCAGATGCTGGTATGGCTGGAACATGGCAGGCATGAGGGGTAAGGCTGTGATGGCAGGTGAGGCTGGGGCAGTGGCAGAGCAGCATGCAAAACCCTACAGCTACAGATTTTATTCCATGTGGGTGCAGAGCCTGAGACAAGGGCTGGGGTACAGGTGATCAATCTGGAGGTGATTTGAGGAAGAAGGAGCCAAGGAAAGGAAATGTGTTTGGGGAGACAAGTTCATCATCACCACCAAGGGGGCAATGGAAGCCCAATGCTGCCAGGACTTCTCAAGAGAAGTTCTGGAAGCCACCCAGAATCTTCCACTCCAAGGAGGAAACATCACACATTTATCCACATCTGCCTTTCCTGCCGGCTGACAGAAGTCACCCCTTAGTTAGGCTGTTAATTAATACTTCTGGCTTACTTTCGCACAGGACAATCAATTTCCAGCAGTATCTGAGAAGGAGCCAGGGCCCAAAAGCAGGTGACAGACATCCTCTTGTGGTAGACCACTATAGTGGAGAATGGAGCCTCAGCTCAGTCAGGAGAAGATCCCAGAGGTAAGACATAGGCACAGAGCTAGAGGGAGCTCTGCTACCAGTGGGAAGCATCTGACAGTCTTCAAGTAAGACAGGCCTGTCTGACTTGCAAGTCAGATGACGTCTGACATCTACAATTTATAACTGTTCAAATTGTGGGGAATAAACAATTGTGAGTGCTCAACCATTGATGGGCCATCTGTATCAACCCCTCTCCACCCAAGGCTCAGGGACCACCTCAGGAAGTTAGAAGGGTATAAAAGCCAGGAGGTGTTGTGAGATGTTGTCATATGGACAGGGCTATTGCACTCATGAACTCACAGCAGCTATGGTTGCCTGAACAAGATTAAGCCAGCCAACATTCCAGTATGGAGTAGGGATAGGAGCCTGAGGCCCCACCCCTAGCTGAGGAACTATTGTCAATTAATGATAGCTGAGGAAGGGAGAGTCACTTTCTTTGAGGTATAGCCACAGGCAGGTTCTCCATGCCCCAGTGGACGACCTCACACCCACACACACATGGGCAGCACTAATTGGACTCAGTGAGGTTTTTTAATATTTTATTATTTTTGTTTTATGTGTATGAGTGCATTGCCTACATGCGTGTAAGTGCACCTGTGTCAGGCAATGCCCATGGAAGTCAGAAGAGGGCTTCAGATCCCCCTGAAACTGCAGTTACAGATGATTGTTAGCCACCATGTGGGTGCTAAGAAATGAACCCGGATCCTTTGCAAGAACAGTCAGTGCGCTGAACCGTGAGTCAGCTCTCCAGCCCCCCTCCCCTCCCCATTATTGTTTTTAGAGGACATAGATGACATCTGCCCAGTGTGCAGCCTTGTTCTTTCTTATACTTGTATAAGGTGTTTTTGTCCTAAATAGAGTTTAACCTGTTCTGAGTGAGCTGTGCTGGAAGGGTCTCAAAGCTTCATCTGTGCAGATGTACTCTCATTTCCGGGAAGTCCTTTGGCCAAACCACATCAGAGCACTCAGTGACTCATAGGGTCAGCCCTGCATGGGGGCTGAATGCATCTCTAGACTTCACTAATCTTTGTGTGTGCGTGTGTGCACATGCATATGGAGACCACAGGGCAAAATCATGTCTTTCTTCAAACATTCCCTGTCTTAGATTTTGTTCTATTTTTTTTTTCTTTTTTTTTTTTTTTGAGTCAGGGTCTTACTACATAGTGCTAACTGGCCTAAAACTCACCGTGTAGCACAGGCTGTACTCAAACTCCCAGAGATCCACCTGCTTCTGTTTCCTGAGTGCTGGGGTTACAGGTGCATCATCATACCTGGCTCCATCTTAGTTTTTGGGACAGGATCTTTCACTGAACCTGAGCTCACACATTCTTCTAAACTGGCTGGCCAGAAAGCCCCAGGGATCCTCCTATCTCTGCCTCCTCAGAGCTTGGATTGCAGGTACACACTGCCTTATATGTCCTGGGAAATCAATCTCAGGTCCTCGTGCTTGCACAACAAGCACTTTACAAACTGAGCCATCTCTTCAGCCTTAAAAAAAAAAAACAGGGTCTCATGTATCCCAGGTTACAACAAGCACTTTACAAACTGAGCCATCTCTTCAGCCTTAAAAAAAAAAAAAACAGGGTCTCATGTATCCCAGGTTGGTCTCAAAACTCACTATGAAGCCAAGGATCATCTTAAACTTCTGATCTTCTGCCTTCACCTCCAGAGCACCAGGATTACAGTGTATGTCTGATATCACTCATCTTATAGTTACCATGCATCTCTTATAATATGTGACACCACCCTACATCCAGGGACACTGAAGCTCAGGGCTCCACACTCCTTGGCTGAGGCCTCGCTGACAGGGAAGGATGGGGCTGGGACCCCTTCCAGCTCCCACTGCCATTCCAAGGCTGTAGCATGACCTGCTCTGCTGTGTTTGTGCCTGGGGACTTTATTCTCCATGGGTCATCTTAAGTTCAGGCAATGTCTGAGAGCCGAGTGGCCTTGCGTCTTGACTTTCTACCCCTGCAGGTGTTTAACTCCTCCACACATGGAGCTGAGCCACCAGGAAGGCTAATTATAAATGTCAGGTATTTATAGTGAGTTTCTCCACCCAGGGCTTCCAGCATCTTGAGGGAACTATTTACAGAATAGTTCCAGCACCTCTGGGAGAAAGGCAGAGGCCTCCAGAGGAAACTGAGGTAAAGAGACAGGGCAACTTCTCCGGAGTGAGGAACCCTCAGCCAAGGAGGCTTTGCAAGTAAACTGTCAGTATAGGGATTTTCCAGACAGCTGCCAGGGACAGAGGAAGAGGGAGAAGAAACATATGATTGCATGCTCCCCACATGCCCAGAGGCTGTTGGGGAGTTGGCTGAGTCACCTCTGGGTCTGACTATCTCAGCTGTGAAGTAAGTCTTCCAGGCTAAACCTCATGGGCTTATTTTGTTTTGGTGGTGGTAGGAGGGGGGTTCCTTTGTTTTGTTTTGAGTGATGCTGGGGATTGAACCCAGGACCCTGTACATGCTTGGCAAGTGCTCTACCACTGAGCTATATCCCCCACCAAGCTTGATGGATTTAAATGAGTTCAGACAGGTAAACAACAAGACCTGGCAAGCGGTAAACCTTCGTGACTAGGTGAGGTTACACAGGCCTGTAATCTCTGCACTCGGGAGGCTGAGGCTGGAGGATTGCAAATTTGAGGCCAACAGGGGCTACAGAGTGAGTCTGAGGCCATTTGCTACAGAGTGAGACCCTGTCTCAGGAAACCAGAAAGAAAGGAAGAGAGAAAAACCTTCAGAAAACTTAGCTATTTCTTTGAGACAGGGTTTGATGTAGTCCAGGCTAGCCTGCACATGGGCCTGTGTATGTGTGCACATGCATGTGGAGGCCAGGGAACAACCTTGAATGACACTCTTCAGGCACTATTCACCTTCTTTTTCTGAGATATGATCTCTCACTGGACTTACCAATTAGGGTATTTTGGTTGGCCATTGAGCACCACGGGTCACCAGTCTCTGCCTCCCCAGCACTGGGACCATAAACACTCACTACCATGCAAGCACGCACCACCATGCCACCTTTGTTATGTTTTATTTCTATTTTTTTATGTGTATGAGTGTTTTGACTGCATGTGTTTAAGTGTACCATGTATGTGCAGTGTCCAAAAGAGGGTATCTGATCCCCTGGAACTGGAGTTACAGTTGGTTGCTAGCCACCATGTAGGTGCTGGGAACTGAACCCAGGTCCTCTGCAAGAGCAGCCAGTGCTCTTACCCTCTAAGCATTCTCTCCAGTCCCATCTTTGGATTTCTTTTTACCTAGCCTTTTGTAGTCTATATATTAAAACCACAATACAGTTGACCTTAAAAACCATCCAAAGCCAGGCATGGTGGCACTTAGAGGCTTAGGCAGAAGGATATTGAGTTCAAGACCTGCTTAGATTAGATACTAAGACCCTATCTCAAAACAAAAGCAAAACCAAAACCTCTAAAGGTTGTATAATCTTGAGGCTGGGGAAATGTCTCATTGGATAAAATGCTTTCTGTACAAGCATGAGGACCTGAGTTTGGATCTCTAGCGCCCACCTAAAAGCTGGGCATGGAGGCATTCATCTATAACGCAAGTGCTGGGAGCAGAGATGAGGGAAGAGAGAGGAGGGTCTCTCAGAGCTTACTGGTCAGGTCCCACATAATCAAAGTATTTTTAAAAATCTTTAATGTTTAATCCTGAGTACAATAGTTTAGATCTGCAATGTCCCCTACAGGTGCATGTGTCACCAGCTTAGTCCTCAGCCCATAGCACTACTGGGAGGGGGTTACCTTTAAGAGGCAGGGCCTAGTGTGAGATCTTCTGGCTGCTGGGGGCATGTCCTGAAAGGAGATAATGGAACCACGGCCCCTTCTTCCTCTTTTTCCACCCTTGGCCATAAGATGACCAATCTGGCCACCCATTACAGCCATAAAGTCCTGCGTCATGACAGGCTCAAAACAAAGGGGCCAATGGATCATGGTCAGAAACTTACAAAATTATGACCCAAAATAAATATTTTATTTTTATAAGTTCATTGCCCAGTTCTTGTCATAGAAATGAAAGCTAACATATAAAAGGACACTCCCTCCTGTCTCCACCCTCCTCTCTCTGCACTCACATTGGCATTAACACTGTTTTGTCTTCTTGGCAGAGACACAAGTCCTCAATCCAGAAGATCAGGAAACCCGACTCACCAGCAACCCTTTACGTTACCCTGGCCAAGTCCCTTGCACTCCCTGAGAAATGTTCTATTCTGAACTAGGATTCATCCTCAAAATTCGCTGATCATTGAAGTCACTAGGGAGATTTGAGTAAGTCCAATGCCCAGGCCACATCAGGCCACACACATATTCAGTGGGACCCAGACATCATTTTACTTCTATAACTCTCCAAGTGGGTTCCATGAGCAGTCCAGATGTCAGGAACCACTCCAGTCCTCCAACGCCATTGCGCACAAGCTGCCCTCATCTCTGCTCAGATTAGAAGCTGGTTCCCCAGACCTGGAACCTGAGATTCTGCTTTTTAACAATATGCAGGAGGTAATTGTGCTGCTGGCCTGGGGATTCTTTTTCAACCAAGAAGGAATCACAATTTTTTTTAAAAAAAATCAATTTGGGGGGACTGAGGAGAAAGCTTGGTTAGTAACATGTTTGCCTTACAAGCACAAAAACCTGAGTTCAATCTCCAGAACCCGTGTTAAAAATAAATAATAAATAATAAATAAATAAATAAATAAATAAATAAATAAATAAATAAATACAGCATGATTACACATACAATCCCAGCCTGGGGAAACAGAAACAGCCAGGTCCCTGGGGCTTTCATTGGCCAGTCAGCCTGGCCACCAGCTGGAGACCAAACATTAAAACACATGAGCCTGTGGGGAAATCTCACACTCAAACCATAACTCAAATCACCTTTAAAGATGTCTTGTTCCAGTCCCTAGAGCCTGTGAGTAGGTTCTATTACGTGGAAAGAGGTTTAAAGTGAAATTAATATTAATTGAAGGGTCGAGGTTTTGAGACAGGTTCTCATGCTCATGCCTCCAGCCCATCCTGTTCCTCCTGCCTCAACCTCCCAAGTACTAGGAATTATAGATATGAACCACCACACTTGGTTAATTGACCAACCTTAAAATAGGAAGATTACTCTGGATTATCTAGACAAGGATAATTTAATCAGAAAAGTCCTTAAAAGTGGAAGAAGGATCAGATACTTAGACACGCACACATTAAAAAAGAATATTATATGCATATAGATACACATATACATGTACACACATACATACCTGCATATACACACATATATACATATAACACACACATATATATATATATACATATATATATAAACTAGTTCCATTACACCAAAATCTTGCTCTTGCATTGTCCCAGATACCCCTTCTCATCATTGATTTTCTTTCTGTCACCCTGGTTGAAAGTTCTCTTTTCTGAAGTTTAATATAAATAAAATCATACATGTGGAACTTTTTGTTGTCTGACAACTTCCCTCATCATACAATTTCTGATTCACCCATTTCATCATGTGCATCTAAGTTCATTCCTTTTTACTACTGAGGATTCCTTTTTATGAATATAATGCAATTTGCTTTCCAAACACTTGGTATTATGAAAAAAACGTGAACATTTTTGCATTAACAAAAAGTGTAAGAAGGAGGCAGAAGAGTTTGGAATGATGTGATATAAGAGCTCAGCTGACTGTTACTAGGCTTGCAGAAAGAGGAGGAGGCCAAAAGCCAAGGAGTACAGGCAGCCTCTAGAAGCTAGAAAGGACAGAAAAACAGATTCTTCCCCAGAACGACCAGAAAAGAGTAGCACCTCAATTTCAGTCTATTAGACCTGTATCCAACTTCCAACCTCCAGATTTTAGGATAACACATTTGTGTTTCTTAAGCAGCTCAGAATATGGAAATGTGTTATAGCATTACCAGTGAAGTCCAGACATGTCATTGAAAAAGTTAGTCTTTGTGAGTTTCTTCACTGTGTACCTGTGATGGGGCTGAGAGGCTCCAGGTGAGCCTGACATCCTTTTCTTACACAGCTAACCTGCAGGCACTCGGTATTCCAGGGCTGCTGACCTGCCTAACCTGGTGGTCTCCACTTCCCCAACAGGAAGGGAGTCCCAAGTAGCCAACTCAGCAATGTGGGAGTTATTTTAGGTTTAGCAGCTGAAGCTTTCAACAAAGAGCAGCTTGCAAGTGTCTCCAGGGCCCCCAGGGGAGACCTCTGCTCCTCTTGGCCTGTTGCCCTGCCAGATTTAGCCCCATGCCTGCCTACTCCACATGCCAAGCTCCCAGAACATCTCAGGTCCATCCAGTGGGCTCAGGAGAGGACAGAATTAAGGGGTGAACCAGAGTCTTCCCCAGTTCAGTCTGCCCCAACCAAGGATGGTAAGCTGGTCTGCAGCTGGGGTGGAGTCCCCAGGGATCCTGGGACAGAGGAAACCTCTGCAAAGATACTAAATGCTGCATGCTATGGCACAAACATGCACACACACACATACAAAAAATGCACAAAAGTAAATAAATAAATGTTTTCTAGTCAGCCCATCCATTATACCTAAAAAAAATAATAGAGGGACTAGTTGGGAAGAGGATCAAAAGAAGAGGGAAGAGGGACAAGAGAGGATCATGGGGGTAAATATGATCCAAATGCATTTTATATATATATGTGTGTGTGTGTGTGTGTGTGTGTGTGTATGAAAATGTCATAATGAAGCCCATTATCATCTGTAATCAATATATGCTAGTAAAAACATTTTTAAAATACTAGAAGACCAGTGAGACGGCTCAGTGTATAAAAGGACTTGCTGAACAAACCTAGGGACATGAGTTCAAATGTTAAAACCCACATAAAGGTAGAAAGACAAAACTGACTCCTCAAAGTTTCCCTCTGACCTCTACACATGTGCTGTGGCATGCATACTCCTACATACACACACGCACACACACACACACACACACACGAACAGTAATAACAATAATCATTTTCTAAACAATAATCGAAATCATCAAAGGATTCAGGAGTGTTCCAGAAAGTCAGCCTTTAACTGAAGCTCGTTCATTGACGTAATCAGAGAGCAGGCAGAGCAGGGGAAGCCGCTGCTTCAGGAGGAAAGCCAGGCAGCTCTCAGAAGGGTTTGAAAGACAGAATGCAGATTTCTGACTTGCAGGGCTCTCTGAAGCAGGCCTGTTTTGTTGAAGGCAGGCAGGCTATACTTACAAGGGGATGCTTAGTGAAGACTGTCTATTACTATAAATTCTTCTCCAGAAGCCAAACATATGTGCACATACACACACACACACACACACAATAAGCCAAACATATGTGCACATACACACACACACAATAAGCCAAACATATGTGCACATACACACACACAATAAGCCAAACATATGTGCACATACACACACACACAATAAGCCAAACATATGTGCACATCTTACAAGGGGATGCTTAGTGAAGACTGTCTATTACTATAAATTCTTCTCCAGAAGCCAAACATATGTGCACATACACACACACACACATTATATATACAAGAGAAAAATCAGTACATGACATTTAGCCCTTCCTAAACTGGAAAAAAAATTAAAACCCCTACTTTTTTTCATCTTTGATAATTTACAGAGTATGAAGGAAGACATCTCATCCCAACAAGATCAATCTGGTAGAGAGTCCTCTATATTTCTGAGTGTTGTCCATTTACTCGTTCTGCCACCAAATGATTGAGACACTTCATGTGCCAATCAGAATTGAGACTGATGCGATTCCAGGCACCCTGAGGCTGGCAGCCTGAGCCTCACTTCTAACCTTGTCATCCTGGGCCAAGCATATTGGTCTCATTTGGCAGTTGGTCAGCACGCAGATTCTCTGAGCCAGGCATGGTTTCACGCACTTGTCCTTCCAGCAATTAGGACGCTAAAGTAGGAAGATCATGAGTTCGAGGCCAAGCCTAGGTTACACAGTAAGACCCTATCTCCAAAAAACTGCAGGTTCCCAGGTATTGTGCTTGCCCTACTCAATCAAGCACCCCCAGAAATGCGCTCAAAGGTTTCAGAAGCCCTCATCTAGCACAATTTAATTTCTGAAAGTGTTTTTCCATGAAAGCACATTGCCTGGAATTTGAATTTCATCCATGACCCAAAAATAGGGTATTATTTAAATGGACATTTTTTTATTAGATATGTTCAGGGTTAGGGAATAGTTTATTTCGTAAAGTGCTTGCCTTGCAATCATGAAGACCTGAGCTCAGTCCCCAGCATCCAGGTAAAAATTGGGCGGTGGCACATGCACGTAATCCCAGTGCTCAGGCCTACAAGTAGGTCATTGGGGCTCACTAGCCAGCCAACCTAGCCTAATCCATGAGCCTTGGGTCCCAGTAAGAGACCCTGCCTCAAAAAACAAGGTGTACAGCTCCTGAGGAAGAACACCCAAGATTGTTTTCTGCCCTACACACACTCATACCCACATGCACTCACACACACATATACACACAAAGTGCATGCATACCTGCACATAAACACACACACACACACACACACACACACACACACTAAAGTTGGCTATATCCATCCCAATCACTGCCCCCATCATTGAAGACTATGAGCCTGAAACTTCTGATTTGTATAATCACATGAGAACTTGAAAATCAGCAACTGACTCAACAGCAGTGGTAAGGGAAACAGGGAGGTGTTACGCAACCAGTTCATGACCATTGCTGCCTCTGCATCCAGGAACTCTCTCAGCAAGAGCCAGGTTCAGGTTGCAAGGTGAGAAGGTCTGGAAGAAAATGTTTGCCTGTCTTGGTACAAAACCCAACAGACATCAGAATCTAACACTCAAATTCATTAATGGATGGATTGGCTCCAAGCTCAGCAAGGTAGCATATGGAAACAGAAGGAAAAATATGTATCATTTCCTCTACCGCAAACTTGCTGAGTCCGAGGAAGATGTCAAAAGATCTGGATGCAGCCAGCATGATTAATCTCACCAACTTTGCCTTGAGTTTCATCTTTGGCAGCGGGGACAGCATCCACTTAAAAGTTAATTACAAGCAAGAAACAAATCACGCAGCTGATGTGAGCATTACAAACAAATTAAGTTCTTAAAATAGGCCCACACCACTTGGAACAATGGTTTACGAGCCTAAGGGTATATGAGAATAATTGTGGAAGGTGAGCTAAAATGCGTGATTTAAATGAGGGCAAACTGCAAATATTAACCCAAAAAGGAAAGAAACAGAATCTGTTTGGCATTTTCTAAACAACAAGCCAAGCAGAATGATTTGAGACACAGCCCCCTGTGGAATGGGGAGGGAGGCCCCGATGGAGACAGGGCACCCCAAAGATAGAGAAGCAGCTGGAATGCTGGGAATCAGGGCAAGGGGAGGAGTGACCCAGCAGGGAAAACTCAGATCAGAGCCTGCAGCAGCAGCACCCCATCTTAAAACATTAAATTTGGGGGTGTGTGGAAGAGGAAGTTTCTGCTGCAAGAAGTTGGAAATTAAGCCCAAAGTTTTCATTGTGCAAATGAAATCACCAAGCCCAGACACAAGGGTGATTTTCCCCAAAGTCACACAGAAAGTGTCAGAGCTGGAATTGAACTCTGGTCACACGGCCCTCCTTGTGCAGCTAAGATTACAGACCCATGTGTCTACAAGGTCAAGTGGACAGCAAAACAGCAAGAAACTAAAACAGGACACTAGAGGCTAATATTGTCCCATTAGGAGGCTAGCATGAATCCCGTATGTTAGAAGTTTCTAGAAGCTATCCTAAATCAGACTATCCAGATCTCCGTAGCCATGTATGGCTGGCAGTTTCCTTATTGGACAGAACAGCTATAGAGTGATAGGAATTGTTAAAAACTGGAGAAAGGTGACGGATACTGTTGAGACAGAAGTCACCATCCTGTCCAGAAGGGAATATGGAGGCAAAGGTGTTGATTTTTAAGAAAAGCCACAATCTGGATTTTCATGTAAAATCTTTCAATGTTAATAAAACCTGTTAAATTACATATATGTGTGTATGTGTGTAAGTGGTGTGTGTGTGTGTGTGTGTGTGTGTGTGTTCAGGTAGAGGGTGACATACACGTAACGTGGGGAAAAAACAAACAACAACAACAAAAAGATAAAAATAAAAATGCTTTGTTCACCAGGAATCCCTCAGGAGAATGTGCTGTTTGCTTAGAAGGCTGTCTTAGTAAGTCCGAGGAGACAAAGCTGATTCCCCTCAGGGTGTACAAATGTTGCTGACGCTAGAACAGCAAGAGGTGGAACTTGTTCTGCTGAGAGAAAACAGGAAGTGTATGATCCTGAGAGGGCTGTGAAAGAGAGTGGTGGACATGAGGGGAACATGAGGATGGGTGCAATGGTGTGCTGAGCTCTCTGTTGTGCTCAGCAAGTTAGAGAATAGCATGCAAACACAGGAGTTAGAAACCAATAAGACACAGGATCTGGGGATGGAGAGAGGGCTCAGCACCTGTTAAGAGAGCTTACTGCTCTTCCAAAGAACCTGGGTTTGGTTTGGTTCCTAGCACCCATGTCAAAAGGCTCACAAAAGCCTGTAACTCCAGCTCCAGGGGATCAGATGTTCCCTGCTGGCCTCTGAAGGCACCTGCACATACACAGACACACACAGACACAGATAGATGATTGATAGATGATAGATAGATAGATAGATAGATAGATAGATAGATGATAGACAGACAGATAGATAGATAGATAGATAGATAGATAGATAGATAGATAGATAGATAGATAGATAGATAGATAGATAGATAGATAGGTGATAGATAGATAGATGATGGATGATAGATAGATAGATAGATAGATAGATAGATAGATAGATAGATAGATAGATAGATGCAGGTCTTGTACAGGGAACCCACAGCTGCTACGAGTTCATGAGTGAAAATTCCATGTCAGTTAGAGGACATATCCCAGAACTACTCTCCATCTTGTGGCTTTTATAGTCTTTCTTCCTCCTCTTCCATGATGATCCCTGAGTTTTGGCAGGGTGTGTGTGTGTGTGTGTGTGTGTGTGTGTGTGTGTGTGTGTTGGGGAGAAGTGTGAGAAAGATGCCCCATTTATGGATGAGCACTCAAAATCACTTATTCTTAACATTTTGACCATTATGAGTCTCTGCATTGACTGTTGACCACTTCAGAAAGAAAATTCTCCAACCAAGGCTGAAAGCAGCCCAGATGTATGGGCCATTTGTTTCTTATCATTTTTATTTTGGCTGAGATTTGTTATCTTTTCATTTATAGTGAGTATCCTAGTTTGCTTTCATTGCTGTGATACAACACTGACCAAACCAACTTGGGGAGGAAAGGGTTTACTTGGCTTACAGTTAACAGTCCATCATCAAGGGAAGCCAAGACAGGAACTCAGGACAGGAACCCAGAGGCAGGAACCTGGATGCAGGAGCTGAAGCACAGGCCATGGAGGAACACTGCTTACTGGCTTGCTCCTCTGGCGTGTGCTCAGCATGCTTTCTTATCCAACCCAGGACTACCTTCCCAAGGGTGGTATCACCAACAGTGCTGTGGGCCCTCCCACATCACTCAACAATTGAGAAAATGCCCCACAGATATGGCCACAGGCTGATCCAAATGGGGGAAATTCCTCAGTTGAAGTTCCCTCTACCCAGGTATGTCAAGTTGACAACTAAAGCTATCCAGCACAGTGAGCATAGTTTCCTTTATATCCCTTAGCATCACTAAAAATAACTACTTAAAAAAAAATCACCCACAATGGTGAGATGACCCAGGATTGCTACACAAACCTGACATCCCGAGTTTGATCCCCAAAATTCAGCTTTGAAAAAAAGCTGAAAGCAATGGTGAGCATATATAACCTGAGCCCTCCTATAGCAAGCACCTAGAATCCAGACCTGCAGGTGGAAGCTGGATAGTCCCCAGAAGCTCATGGGCTAGCTAGCTCAGAGTACACAAAGTGGCAGAAACAAGAGAGACCCTGCCTCAACTGGGTGGAAAGAGAGAACCAACTCCTAAAAGTTGTCCTCTGACCAACACACATGCATCATGGCACATGGGTGCCAGCACACACACACACACACACACACACACACACACACACGACCTCCACACATGCACATGCTGGCATACACACATACACACACTCACATATCTTACACACATGCACACATATACATGTACACACATGCATACACACAAATAATAAGTCTTTTTTTTTTTTTGCCTTTTTGAGACAGGGTCTCCCTGTAACCTGTAGCCCCAGCTGGCCTGGAACTCACTATGTAGCCTTGAACTCACAGAGATCCACCTGCCTCTGCCTCCCGAGTGCTGGGACTAAAGGTGTGTGCCACCACGCCCGGCTAATAAGTCTTTTTAATGTAACAAAAACCCTCCTCTGCCTGCTGATTCCAACATCTACATCATCTTGGAATCAGTTTCCATTCATTGTTTTTCCCTTCAAGAACAGGTCAGAGTTTGAGTGATTTTAGATTGTAGCCTAGATATTAAGAAAGATTATGAAGACTGGGTTCTTGTATAGTTCCCTAAAAAAAAAAAAAAAATGTTTTTCAGTGTATTTGTTTAAGGAGGCAATTAACTTGCTTATAGTCAAACTGCAAACTCTACCAGCCAGACTGCTGTTCAGTTCTCAGCTCACCTCTTCTAGTTGTTTCTGGGTTCAGAGTTTGGCCAATGCAGGGATGCTTCAGAGGCCAAAGACTCAGGTAGCATTTACAAACAGAATTGGCAATCCCTGTCTCCAGCTCCCTCCCTGTACTCTGCCTTCAGTTCTTGTGAGCACAGCTGTCTGTGGTTCTCTCCTGGGTCTTCCTGACATAATTGTAGACTTTTTACTGGAGTTTTATCCACTGCCACTATCTTTTTCTAAGACTTATTTTATTTTTTAGTCCATATATACATGTGTGTCTGTGTGGGACAATATGCATGTATGAGTACTGGTACCCATGAAGTCCTGAAGAGGGCACCAGATCAGAACCCCTGGGGCTGGAGTTACGGGTGATTGTGAGCTGCCCAATGTGGATGCTGAAAACAGAACTCAGGCCCTGTGGAAGAAGCTCTCTTAACGGCTAAGCCTTCTCTCCAGCCCCAACCACCACTCACCTTTAAGGTAGTTTTAACTTTTTTTCTAGGGAAGATATTTGTTACCTGTGGGAAGGTCAGTCTAATAGGTGCTTACTTGGCCCTTACCAGAAGGAAAATTCTTCATTTATACTTCAGAAAGGATTTTCAACTTTCTAAAATTCCTTTTTATTTTTATTTTTTGGTTTTTAGTTTTTTGTTGTTTGTTTTCTTTTGAGACAGAGTTTCCCTGTAGCCCCAACTAGCCTGAAACTCACTATGGAGACCACAATGGCCTCATTCTCACAGAGATCTGCTTGCCTATGCCTCTCAAGTGCTGGGATTAAAGACCTACACCACTACACCTTTAAAAAAAAATTGTGTGCCAGGCACTGTGGCACACACTTTTAATCCCCAGCGCTCCAGAGGCAAAGGCAGGCAGATCTCTGTGAGTTCAAGGCCAGCCTGGTCTACATAGCAAGTTCCAAACCAGCTGGGCTACAGGGAGACTCTGTCCCCCCAAAAAATTTTGTGTGTGTGTGGATGAGTGCCTCGCCTTCATGTATATTAAGTGCACCCATGTTGTGTAATGTTCATGGAGGCCAGAAGAGGGTGTTGGATTCCCTGGAACTGGAGTTACATGTAGTTATTAGCTACCATGGGGGTGTTGGAAACTGAACTAGGGTCCTCTGCAAGAGCAGCCGGTGTTCTTAACTGCTGAGCCATCTCTCCAGCCCCAGATTTTAAGCTGATAAAGAAAAAACATCAAAGGTGGGCTGGGGATGTAGCTCAGTTGGTAGAGTGCTTGCCTAGTCTGCATGAAGCCCTGGGTTTAATCCCCAGTACCACATAAAGTAGGTGTGGTAGCAGACACCTGTAATCCTAGTACTTGAGAGGTGAAGGCAGGAGGGTCAGGAGTTAAAGGACAGTCTCAGTTACACAGCAAGCTCAAAGCAAACACAGAATACATGAAAACTTGTCTCAAGAAAAAAAAAAAAAACCCAAAATGTGTTAATTCATTATAAAAGACCAGCCTGTGAACCTGTGGAGACACACATATCTCTATTAATAATTGTCTATATCATTATTTTTTTCCTTTTGTCGCAAACCTACGAAATCTGCATCTGGAATATGAAAGAGTTAAAGAACCGGCTGGAAAATGACTGAATTTGCATCTGTGTCCCATCTCACCTGCAGATCTGGCTCTTAATGTTTCCCTCATTAGAACAAAATTAGTCTTTGTAGAGTACCATCTGCATTAAGGTCTTTGCTGAGTGATTTCCAGGGTAAAAATCACAGTTTTAACCTCATTGGCCAAATTTCAAAAGCTACAAAGCAATGAGCTAAAGTTTATCTATAGGTAACTGAGATGCGTCACAGAGGCTGGTGCTGTCAACCAAATAGACTTCTACTGGGCCACACCCTGAACAGAATGATTAGATTCTATCTCTTCTCTAAACAGTTCTCCCCAAGACTGAGCCAGGGGCTGAGGTTGTAGCTCAGCCATCAGAGTGCTTGACTAGCATGTAATGTATGACACCCTCATCTCCAAAACAGAAAAGAAAAGGAAGGAAAAGATTGAGTCATAAACCACACAACTGGAAGCGATGAGGCATTCCCTGATTTTTGGAAGGGTCATCTCTCAATGGTGTGTGTGTGTGTGTGTGTGTGTGTGTGTGTGTGTACATGTGTGTATGAGGGTGCATGTGCATATGTGTTCGAATGCATGTGGAGGTCTGAAAACAACTTCTGGCATCATTCCTCAGGAACCATCCACCTTGTTTTTTGAGGCAGGGTCTCTCACTGGCTTGGAACTCACCAAATAGGTTAAGCTGGTTGGTCAGTGAGGATCTACTTGTCAACACGTCCCTAACACTGGGATTACAAGTATGTATCACCACAACAGTTTTTTTAAGGTGGGTTCCGGGGTTCAAACTTAGGTCCTCATGCTTGCACAAAAAGGACTACCAGTCTATCTCCCAAGCCCTCAATGTCGTATTTAAGTGAATTAACACAATTCTAAGCTGATGGTGTGTGAGCCACAGACTTAAGGAGACCTCAGTCCCAGCCTGTCTGCTTTGCTGTTTCCCCAATGTGCCTTTGGGTTAATGACAAACACTAGCCTTTTTTCTAGCCTCCTGGTGGGACTATAAATTGCCTTTTCTGGGTGACAACTTAGAAACACCTTATTTAAATTGTTCAGACCCTCTCACCAAAGAATTTCACTACTAGGAACACAGCCTAAGGGAGTAATCACAAAGTCACACTGAGATGTATGGGTAGAGAGGAGCACTGCAGATCATTTGTAATGATGAAAAACTGCAAAGAATTGAACTGTTCAAAAGAAAAGAATGGTTAAATAAAATATGATACAGCTATGTTGTGGAATATTAATATGCAACTGCTAAAAATCATGTTCCATGGGAATATTTAAGGATGTGATGAATGCTATTATATATAATGTTGAACTAAACTGTAGAATTCAGATCTCTATACAATAACCTTGCATATATCGGCATCTATGTGTTTGCATATGTGTGTACAGGTATGTAGTTCTCTCTGTATATATCTAGAACATATGGGCTAGAGAGATGGCTCAATTAAGAATACATACTGCTCTTAAAGAAGTTCCAAGTTCCAGCACTTGGGAGGCAGAGACAGGTGGATCAATGTGAGATTAAGGCCAGGCTGGTCTACCTAGCGAGTTCTAGGCTGTTGAGGCTACTGGGAGACTCTGTCTCACAAAACAAACAAACAAATTAAAAAAAAAAAAAAAACAAAAACAGAAGTTCCAAGTTTGGTTCCCAACACCCATGTCAGACAGCTTACAACTGCCTATAATTTTAACTCAGGAGATCCAACACCCTCTTCTGGGCTTTGAGGGCACTTGCACTTCTTATACACACACACACACACACACACACACACACACACACACACAAAACCTAAAAATTACAATATTTAAAAGAACATGAAACAGAATGTCAGTAGCAGTTATGTCTAAAGCTAATAATACACATAATTGTTAGACTTCTTTTTTCTCATCCCACTTCCCAAAATGAATATGTATGCTCTTGAACGTCCAAAAAGAAATATTTGACTCGCAAATGCCATCCAGAGAAATCAGAATGTTAAAGGTAAGGCAGATGGTAATACAGGGCCTTAAATGCTGGAATTTCAAATATTCAAAAAGAATAAGCACATTTCAAGTGAAATAATTATCAGGCCTGTCTCAGTTAACCTCTGCTCCCTAACAGTTATGAAATCTCAGCAGAATTTAGCAAAAGAATGTGTATTTGCCTGTGTGCCTGTGAGTTGGCTGGGATTGATGAATGTGGGCTAAGTCCCTCTGGGAAGGCTGGGACTGAGTGACCAAGACTGGGGTGGACTGGGGCACTCAGCTCATTCTTGCTTCAACTCCTTTCCCTGGGACCAGTGAGGTAGCATCCATGCAAATTCTTTTCACAGTGATGTGAAGTTCAGGACAGCAAATGTCCTCTTCAAGTCTGTATTAGCTACTTTTCATTTCTGTGACAAAAACATCTGACCAACACAACTGTAGAAAGGAAAGATTTATTCTGGCTCACAGTTTCTGAGGTTATCAGTCCATCATGGTGGAGAAGGCATGGCCTGCGGGGTGGTTCCATCAGTAGTAGCAAGAACTTGCCATGTAGGCCAGGTGTGGTAGCATAGCGCCTTTAATCCCACCACTTGGGAGGCAGAGACATATCTCTGTGAGTTCAAGCCCAGCCTGGTCTACATAGTGAGTTCCAGGCCAGCCAAAGCTACCTAGAGGTTGACAGAAATGTCAAAAGCCTGATACCTGATAGCCTGTGTCAGTGAGCTAGGTCCCAGGTCCCAAAGTTTCCACAACCTCCTATGATAGCACCACCAGGCTGAGACTCAAGGGTCCAAGTGTGGGGGGGTGGACATTCAGACCATAACAATGTCCTCAGTTGGATCACCCTATTGTCCTTCCTAATTTAGCTAAAGTGACACAAGGAAATCCAAAATCAGGGGCAATTTGCCTCTTTAATAGAGGCTGTGCGATGGTTAGTGTTAACTGTCAACTTCACAGAATCTATGATCACTTGAGGGGCAGGCCTCTGGGCCCACCTGTGGGAGATTACCTTGATTGCATTCATTGAGATGGGAATCAATCGCCACCCCAATAGCCCCAGCCATGGTGAGTGATTGCATTCATTCACCGTGGGTGGGTCTATTGGGGTGGCGATCCTGGACTGTCTAAAGTGGAGTGCACTGAGCACCAGCAGTCATTCTCTTCTGACTGCAGATGGCAGATGCAGTGTGAGCAGCTGCTTCAGGCTCCTACTGTCTTGACTTCCCCACCAAGACGGACTATACCTTAGGCCCTTCTTTGACCCAATATTTTATCATAGCAACAGAAAAGTGACTAAGACAAGTTGCAGAGTAACAAGAAAGAAAATCAAAGGAAGAACCAGGGACAGTCACTCAATTTACCAGCAACTACCTTAGTTGAAAGGCATTTGCATAAGGTGTGAGTCAGAGACTGCGACTTGTCAGATCCTCCAGTGCAGTTAGTGACAGGGGCCCCCACCTCTCCACCACCTTCACCAGCCAATGTTTTTTGCTGGCTATCAGGACTGACAAGTTTCTCAATGACTGATCATTTGTGTGTTGTTTGGTTTATTGGTTGGTTGATTGGTTGGTCCTGGCTTGCCAGCATCACTCAAACCATTAATTATCTGCGAGCTGCCTGTTAATTTGTTTCATTGCCCATTTCACTGTGGCATCCCTGAAGACAGAAAGAAAACTAACCATGTTCTAAAGCATGCTGTCACACAGGCTGGGCACTGCAGTACCCTAGGCCTACACTGTCTAAAAGGAAACCTCTAAACACGGGCAGAAATTGGAATTTATGTAGCCAAGGATAACCTTGAATTCCTCCTGCATCTATATCCCAAGTGCTAGGATTATAGATGTGAGCTACCATGCCCAGTTGATGTAGTGCTGGGGATTAAACCCTGTGCTTCATGCACACACATACAAATAAATGGGGGGAAAAAAGAATTACCTAGTCTGAAACGCCAATAATGCTGACGCTGAAATCTTCACGCAGGTCCAAAGCACAGAGCACTCACTGTAAGTCTCATTCAGTTCTCATGATGACACGACTGAGGCAGTGTGGTTATCATCACTGTCCTCCATTTCGCAAAGGAGAAAAGTGAGGCTCAGTTATGTAAACTGCCCTGAGTCACACAACCAGAGTGAGAGAGAGCTGATCTATATCCAGAGCCTAAGCTGAGCGGCTGCCCCATGCTGAGGCCAGCACACGCTTTATGTGCATGTGAGGGAGCACTGAAAACCCATTTTATTATCCCTCAGACCTGTGTGGAAGCCTCACTTGGTTACTCAGTGACTGTGTAGCTTTGGATGCATGGTCTTGGAGGCTCTGAGCTTCTGTTTCCTGGTTTGGTTTTAGGGGGTGTGTATGTGCATGTGTGCACCTGTGGAGGCCAGAGGGCAACATCGTTACTCAGTGACTGTGTAGCTTTGGATGCATGGTCTTGGAGGCTCTGAGCTCTGTTTCCTGGTTTGGTTTTAGGGGGTGTGTATGTGCATGTGTGCACCTATGGAGGCCAGAGGGCAACATGGGGTGCTTTCCTCAATCGTTCTCCATCTTAATTTTTGAGACAAAGCTTCTTCACTGAACCTGGAGTTTGCCATTTCAGCTAGGCTGACTGGCCAGGGAACTCCAGGAATCCCCCTGTCTCAGATCCACTGCACTGGAGTTACAGATTTACACAGCTTTTTATATGGGTGCTGGGGATCTAAACTTAGGTCTTCATGCTTGTACAGCAAGTACTTTACCCACTGAAAGCCCCTTGTAGCCCAGGCTAGCTTCAAACTCATTATGTAGTCAAAATGAACTTGAACTCCTCCTGCCTCCATCTCCTGAATGCTAGGATTACAGGACTTATACATTGCTGGACAATGGAACCCAGGACTTCAAGCATACTAGGCAAGCACTTTACCAATTGAACTGTACTCACTTGCCTCACACTTAAGGCTGACCTCATGAGGTTGCTCCTCATCAAATCTGATCAAATCTGATAATGACTGTAATGTGTTTGATGGTCTAATAATCATTTGCTAGCAGTTGCTGTTGCTGTTATTGCTATTGTTGAAGCCACTATTATTATTTCCATGGCCTGGGTGGTAGAAGCCCAGATTTCCTCCCACCTAATCCTAAGGAAATGAGGACTCAGTTTTAGAGCCAGTCCCAGCACGCCAGCTGGTGCTCAGAAACCAGTGGGATGCCACCTCCCATGCCAGATTTCCCTACAGGAGGGAGGCATGTTCAGGAGGCCACCACAGCTCCAGGGAAGGAGGAGCCTTGCTCAGGAACCCACTACTGAGAGCCAGAGTTACTTGAGTGACCAGGAGTACACACTGGACCAGAAGGCTGCTCTTCTTTCCCAGGAAAGGCATTCCTCCTGGCTCTTCAACTAAGAAGCTCGAATCCAGCAGTGCCCCAGATTCACACTGCCCCAGAAGCTCTGTTACTCAACACAGGCAGGGAAACGCTGGCCAACGGGAAGAGCAGACTCCTTTATAGAGAAAAAAGAAGCCCTCTCTGCTAACTATCTTCAACAGCCTAGGTTTTGGAAGATGCCAAGAAAAGGCAAGAGCCAAACTGGAGAGAATGTGCTAGAAAAGCTTCCCAAAAAGGCGGAAGCAGATTGAGGAAGGCAGTGCTTGCGTGAAGCCTTTCAAACCCAAGACTGGCTCTGCTTTGCATCTCTATTAATCGTGATGATGATGAGACCCACCGTGTGTAACACATGCTGAGTGCCCAGTACTGCCAGAACAGTTTGACATTTGCCGTCTTTACCTCTGTAATAAGCACAGCCATTCAGAGGACTGTTTGTCAACACAGCAAAAATGCTGAGAAGGGGACAAATGGGAAGAAACACACAGACATCTGCCACCAGCGTCAACATGATTACTACAACTATTGCTGTCCTGAAAAGTACATATTATTTTCATGGAGCTACAGGGGAAACTGAGGCATGCTCAGATTGCCTTACCTAAAGAAGTGGGAATACAGTGCTTAAAGCCTCAGGACTTGGCATCAGGTTGCCAATATTAATCTAAATCCCAAAGAGATGGGTCAACTGGGAAAGGGCTTGCTGCGGAAGCGTGAGGTCCTGAGCTCCATCTCCCAGAACAGATGTAAAAAAGCCAGATGTGGCAGAGTCCATGTCCATAATTCCAGCACTGGAGAGACAGAAATAGGAGGATCCCCAGAACTTACTGGTCACTCAACCTAACTAAATCATCAAGTTCCAGAACCTGTCTAACACACATGAAGGCTTAGGTTTGATCCCCAGCACCACATAAACCAAGTATAGTGGTACATGCCTATAATCCCAGTACCTGGGAGGAGGAGGCAGGAGAATCAGAAGTTCAAGGTCATTCTTGGCAACATAGCAAGTTCTAGAAAAAAAGGGATGGAACAATCAATTTTTAAAACTGAGATGGTAAAATGGTTGTGAAAGATACGTAGCATCAACTTCTGGCAGAGAGAGAGAGAGAGAGAGAGAGAGAGAGAGAGAGAGAGAGAGAGAGAGAGAGAGAGAAATCAAAATCCTGAGGTGTCTGTTTACTGTTACTTACCCCTCTGAGCATCAGTTTCCTCTCCCACAAAATGGAAAACAGACTGGAACACAAGTTGAGCTGATGAGCTTTGTTTTATAATTACAAAACAACTCTGGGGTTCAGATAGTAAAGACTGGACCATCCCTATCCTTAAGGAAACAAATACCTTTTCTATGGCTCATATTTCATTGGCTTTGTTATTAGTGGTCAGTAAAGGATCATCTTAGCTCACTATCAGGTCTTCTGTGAGGGACAAGAAAGTGGGGATTAGAGGAAGGTAAAGCTGGAGGGCAGGGAGGGATGATGCTCCATGAGAGACCCTGAGCCAGAGCAGCACTCGGGTGGGACCAGTACCCAGGTGAGAGGTGAGGCAACCTGAAGGGACATGTCAGACATCCAAGACCTCTGCTAGCCAGACACTCTCCTGTTGCATACCCTCCTCGGTTGACACTCCAAAGGCAGGAAGAGCCTCAGCTCCAGTTCAAAGTCTTCATTCCTCCCCATTGTGTAGATGCCCCAAGAGGGCATGCCAGGAGTGGGGAGTGTAACTCAGGTAGTAGAACATATGCCTAGTATGTATGAGGCACCAAACACATATACACACATCGTCACACAGAGAACTCCCTTGGCAACAGCTTGTCCTTGCTACACAGACAAAGAGAAGCTGCACAGCAGACTCTGAATATCAAGGAGGGTGGTGAGAAAGAACCCACCCCCAAATATGACAAGCTGAAGGGAGACAGGGATGAGTGACTGCTGCCATCCTGCTAACTGTTCTCCATCATCATCACCATCATCTTACATTGGGCTGCAGACTAAACAAACTGCTGAGCCACAATCCCAACTTCTCCAAAGCTTGTGACTCCCAGAGGTGGCCTCTTCACTCTGTCTATTCAGATACCTGAAAGGAAAACCATCCTCTTGCTGTTGACCCTGTGGGCCCATCAGGAAAACACTCCCCTGAGCAGGGCAGGAGAAGCCCAGGCAGAAGCTGGATCCTGCTTTCTTGCCTCCAAGGCAGAGGTGGTGCTGGCTGGGGGTAGGGAGGAAAAGTCTTTTATACTACACAAAGCAGATGCACCATAAACTCCTAATCCCTGGGCACAGACATTCCGGGGGAAACGCTGCTGATTTTACCCACTCGTTCCTCTGAAAATAACTGCACATGCTACCTGCCAAGTTTCCGGAACAGAACAAGTGCTAAAGAATAGGGAACTGATGGAGAGAAGGAGTTCAGGAGAGGAGGAAATAAGCCACATTGCTCGGCCCAACAGCAGGCCTCTCAAAGGGGAAAAGTATGGGTAATGAGCTTTGTCATGTGAAAGGTTTTTAATAATAGCAACCATGATTGCAGTAATTTTTAAAGCAGCTACTCCGTCCTGGCTCTGGGCCCTACATATACAGCTCCACTGAACTCTGATGGTACTATGGATATTCCCATTTTTACAGATGAGTAAAGTAAGGCTTACATAAGTTCAGTAATGTTCCCCCAAAGTCACACATAATAATCAGGGCTGGAGATGGCTCAGTTGGTAGAGCACTGCCTAGCATGCATGAAGCCCTGGGTCCCATCCCCAGCAACTCATAATCCAAGTCTGGTAGGAATACACCTGCAATCCCACTTAGGAGGTAGAGGAAAAAGGATCAGAAATTCAAGATCATTCTCAGCTAGTGAGTTGGAGGCCAGCCTGGAGTACATGAAACCCTGTCTTAGAAAAAGAAGAGGAGGAGGAGGAAAATGAGGAGGAAGAGGGAAGAGGAAGAAAAGGGAAAAACAGTTTAAATTCAACAAAATAAGGGGTTCTGTGGTTAGGAGCACTGACTGATTTTGGAGAGGACCTGGGTTCAGGTCTCAGCACTCACATGGCAACTAACAACTGTCTGTGACTCCAGTTCCAGGGATCCAACACCTTCTTCTGACCTCCATGGACATTTCATGCACATGGTACACTTACATACATGTACGCAAAACACTCACACACATTAAATAAATGATAAAAAATTTTAAAGAAGAGGAAGAGGAAGAAAGAAGAAAAGAAAGAGCAATTTAAATTTAATAAAATAAAAAATTTGACAGCAGTCATGAAAGAAAGAGTACCTCTCAATTTGGGGCTTTAGACCCGAGCCTGGCAGATGGGACTTTTGTTTAGAAAGTAACTATGTGTTGAAAGAGAGGTGTTAGGGGTGGGGAGTCTGGATATTACCCAGAGGACCAGGAAGGAATTGTGGTAAGAGCTGGATGTTATAGTTTGGATATAAAGTGACCTCCAAAAACTCAGGTGTTGTGGTCTCCTGCTGGTGAGTCATTCATGCTCTGATGGTAGTGGAAAACAGGAGGTGGGACCTGGAAGTAGGCTGCTGGGGGCTTGACTTTGAAGGATATAGCTTGTTCCTGGCTCTCTCTCTCTCTCTCTCTCTCTCTCTCTCTCTCACTCTCTCCCATCATAAAGGGAAATTCTTTGTTCTACCACAAGCTCTCCACTGTGATCTTCTGCTTCACCACACACAGACCCAGAAGCAATGAATGGCACCAAGAGACTGTGGGCTGAAACCTCTGAAGCCACGAGTCAAAGCAAACCCTTCCACCCAGCACTAGTTACTTTGCTGCTTCTCTGATAAAATACCATGACCAGAAGCAACTTAAAGAAGTTTGTGGTTCTAGAGAGGGAGTCCATAGTGGTAGCGGATGCATGGCATCAGGCAACCAAAGCAGGAAACTGACAGATCACATCTCCACCTGCAAACTGGGAGCAAAGAGAGTGAAGAGTATGTGGGGCGAGGTTGTAAACACTCAAAGCCTGCCCCCAGTGACACCCTTCCTCCAGCAAGGCTCTACCTTGTGAAGGTTCCATGTCCTCCCCAACAGCACCACCAACCAGAACCAACTGTTCAAATACTGACCCTATAGGGGACATTTGTCATTCAAACTGCCACATTCCCTTAAGTTGATTTACTCCAGTATTTTGTCACAGAAATAGAAAGTGCTAACATAGGCGCCAAACTGAGATCTTAACCATCTACATGAAATATGGTTTCTTCCTAACATCCCATTAAGCTCCCTGATCCTATGACTCCAATTGAACAGGTGGAGTCATTTGAACAATTGAACCTTTCCGTTGAGAACTCCATGTTCCAGCTTCCTTTAAAGCTGGGAAATCCAGGGCTAGAGAGATGGCTCAGCAGCTAAGAGCTCTTGCTGCTCTTGTAGCGAGTCCACATTTGGTTCCCAGCACCCACATGGCAGGCAACTTACAACCAATGGTACTTCAGTTCCAGGAAAGAGATCTGACACCCTCTTCTGTCCTCCACAGGCACCAGACTCTCACATAGTGTGCATACATACACACAGGCAAACACCCCTACACATAAAATAAAAATAAATCAGTCCTTTTTTGTAAAGCTGAAAAGTCAATCCTCCAGTGTCATGTGGGTTTTTGAAGAGCATAAGAAGTACAGAGCATCCACTCCCTGGAGGGGAGGGACAGATGGGGACAGAAGAGGGAGGGGCAGATCAGCAGCTGGGAAAATCTCTGAGGCATGTGAATCCCAGGAGTCATCCCCAGTGGCATGGCCCAGAGCAATATGTGCAGATAAGCCAGCCCAGTTTGAGGGTGAGCTTAGCCCCAGACACCCCCAGACCAGTGGGTAACATCTCTGGAACCTCAGGATCTTTGAGTGAACAAGAAGGGCTGGATAGGGATTGAGAGTAGAAGCCAATCTGGTAACTCAACTGTAGGAAGAGACCAGTAATCTGGAGAAGAGATGGGGCTCAGGGAAGAGACAGCCTGCAGTGGCACCCCAGGGGACATGTGGCCAAGTCTTGAGACATTTTTCGATTGTCACAATTAGGGTGGAGGCTGACATCCAGTGGGTGGAGCCTAGGGAAGTCGCTCAACATTTGTAATGCACAGGACCCTCGGGCAGGATAAAGAGCTACCTGACGCAACAGTGGTGCCAAGTTTGAATAACCTGGTCTACTGTCCAACAGCATACAAATTTGATGTTTTTTAAATAGCATAGAGCAGGCCAGCAAGATGGCTCAGCAGATAAGGACACAACCTTAACTCCATCATCACCATCTGCAGGGGCTTCCGTTCCTCCTGGAACCCACATGGTGAAAGAAGACAATCAATTTCCATTATCCTTGAACCTCCACATGCACATGCCCTTAAACAAACATATGTATACACACACACACACACACACACACACACACACACACAAATGTAAAGAAAAAATTAATGGAGTGGAAGAAGAAAGATAAAAGGAATGGGTGAGTAGGTGAATGAGTGGATGGATGGACAGATGGACAAGTGAATGGGTAGATGAGTGGATGGGTTGGTGGATGGATGGATGGATGGATGGATGTGCAAGTTATTGGTGGGTGGATAGATAAATGGATACGTGAATGGATGCATGGATGAATGAATAGATGGATGAATGAGCAGGTATATAGGTGGATGAATGGATAGATGATGGCTAGGCAGACAAAATAGAAAATAACTGTAGACAAAGAGAGACAGAGAGAATGATAGTAACAAGTATATAGAAAGATGAGAGGAAGAGAGAGACAGAGAAAATGATAATAATGATGATAAATTTGTAGGAAGATTTGAGAGAAGGAAGCACAGAATACCACAGCATCTCACTCATCTGTTTACACCTGTACCAGAGAGACTTCCAGCCTAAACTGTCTTCCATTCTACTTTGAGGACCAAGCACATCCCAAATCAAGTTAGAAGATCATGCAGAAGAGAAACATGACCACTTCCCAGGCGCAAAAACTTCTGGGCAGCAGGTCTGGCTGAGCAACCACACTGGGACCTCATCTCATTTACCTCCTTACTTGTCTAGAGGACGATGGGGGTAGCCCTGAGTGGTCCACAGCCTGAACAGGGGTGAGGATGGTGATACACCCCTTAAAGACTCCTCCAGCTGGGTTTCACTTTTGCATACCTCCAGTCTTATGCATAGTGCTAGATGCAACTGCGATTCCCTAACAATTAGAGTTGTCATTTAATTGTGCCTGCTGAACTCCATGAGTCCTGCTCACCTGCAGCATCTCTAGCAATGAGCAGGATGGGTTCATGATTTGTCAGAAGAGGTGGCTGTCCGTGATGGCCACACTGTCAGAACCAGGGTCCCCACAAATGAGGCTCTGGCTTGTGAGATGCCCAGTAGATGGCTAAAGTCAAACACATCCATTTGTCTGGTTATCTTTTCTCCTGTCTCCTTAGTTTCATCTTCTCATGCCCCAATGTCAAGAAGCCCACTTTGTGTCTCCCTTACTCCCAGTCCAGGGAGCAGCTTGAGAAAGCAAGTCAGATCACTCTCGGTCACATGAAATCAGGCCTAGAAAAAAAATGCCAGTGTAACTCTGACAAGTATGTGGACATGTTCAGCTTCTTTATTTTGTTCTAAGTATCAGTTACTCATCCTGAGCCCAAATGGTAGAATGTTTCCTTTCCCTCAAGGGACAGATTGCAGAAACCAGAGGAGAGCAATGGGGAGAGGGGACATGGAGGAAGAGGGAGGAACAGTGTGGCACTCTGGCTGTAGACAGTGAGACGGGGAGCACTGGGGAACTGCCACCTTCCAGGGCAGCTATAGCCTCCTGCAAGGTTATCCCGAGCAGGCACAGGCTGGAAAACGGGCAATAAACGTGAGTCATCACCACCCAGCGAGAGCCAGCTCAGCTGCCTGGGGCTCTGTGGAGCGTGTCCCCAGATGCAAAGCTACTCCAATTCTGGAATGAGTTTTGCCTGGATAAAGGGCATAAAAACGTCTGGGCCCATAAAGACTGGCTGCTATGTGAGCCAGTGTGACTGACAGTATCAACATGATCAGCTGACCAGTACCACCTGAGATGAGTCTTGGGCTAGAGACAGACAGAGTCATACCCTCTAGAAACATCTGTCTTTGGACTGCCTGGTGTGTGACCTTGGGCAGGGACATCACCTCTCTGACCTTCACACCCCTAACTGATCATTAAGTGTCCTTGCTCACTGAAATTCCACACAACAGCTATGAAGACCTCTGCATTATTCTTGCCTGGACTAATGCTGGCTTTTGTTCTTAAAACAAGGTCTCTTGCATCTCAGAGTGACTTCAAACTCACTGAGTGGCTGAGGATGGCCTTGAACTTCTGATCCTCCTGCCTCAACCTCCCCAGTTCTGGAATTACAGGTGTGGCATCACACTTGGCTTATGCAGTACTGGAGATCTAACTCAGGCTCCATGCATGCTAGGCAAGTACCAACTGAGCTACATCTCCAGCCCTGACACTGGCATTTTAATAAAAAGTATCTCTTCTCCACAGCAGCCCAATGGTGAAGGCTACAGGTGCCTGCATGCAGTTTGTCCAGGTTCTAATTCCTACCCCATGGTATTTCAGCTCTGTGACTTCAGGCAGGTTAGTGAAGCTCTGTGAAAAAGGAAGAGAATGTTATGTCAAATACCCAATTATCTACCTTGCTTCTATCTACTGTCAGGAAAAAAACCCAAGACCTTATGAATGCTTGACAAATACTCTACTACCACCCATTCCTGGCCCACATTTAGACTGGATTCCCCATTGCCCAGGCATATTTTCATTGAAGATTCTCAGTCTTTCTGTTTGGGGCAGATATGGGAGCATCTATGAGTCCATTCATTTGCTCTACAGACAATGGCTTACAAAGACCCCCCAGCCATCATGCCTGCTCTGCTCTCTCTCTCTCTCTCTCTCTCTCTCTCTCTCTCTCTCTCCTTATTCTCCATGATCATCTTTGTACCATCTATTTCATGACCCAGAACTATCACTGTATTTACTCACTATCTCACCACTGGATTTATGCTCCATGATAAAAGACTTCTAACTCATAACTATTATCCTAGCAAACAACATATCTCATGGTCCAGACCAGGTACTCACCAGGTATATACCTGTCATCAGAAGAATGAACAAATGGGGCCGGGGCTGTGACTCAGTTGTTAGAGTGTTTATCTAGTATGCAAGACGCTCTGGGTTGGATCCCCAGCATCACATTAAACCAGGCATAGTGATGCACTTCTATAACCCTAGCTCTCAGGAGGTAGAGACAGGAGAATCAGGAGTTCAAGATCATCTTTTGCTTTATAAGGAGCTCAAGGTCAGCCTGGGTTACATGAGACTCTGCCTCAAAAAGCAAAGACAAAGTCAGGCATAGTGGTGCATGTTTTTAATCCCAGCACTCAGGAGGCAGAGGGAGGCAGGCAGATCTCTGTGAGATAGAGACCAGCTTGGTCTACATAGCAAGTTCAAGGCCAGCTGGTACTATAGAGAGCCCCTTTCTCAAAAAGACAAAAAATAAAAATGAATGAATTGCCATTATCTAAATGCTTCTTACATCCATGCTCCCAAAGCTCCTCATCTGACCCCTTTGCAAAGGAAACCAAGCCCTGTGGGATGAACATGTCCAAGAGTCACACAGCAATGGATGGGTACCAGGTCTGTCTAGATCCTAATTGCTTATTGCTTGGAAAGCCACTATGCCCGGTGGAAAGTGCATTTTATAAGGATGCTTCTTTCAGCCTTCTGGACATGACAGAACCACTGCATTCATAAATTCTCAGCAGATGTGGATGCCTGCACAGACCTGCACAAGATCAAGCCAGTTAACACTCCAGCATGGAAGGGGGAAAGATCCACAAGGCCACAGCCCTAGATGAGGCGCTGTTAGCAACTGATGGCTACTGGGGAGAGTCCATTTACCAATGGTAGGCCCTACACCTATGCACATAGGGGCAGCACTGATTGGGCTCAGTGGAAAAGAAAGAGAGAGAGAGGGAGAGAGGGAGAGAGAGAAAAGGAGGGGGAGGAGGGGGGTCTGGAAGAAATAGGAGAGGCAAAGTGGAGATGTATAAGATCAAAATACATCTTATACGTGTATGAAGTTCTCACAGAGTAGATATAAAGCAAAAAACATAGCTAAATGCATGTGTTTAGAATTTGAGATCTTCCGTTGTGCTATGATGGCCTGACTTGGTCCGGTGACTTGGGCTGAGCCCAGTCTCCCTGTCTGTAACATGTCAGTCCTATCACTCAACCCACCTGAGAAATATGTGTGTGTGTGTAAATGTGTGTGTGTAGATATATATGTGTGTGTGTATGTGTGTGTACATGTGTATATATGTGTGTGTGTATCAATATATCACACATATCATGTCAATTATATTCCTCACCCAACTGAGATTATAAAGATGATTAGGCATAGTTCTTGTAGTGCTTAGCATTTAGTAAGCCCTCAGTAGATACTAGCCGTTAGCATTCCCAGCCACTTTTGTCATATTCTTGTCAAAAAACCGCCCATTGTCAGAGAACGCCCAGGGGCCTGGCATCCTTGCCCAGCTAAGCGTTTCCTCTCTCCTCCCACTCTCCAAAGAGAAGTCTCCCAGCCTCAAATGAACCCGGTTCCAGGGCTCTGCTCCACCACGCAAAGCCCACGTGTAGGTTTTGGCACACGGAGTCTGGGGCAGCCCACAGCCCGCTGTTGACGGTGGCAGGCTGTGCATTAGGCAGCAGGTAGGTACCAGGGGCCTGGGTCCTCCCGCGCCGCCTCCTCCGCCCACATGCACACAGGTGGCACACGGGGGCGCTCGAGCTCCTGCAGCCTGTAGGCTGCGCTTTGGGAAGGACAGCCCGCCAAGTGCTGCTGCCAGCGGAAATCAGGACAGCGAGCCTGCCACCCCCTCATCCTGCATCCATTGCAACCTGCCTACTCCCTGCGCCCCCCTAACCTGCCCCAGCCAGGGTCACACATGCCCCCCACTCTCCAAGTTCAGCATCTTTGCTACGGTCCCGTGTTCGCTTCCAAAAGCATGCATTTTAATGACTGTTACCCACCACCACCACCCTCTACTTACTTTCTCCTCCATCAGCTTCTCCAGCCCTGCAGGCTCCCACTGTTAGCTCTTGGTTTCTAACGCCCTCACCCCGAATTCTCCCTGAACAAGTACCTAAGTCCCTCCCCACCCTGCTTCTAAGGTTGCAGGGTTGTGATGAGAAGCAGGCAGGTAGATCCTTAAGGAGGTAATGGACGAAGCGGGGGGGCGGGGGGGCCTCTTGGGAGTCTTGCGAGTTTGCAACAACGTGGACCTATCATCAAATACCAGTTCTGCCAAAGGGTTATACAGGTTATATCTTTGAGCAGCTTGCTTAAGGGCCTCCCCACACCTCTCCATACCCACTCTCTACCTCTCACCCCACCCTCCCTCACCACATCTACAAAATGGGAAGATCTCAAAGTCACACCTGCATCCTCCTTCCGGTGTTGCTGCACCTTACCCATTCTTCAGTCTTGCAACCAAAATGAACTTGAGGGGCTTGTGATGTATCTGAGTAGAGGGTTTTGTCTCCCAAGGAGCATGAAGCTTAATCCTCTGTACCCAGAAACTAGGGTGTGGTGGCACACACTTGTAATTACAGAACTTGGGAGATTGAGGCAGGAAAATCTGAAGTTCAAGGTCATCCTAAGCTACAAAGCAAGTTGGAGGCCAGCCTGGGCTACATGAGACCCTGCCCCCCCCCAAAGAATGAATGAATGAATGAATGAATAATAAATTGAACCATAATTGAGGCCTCAACAATTTCTCACCTATAAACACCTCCCAACCTCCCAAAGTAAGGTATTGTGATAAGCATGTATCTCAGTAGGTGGGGAAGGGTGGCTGAGGCAGGGAATCTTGAGTTTCTGGCCATCCTGAGTTACATAGAAAGGCGTTCGTAATCCCAGCGCTCAGGAGGCAGAAGCAGGTGGATCTCTGTGAGTTCAAGGCCAGCCTGGTCTACATAGTGAGTTCCAGGCCAGCTGGGACTACTCCCAGCATGAAGAGAGGAAGTGGGCACAAGGCCCTGCCCCTAGCTGTGGAGCTATTGATAGCTGCTGAGGGGGAAGGAGTCAGTTTTCTTTAAGAATATGACCCCTGTAAGTTGACCACACTCTAGGAGATGGACCCACAAGGGCAATACAGAAAGAAAGAAAGAAAGAAAGAAAGAAAGAGAGAAAGAAAGAAAGAAAAAGAAAGACTTAAACCCTCACCCACTGTCATTTTTATCGTGTTGAGCCAGTATTCCCTTGGTTCAGAAAATTCCAACCATGCTGCTTTTCTTTAAGATTAAATATTAATTTCAGCTATTAATTAAAGTAGTAATTGATTTAACACATTAAATTAAATAATTTGATTTAAAATTTAATGTGGAACATTCTTTCAAAAGTACCGGTGTGGGTCAGCCCCCCCCCCCCCCCGTGCTTAGAAGGCCCAGCTAATGCTGCTTTCTCTCCACCTGCCTCTTGGGGGAGGGGACCCCCAACTGTCTGGTCTCAATTCTGAGAGGCCTTCTCTGACTTCTAGGGTGCAATTCACCAGGCTGGGCAGATACTGACTGCCCATGGTTCACACCTACATCCAATTGCAGAAGGCCAACCTTAGCTGCCTCCGTGGGCATGCCTGAGTAGGAATTCGTCCACCCCTTGGCCAATGGCTGACAACTGAGGGACTATCGTCCATCCCCCCCTCCCCCCAGTGGAAAAGTATCTACAGTTCATGCTCCAGAGGCCCCATGGGATCAGGCCAAAGCTGGTCTCCTGATGCCCCATCTTTGCCCAGCTCCTTCCCCTCCCTTCCCTCGCTTCACTGACTCTCCTTTATCCTGAGGACATCCCTCAATAAATCACCCACACAAGAACCACCATTTAAACCCCTGTGGTGGCTCACACTTAGAATCCTAGCACTAGGGAGGCAGAGGTAGGACAACGGCAGAAAATCTGAAACCAGCCTGGGCTACATAGTGAATTCCAGCCCAGTCTAGGCTAGGAAGGAAGGAAAGAAGAAAGGGAAGAGCAGAGGGGAGGGGAGAGGAGGAGTCTGAAAAGGAATCACTGTTTTAAAAGCTAGGGTAAGCTCCTTGGTGGAGTTTATACCAAGCATGCCTTGGGCTCTGAATTCAACTTTCAGCACCAGAAAATATCACTCTGCTTCTCTGGAACTAAAGACAAATCTGGGTTTTTTTGTTTTGTTTTGTTTTTGTTTTTTCGGTCTTTTTGAGACAGGTCTCTCTGTAGCCCCAGTTGTCCTGGAACTCACTGTGTAGACCAGGCTGGTCTTGAACTCACAGAGATCTGCCTGCCTCTGCCTCCCAAGGGCTGGGATTAAAGGCGTGCGCCACCACACCCAGCTAAGACAAGTCTGTTTTTAACACATGGAGTTTGTTGTCTGTCTATTTGTTTCTTTGTTTTGAGACAGTATCTCACTGTGTCGCCCATGCTGGCTTTGAACCCCGATCTTCCTGCCTGGTCTTCCACAATTGCTGAAGTTACAGGAATGCATCACCATATCACACCTTGGTCTCTTTAGAGCAAACAGCATAATCACTCTCTAAGGAGAGCATTTGTACATGTCCCTCTCTGACCCCTCCACTGCAAGGGTTACCCAATGAGGGCAGAGTCTCACCATGGCATGCTTGAGGTTGTGTGTAGGGACTGTACATTGGAGGTGCCGGGTGGCTGTTTCTGGGGTTAATGAAATGAACCATCGTGTGTATTCAAAGGACTCCAGTTTCCCCTGAAGAAATTCTTCTTAATCCACTGTGCCAAGATCTCAAATTCAGCAGGGATAGGGTTGGCTCCACCTAAAGTCCCAGGAAGGCAAGTCTTCCTGGGACCTCTGACTCAGGAAATGGCCCAGTCTTCCATCAAATTCTGTGGCTGGAAGCCCACACCACACAGGGCTCATGTACCTCAGTCCTACCTGTTGCAAGCCAACACTGGTCCAGAGCTGTCCACACCAAAGCATCCAGCCAGTCTCCTATTCTTCCCCCATGCTCCCTGCACACAGCTTTCAGGCCTGTCCAAGCCCCGGTTCCCTGATTTCCAGCATCCTTCAGAGCCCCTTAGCAGAGCTAAAAGCCTCTTCTTTTCCATACCATCCTGCAGTCTGCTGGACTATTCCCAACACTCACCACAAAGCACATCCGTGCCTCTTGAAGAAACCTCACAGAGCCCTGAAAGACACATTCTGATACCTTATCTAAGCCTGGCCCTCAAAGCCCTGGTAACACATTTGCAAGCCACCTCTTCAGCCTTGCCTCCAATACTACAGACAGTAAGAAAAAGTCCAACAGAAACGCAGCAGACCCACAGAGTCCAGCGGCACAGCTCAGGCCAACCCTCACATCCCAACACTAGCTGCATCTACAGAACTCACTAAAGCGTTCAGTAAAGACATGGATACAACAAGCTGAGGATGTCAGCCTTACACTCACATTTGACTTACGTAACAAGACTATGACGTGTCAACTCAAAACGCAGTTCTTGCTTCAAAAAGAATAAGAGAATTTATTCTGAGCCAAGTATCAGTGACCGTGGACCGTGGCCCAGGAACAGAGTCAGGTTGCCCCCATCAGAGATTCCACTGAGCTTTTTTATTTTTGTCTTTTTGAGACAGGGTCTCCCTGCAGCCCCAGCTGTCCTGGAACTCACTATGTAGACTAGGCTGGCCTTGAACTCACAGAGATCCGCCTGCCTCTGACTCTTGAGTGCTGGGATTAAAGGCGTGCACCACCACGCCTGGCTTCCACTGAGCGTTTACAGTCAGGGAACAAAAAAAGTCTTACATCAGGGCATTTAGCAAATGTCAGTAGGAACACCAGGCAGGCAGGTTAGAGCAGAATGGGGACGGCTTTGCCGTCTCAGGGTGGGAATGACAGCATTCTTAGTTTATGGTTGGTGGAAAGTGAGCAGGTTGCTAAGTAATGTGTTGCAAAGTTTTGCCTAAGAGTCACCAGGATGTTGGGTCAGATACAGGTAGTAAACATCTATTAAGAGAACTAAAAACAACCACAGATAGTTTTGGCTCTTGATCTACAATATTCCATCTCTCCACAATTACCATATTCTGGCCAGCCACTCAATCTGCAGGATCTTCAACACAAGCGTAGCTCCTTCAGAGAGCTTTAGTTCACAGCTATGAGCAAATTTGAGGCTCAGAGGCATGACTTAACCTCTAACAACCCAGCTGCCACGGTTGGAAACTAGGTCTGACCAATGAGAGAAACTGGCACATAACTTACTAGCAACCTGTGCCTCTGCTGCAGCCCAAATGGACTATCCCTGCCCTGTTTCCAACCACAGCCACATTTCTGTGCTTCCTAGCCTTACTAAGGCTGGACCTTTGCTGGGAGTACCCTCTGTGCTGCATGTGCAGATTCTTTATTAAATTTTTTAAATTTGCTTTTATTTATTTGTATGAGTGTTTTGCCTGCATTATGTAACTGTACCACACATATGTAATGCCCTCAGAGGCCAGAAAAGGGCAGTGGATCCTATGGAACTGGAGTTACAGGTGGTTGTTAGCTGCCAAATGGATGCTAAGAATTGAACCTGAGTCCTCTGCAAGAGCAGCCAGTGATCTTAAGCACTGAGCCATCCCCCAAGCCCCACATATGTAGATTCCTTACAACCTAACTCAGTCTACTGAGGAACTTTTTCAGACTCATCCCCATTCAGTGTATCTTCATCAGACTCTCAAGTTTCTTTCACCCAATCCTGGTTCATGAATCTACACGTTCATTCCACAAACATTTCCTGAGTACCTACTTTGAGCTAGGCCAATGCCAGTTACTTAGCATAAAGAGATAGATCATCAGCTGGGGATATAGCCCAATGGAAGACTGTTTGCCTAGTATGTATAAAGCCCTGGGTTCAATATCCAGCCCCATGACAACAAAAATGATGGGTCAGTCAGTGTCCGGCCCCAAGAGTTCACAGTCAAATGTAAGAGTCCAACCATTTACCTATCTGCCCACTCTCCCACTCAATCCATCCATCTGTTCATCTACCCATCCATCCACCCACCCACCTATGCATTCACCTATCCACCCACCCATCCATGTATGTGTGCATGCATGCATCCACCTACCCACCCACCCATTCATCCACCTATTCATCCATCCATCCACTCATCCACCTACTCACCTGTCCAACCCTTCATCCATCAGGGAAATGCTGGCTGAGTTCCACCTTACACCACGCATTGTTCAGGGGTTGGAAGTACAGCAGAGATCAAGACAGTAACAGCATTTGGCCCCATGGGGCTTATATTTCAAAAGAAGGAACAGTAAATACCTCGCATATATGACAGGCTTGTGTGTTCCAGGCACACCACTAACCACTTTGCATATCCCACTGATTTAATCCTCACATCAACCCTTTGCTAGAGCACTAGTATAATCCTCATAGACAAAGAAAATGAAACTTGGAGCTGTCAAACCATTTAACCAAACCATTCAGCTAGTAAGTGGTAAACTGAGACCCTAACCCAGGCCATAGAACTATCCTTTTTTTCTTTTTCTTGTTTTGTTGTTGTTTTGTTTTGTTTTTGTTGGTTGGTTGGTGTGGTGGTGGGAATCGAATCCAGGACCTTGAGCATAATAGGCAAGTGCTCTACCACTGAGCCAAGTCTCCAGTCAGAACCTACACTTTCACTCATGTTATCTAATATCCTAGTAATTATCCAAAGGAACAAGAAACATGGCCAGGAGTCATAGGTGACTCAGAACTGTAATCCCAGCACTCAAGAGGGGCATAGCCAGGCATGGTGGTCCACACCTTTGATCCTAAGCACTCAGGAGGCACAGTCAGGTGGATCTCAGTGAGATCAGGGCCAGCCTGGTCTACATAGTGAGTTCCAGACCAACTTGGGGCTACAGGGAGACCCTGTCTCAAAAAGACCAAAGAGAGAGGGGGCAGGGGAATTGAGGCACAAAGATTGCTGGGAGTTTGGGGTCAGCCTGAGTGGCATAGTAAGACCCCAATTCAAAAGAAACAAAGCCAGAAAGAAAGAAACATAGTACGTTGTGGGGTGTACTCTGCATAGAAATAATACTAAATACCATTAAAGAGCTGGGGATAGAATTCAGTAGTAGAGTATTTACCTATCATGCACAAAGCCCTGGGTTCACAGGGGAAGAAGGAGAAAGAAATATAAAGATCAGTAAGTTACCACATAACCCTGAGAACCCAGAGCTGTGTACATCCAAGAGCCAGAAACACAAAAAAACCTGTAGTTCACTTTTTCTGGGGAAGTTAGGAAGGGCTCAGAGTGAAAGGAGACTCTGAACACCTTCTTAAAGGAAAAGTAGAAATTACAGTACAAAAGAAAAAGAGGAGGAGCCGAGATGGGGAGGAAGTACTAGGAGAAGTCTTGCAACAACAGCCATGATTGTGTCCCCAAAGGTGCTGGGGTGCTGAGTGTGGAGTTGGGACAGGTAAGGACCTTGATTCCCTACCTCAGAAGACTGCAGTTTCTCCTGAGGCCACCAGGAGGAGCCAAAGGTCAGACCTGAGCCGTCCTCTGCAGAAAACAGCCCTGAATGACATTCATAATGACAGTGGCTGGGGAATGAAAAGGTTTATAAAAAAATAAAATAGAAAAGCCTGGATGAGGGCCCTAAAGATGATTTGATCCCTTTCTGCAACACAGTTCTTGTTGTGTACCAGCATTTGTGTGTGTGTGTGTGTGTGTGAGAGAGAGAGAGAGAGAGAGAGAGAGAGAGAGAATCTCCATTTCATTAGGAGTTCCTAAACCCTGCCAAATGCATCGACTGAAGCAGGGCTTTCCAATCTCATAGCTGATGAGTCCTGTGTTTTAAGATATTGAGCAGTATCCTTGGTCTCTACCCCCAAGACACCAGCAGTACTCCCATCACAACTAGTGATGGGCAAAAATGTCTTCCAACATGGCCAATGTTCCCTGAGGAGCAAAACCACTGGGCTACAGTAAGGACTGCAGTACTCAAGAGGCAGCTCTGCCACTCCCAGCTGGGTGACCATGAGCAGCCAACTTCCCTTCTCTGTGCTCTGGTTTCTCTTTTATTGAGCAAAGACCAAGTAATGACATCATAAAGTCATCAACATATTAAATACAAAGCTGCAGACTGGAGAGATGGCTCAGCAAATAAAGGTACCTGCTACCAGGTCTGATGACCTGAGTTCAATCCCTGAGTCCCAAACCACAGTGAAAGGAGAAAACCAGCTCCAGAAAACACACATACACATACACACACATAGACAGACAGAATAATAATTTCTTAAAGATTTATTTATTTTTATTTGTACAGTGTTTTGATTGCCTATATGTATTTGTACCTAGTATGTGTGCAGTGTCTTCAGAGGCCAAAAGAAGACAACAGAGTAACCATGTGGGTGCTGAGAATCAAACTCAGTCCTCTGCAAGAGCAGCAAGTACTCTTAACCTGAGTCATCTCTCAGCCCCAAAATAACATTTTTAAAATATCTTTATTTATCATTTCTATTTTATACATATGAGTGTATTGCCTGCATGTAGGTAGGTGTACCCTATAGTGTAATGCCCATGGAGATCAGAAGAGGGCATTGGATTCCCCTGGAACTGGAGTTAACAGTGGTTGTTAGCTGCCATGTGGGTGCTGGGAACGGAACCCAGGTCCCCTGCAAGAGCAGACAGTGTTCTTAACCACAGAGTCATCTCTCTAGGCCCACAAAATTACAATTTTTAGCTCCAACATCATGTGACAAGTGAGATGTGAGCATCAATGTGTGCCCCCTATCATTGGCATTACACTGTTCACACGAAAACACAGCTCCCACCGCACAGAGTAGTAAACGCTGCTTCCTGAGGATTCTCTTGCTGTGTTTCTGTCCACGGTGTCACTTATTCAAACTTTTGTAACAATGCTGCCCTAGTAAATACTGCCAACCCTGCAACTTGGGCTCATTGTTCCAGACATAATACATATGATAAAAGATTAAACTGAACAACTGCTCATGTGTAATGAACTTGTTAAAGAAGCCAGTTTGCTTGTGTTCAACTGACACAGTTTAGAGCCAAGGGTGGTTGTATGTAACATAATCCCAGCATTCAGGAGGTTGAGGCAGGAGGATCATGTGTTTCCAGTTTTCTTTGAGGGGCTTGTCTGAGCTAGGCAGTGAAACAAGGGGGAGAGGGGGCTTGTGAGACCCACTTTGGACACTGTAGCCTTTCCTGGATGGCAAAGTGAAGGTGATCAGCTAAGCTGAGGAGGCAGGACAAGATTTTTATTGATTATTTTTATTTTAGGTGTATGAATCTATTGCCTGCATGTGTGTGAGTGCACCTGTGTTATGCAATGCCTGAGGAGTTCAGAAGGCATTGGATCCCCTGGAACTGGAGTTACAAATGACGTTAGCCACCATGTGGTTGCTAGAATCGAACCTGGATCCTCTGCAAGAGCATCCAACTCTTAATCACTGAGCCATCTCTCCAGCCCTGACAAGATTTTTTTAATTGTGATTTTTTTCTTCACTTTTTATTTTATTCTATTTCTGTGTGTCTGTCCGTGTGTGTGTGTGTGTGTGTATGTGTGTGACAAGGAGAGTATGAGATCATACAATAACTTTGCTGAGTCAGTTCTTTCCTTCCACCTTTACATGGGTTCTGGGGATCAAACTCAGATCATCAGGCCTGCATTGACTGGAACAAGCACCCCCACCCACTGACATCTTGCTGTCCCTGCAAAGACTTTATTTTAGTTCCAAAAATGAGCCTTGGGAGAAGAAAAAAGTAATGCATTCTTCAGGATCCTTGGCCAGAAGTATTCAGGCTTTAAAATGGAAATAGAGTGGTCTATGGTGTCATTCTGTGTGCAATGAGGTGGTGAAATGGTTGTCCAGAGATGTGACGTCAGTGCTACTCCTGTAAAGGCCTGTCCCTGCAGCCATAGCAACCCCCTACAAGTCTAAGGTCTGCTGTCATGGTTCTGTTCAACAGCGATTCTGTCCAATATTGCTTGTGGCACAAGTCAAGAAAACAGGCTGCTGCAAGCAGTTGCTGGCTCTGGTTTGTCGAGGATATGTCTAGACATGCCAGGCATCTTGTGTACATCTAAAGGTTCTATCTGATGAACATTAAGCAAAATGTCACCATATGTATTAGCTATTTTCCATGTTGTTGTGATCAAAATGCCTCACAGAAACAACCTAAGGGAGGAAAGATTTATTTTGGCACATGCCTTCATTGGGATTCAGTTCATCGTGTCAGAGAAGATGGAGCCAAATGCTTAATTCAGAAGCAGGAGTGTGTGGTGGAGACTGTTCACATCATGGTCAAGCAGAAAGCAGAGAGCTAGGAAGCAGAGGCAGATATAACCTCCAAAGACCCACCCCTAGCGATCCCCTTCCACCAATTAAGCCCTCGCTCCTAAAGGCTCCAGAACATCATCCCACCCCAACCCCGACAAAGAGTGCTACCAGTTGAGGAACATTTCAAGTTGAGCCCACAACATGCTGGAAAACTATATGCTAAGGAACAAAAGACTCTCCAACAGAAAGAGGAGAACCAGATATGAGAACCTCCATCTGTGTATACCCACCTGTCCATCAGTCCTAAGTGCTCTACCCAGGCGTCTCATTAATTGTGTAATTCAAAGGTAGGTGCTGTTGCCTCTCCTGTCTTACAGAAGAGCACATCACATCACATCCCTGGGATGGGAAATGACTGAGCCCAGGATTCACAGCCAGCAGGCAAGGCTGGAAATCAGTAATTTTCAATAATCACCAAAGAGTTTTTGTTTTGTTTTGTTTAATAGCATCTCATGCAGCCCAAACTGGTCTCAAACTCACTATGAGCTGAAGATGACTTTGAACTTCTTATTCTCCCACCTCTACCTCCTGGTTTGGGTATTTCAGGCATACACCATCACATCCAGTTTTATTCAGTGCTGGGGATAGAACCCAGAGCCTCATGCATGAAAGGCAAGCACACTACTAACAGAGCTACACTCCCAACCCCATTTCTACCTTTTTTTTAGTGTGTGTGTGCATGTGTGAAGAGGCCAAAGGTCAACACCAGGTATCTTCTTCAATCACTCCACTTTATTTTTTTGAAATAGGATTTCTCATTGACATGGCTGGAGAGATGGATCAGCAGTTAAGAGCACTGACTGTTCTTGTAGAGGACCAGGGTTCAATTCCCAGCATCCACATGGCAGCTAACAACCATCCATCACTCCAGTACCAGAGGATCTGACACCCTCTTCTAACTTCTGCTGCCACTACATGACATGGGTGCACCTACCTACACGCAGGCAAAAACTCATATGCGTAAACTTTAAAAATAATAAATAATTTTTTTAAAAGCTTTCACACTGAACCTGGAGCTTGCTGACTAGCTAGACTGGTTGGCTGCCAAGCTCCAGGAATGGCCCTGTCTCTACCCAAAGGAGAAGGAACCCAAAAGAGAAGATAGTAGGATAAAGGTTTTACTAAGGGAAAAATATGTAAAAAGGGGGTAGTTAAAGGGGAGGGAGGGGAAAAAAGAGCTATACAATGAACTATGGGAATAAAGGGGGAAAAATTCTCTAGATACACAGTAAAAAAAAAAAGAAAGCCTTAAGCACAGAAGGAATCTTATGGAAATGGAATGAAAGAAAGGCAAAGCAATATGGTTGTATTGAGGGGCCCTACAGGTCCCCAAAACAATAAAGGTCATGGCCAATAATGTTGGTTGTACATCAGAAGTGAATGGAAGGACCCTACTGCTGAAGACACTGCATGATGTGAGCACGGGAGAGGGAGAAATCAAGCTTGGACTAAGCTAGAAACTCCCTGCCACTGGATGGGTGGCTTTCATGGTACCAGAATGCAATATGCAGATGGTTGGGGGAGAATCATCCCATATAATTCTGCTCAATGACAGACCCCATGTGTTGTGCTATCAATATAACAAATAATATGTTCCTGCTGGTACAATAGTGGTGTGTCTAGTGTATGTACAACCAATTTTTCTATTGGATATAATGCCAGCTCCTAGGGGTGGAACACATATCTGGTACTGTAGACCAAGCCAACCCCCATAACAGGGGAGAATATAGGCCCCAGTGGGAAGCCACTGCAATTTTTATGCTAAATGGATGTGATGCACCTGCTAAAGTACCACCCAAGCATTTGTGTTTATACCCATAGGTTATTATAGCAGCCATTGGTTAGACATGTTCTTGCTTCTTGCTATTTGTGTTTTTATAGTAGATGGAATCCCACTGAAATAGGCCAATGGCCCATGGAAAACAGACGATGCAGAGACCCAAAATTTCAATGCCTTGCCACAATGGAAGGAAGATCACTCCACACCTATCACCCCCTCCAAGACCCAGGGACTTTTGTGAAAGAGGTTGCAGAAAAAATGTAAGAGCCAGAGGAAGGGGTGGAGTGTTACCTGGATGTGTCCTTTAACCACTATGCCAGCAAGCTATAGTCACACTTCCTTTTCATGCTTATCAACGAGTCGAGGGGGGAGTCATTTACCCCCGACCCAATCAGTTGACCTTAGCTGCATGTAGGGAGGGGCTAAGGGTATATAAGCTGAGAACACCATGAGGTACCTCGCCATTTTGTGCGGCTGTTGGGAAGTCACAGGATCTATATTTGAATGTGGACTTTCCAGTGCAGCCATAAATGGGGGGAGGGGGGATGCCCACTGTTCTGTAAATAAGCCCCCACCCTATGTTCTTATATAAAGCCCAATAAACTAGTTAGTATTTAAAAAAAAAAAAAAAGAACAGAGCTAATGGAAACCTTCATTATTCCACCAAAGTTGAGCTGATGTTGATAAATTCTTTGATCTTTGATTTTTTTTTTGTCTCCTTGTAGCCCCAGCTGGCCTGGAACTCATTATGTAGACCAGGCTGGCCTCGAGCTCACAGATATCTGCCAGACTCTGCCTCCCAAGTGCTGGGATTAAAGACGTGCCACCATGCCCAGCTTCATTCAGTCTTTGATTTCTTGCCCTTACTTTTCCACCCTTAAACTTCATTGTATATATTTTTTAATGTAACTTGCTTCAAGTTATTTCTGGAAAAATGTGTTAAAAATTGCCTCTCTTTAGAATAATAAAAAATATTCTAAAAAAACAAACAAACAAACAAAAAAAGGTTTCACCACTGAACCTGGAGCTTGGTGACTCAGCTAGCCTAGTTGGCCAGCAAACTCCAGGAATGTCCCTGTCTCTACCCACTGCTCTACTCTCAGTGCTGGGGTTATATATATGCTGGGCTCTTTTGCATAGATTCTTGCAATCGAATTCAGTTCTCATGCTTACAGAGCAAGTAATTTACCAACTGAGTTATCTTCCCACTCTTTTTTTTCACATTTATTTATTTACTGTCTGTGCATATATACATATACATAGGTCAGAAGACAACTTTCAGGAGTCAGTTCTCTCCTTTCACCAAGTGGATTCCAGGAATCAAATTCAGGTGCTCAGATGTGGAAGCAAGCACCTTTACCCACTAAGTCACCCCCAAGCCAGTCCCATTTTTACTTTTAGATTGCTTTTTTTTTAATTGAATTTTTGTGTATCTCATACACAACATCTTAATCATCTTTATATCCCCTTCTCCATTTGCACCCTCCAATACCCCCCCATGGATTTCATGCATTATGTCACTTATTTTAAGGTCTATCAAGTCAAGTTAGTGTTCCCTGATTTCCTTCAGTGCACATTCATCCACTGGGGTCTAGTCAGCCTATCTAGAGTCTCTCCCTTAAAGAAGATCAGCTCGTCCTCACCCAGCAGTAATCAGCTGCCCAAAAGTTCTTCAGCTAAGATTGGGGCCTGCTGCCCATTTCCACAGATCTATGCTGGGGTTTTGTCTGCTTGTGTTTGCATGGATCTTGTGCATGCTGACACCATGGCTGTAAGTTCATATATGCAAGGTCCTAGGAGCCTGTAAGACTCTGTATATTTTTGTTTATGTGCATGTGTGTGTGCACACCAGCACTTTTGTGCATGTACTCATGGAGCCCAGAAGAGGATGTCTGGTCCCCTGGAGCTGCGGTTACAGGCAGTTGTGAACTTCATAGCATGGGTGCTGGGAACTGAACTGGAATACTCTGCAAGAGCAGCAAGCACTCTTAACCACTGAGCCATCTTTCCAGTCCCTCACCTCCACCCCATTTCTATTTTTAAGGTAACTTTTTTTGAGACAGGGTCTTACTATGTAGCCCTGACTGACCTGGAACTTGTTATGCAGACCAGGCTATCCTCCAACTCACAGAGATCTGCCTCCCAAATCCTGGAACTGAAGGTGTGCACCACCACACCTGGCCAAAGGTAAATGCTAATAATAATTCCAGTTATCTTCTTATGCAATTAATATTGAACTTCATAATCAGGTAAAAGAATGACAGGGTCAGGGCTGGGGAGACTCCCTGTCTCAGAACACATTAGATTTCTTCCTATGCTTCACTCCTGGGATCCTGTCAGACCTGAAAGGGAATAGCAGTCAGCCATTACCTAAGTGGCACTAAAAAACCTACCCCTTATCACTTTGTTTCTTCCTCCCTGCATTTTCCAGAAAAGTTTTAAACAAAGAAAGTGAAAACTTAGACAATGCCAGCTGACTGACATGATTCTAAAGAATCAACTTCAGACCATGCCCAGAGCAGCAAGTCTCCACCTCATCCCCTAACCACAGTCTATTTTTTTTTAAGTACTGGAATTGAACCTAGGGCCTCATACATACTAGGAAAGGGCTCTCTACCACTGATATATATCCTCACCCCTATTTCTTTTTTAAGAGATGGTCTCACTAAGTTGCCCAAGCTGGTCTTGAACTTGCAATCTTCCTGCCTCATCCTCCAGAGTATATGAGACTCAGGGCTGCAACACCAGGCCTAGTTCTAAAATTTTGCTTCATTCTGGGCTGGGGAAATAGCTCAGACAGTAAAGTGCTTGCCATGTAAGTTTGAGGACCCGAGTTCAAGCCCCACAACCCACCTAAAAACTTGGCATAGTGGTACACACTTGTAAACCTAGTGCTAGGGAGGTAGAGACACAAGGATTCCTGGGATTCACTGGAAAAACAATCTAGGCAATTGGCGAGCTCCTGGTTCAGTGACAGAACCTTTCTCAAAAAATTAGGTGTATGGTTCCTGGGGAACAGCACCTAAGGTTGGCCTCTGGATTCCATACCCATGCACACACACACACACACACACACACACACACACAAATAATTTAAATAAAATACTTGATCCTTTGCAAACACAGGACTGCACATTCATCTACAAAATCTCCACTAACTTAACCTGACAAGCAGGCATCAGTCTCCATCTTACAGAGAAGAAAGCTGAGATTTCAAGTGATTCAATGTCTTACTCGTTGTCATACATAGCAAAGGACATAGAGAGGCTTCTAAATGGCAGGTCTCTATTTTCAAAACTCCAGGTTCTACTGCCTTAGTCCCTCAAAGCCCTGGGGGTGGGGAGCAGGGATGGGGGATGCTTTAGTTCATTGTCTTCACAATATTCTAGGTGTTTACTAAATTTTACACTGCTCTCAGGCAACTGTGACCAATTAAACAGCTCTCTGCTACATCCTGGAATGTGTCAGGAATATTAGTAAAATTGGCAGATCAGCAGAGTGAGGATCATGGTAACTCAAAGGTTGATCACTAAGACTCAGGGAAAACAAAGGCCAGATCAGCTCACTTAGGAAATAGGGTTTGAGCAAGTCCATTTGTCACAATCCTATGAATACCAATGGTTCAAGTCTCCTTTCCAATCAATCAGAATGAGATATGAGAAAAACTGTTATTTTTTTTCCATATTAACATAGATCAAATGGTGACATTGAACCTGTCTGTGGGTGTGATTTC
>NW_008335297.1:5481303-5484452 GCF_000622305.1 Nannospalax galili | reverse complement strand
ACACACCTTTAATCCCAGCTCTCAGGGAGGCAGAGGTAGGTGGAGTTCAAGGCCAGCTTGGTCTACATAGCTAGCAGGGGTACATAATGAGACATTATCTCAAAAGGGGGCGGCGGGGGGAAGGGCACAGTGGTGCGTGCCTTTTATCCTAGCATTCAAGAGGCAGACCAGTTCAAGGCCAGCTTGGTCTACATAGCTAGCAGGGGTACATAATGAGACATCTCAAAAGGGGGCGGCGGGGGGAAGGGCACGGTGGTGCGTGCCTTTTATCCTAGCATTCAAGAGGCAGACCTCTGTGCGATCAAGGCCAGACTGGTCTACATAGCAAGTTCTAGGCCAGCTGGGGCTACAGGGAGATCCTGTCTCAAAAAACAAACAAATCTGAAAAACAGCAACAAAAAAAGTTATGTTCAGCTGGACCTGATGGTACATGCTTATAATCTCAGACTTGGGGAGGCAGAGGCAGAAAGATCAAGAGTTCAAGGTCATCCTCAGCTATACAGTGAGTCTGAGACTGGCCTGGGCTGCAAGAGACTATCTGAGAAAGACAAGAGAAAGGTGTTCAATTCCCAATCCCACCAAACTTGTGCTGGTGACCTTATTTGGAAATAATGTCTCCACAGTCACAGTCATATTAATCCTCTGGGTTAGAATGAGCCCTAAATCCCATGGATGTGGATCTCTTGATAAGAAAGGGAAATTTGAGCCAGCAAGAAGGCACCTCGGGCAAGGGTGCTTACAGAACAAGCCCTGGGTTAGAATGAGCCCTAAATCCCATGGATGTGGATCTCTTGATAAGAAAAGGGAAATTTGAGCCAGCAAGAAGGCACCTCGGGCTCAGTAACCTGAGCTCAATCTCAGAAACCAATGGTGAATGGAGAGAACCAACTGCCACAAGTTGTCCTCTGACCTGTACACGTGTGCCTCACTCACATACATGCATACATATATACACACTCTGAATAAATGTAAAATGAGAAAAGGGAAATTGACAAATAGCCATATATACAGGAAAATGTTCAACCTATTTGGTCACTATGGAAATACAAATTACAACCTTAGAATGGCTGTGTGAAGGAACAAACCCAGGCATGGAAGCACAGGCATGTCCTGCACTCAGGGGTTAGAGGCAAGAGGATCAGGAACTCAAGGTCACCATCAGCAGCATAAAGAGCTCGAGGCCAGCCTGAGCTATGAGAGTCTCTGTTAAAAACATTTTTAAAAAGGAAGCCATAGTCACGAAGTGCCAAATTCTCCGATGGCCTTCCAACAGCAAAGCCGACCTCTGTAGAAGGTGCAGATCCTCAACCAGCACTCCAGCACAATCCTGGCGATCAGCGAGCACTTTCGGGCAAGAAGCAGCTGCCTATCCAGGATAAGACTATGTTCCTGGTCCCAATCATGTCAACATGAACAACCTGGCCAAGGTCATCCAGTACACATGTTGCTGAAACCTCACACAGGCCTTCTTCCTGCTGGTAAACCAGCATATCATGGTGAGCATGAGCTCACGACCTCTAAGAGGAGAAGGGTGAAGGCAGCTTCTTCTTAGCAGTCTGCACTCCCAAGAAACATTCGGCTCCTGAGCCAACAGTGGAGGGTGTAAGGGAAATTGGGAGGCAGGGGGGTCTGACAAGGTGCTTCCCAGGGAGCTCCTGGCTCCATGAACTGAGCCATCCAGGCCCTGTGGGCTGAGCAGAGATGTGGCCCCCTCTCTAGGCAACACCAGCCAGCCCACCACACCTTGGAGTGGATCCAGGCTGAATGTGGTGGCTCATGCCTTTAATCCGAACACTTGGGAGGCAGAGGCAGGCAGATCTCTGCGGGATGGAGGCCAGCCTGGTCTACCTAGTGAGTTCCGGGTTGGGGACTATGGGAGACCCTGTCTAAAAAAAATAAGTAGATGTGGGGTTTTTGTTTTTTTGTTAGTTTTTAAAAATAAAAATAAAAAAGAGGGTCTGGAGAGATGGCTCAGCAATTAAGAGCACTGACTGCTCTTGCAGAGAACTGGGATTGGATTCTCAGCCTGACACACATGGCGGCTAGGAACCGTCTTTAACTCCAGTTCCAGGGGAATCTAAATCCCTCTTCTGACCTCCACAGCATTGCACAACACGGGTGCCGATATGGGTGCCCTCACATACATACAGGCAATACGCTCATACATGTTAATAAATAAATAAATAAATAAATATAATAGATAAAATATTTAAAATACATTTTTTTCCTTAAAAAAAGAACTTTCTTCTTTCACAATTGATTAGTTCTTTCTGTGTGCGTGTATTTGTATCTGCTTGTGTGGGGATGTTGTGTGTGTGCAAGTGTACATGGAGGCCAGAGCACAACCCTTTGTGTTGTTCCTTGGTACCCATTCACCTTGCTTTTTAAAAATATTTTATTATTTTTATTAATGTGTATGAGTGTATTGCCTGCATATATCTAAGTGCACCCACGTCGTGCAAAGCCGGAGGAGACCAGAAGAGGTCGTTGGATCCCCTGGAACAGGAGTTATAGATGGTTGTTAGCCACCATGTGGGTGCTGGAAATCAAACCTCTGTCTTCCGGCAAGAGCAGCCAGTGCTCTTAACTGCTGAGCCATCTCTCCAGCACCCACTTTGGTTTTGGTTTTGGTTTATTGTAGCTGTTTGTATGAGGGGGATGTTCACATGCCCTGCTCTGTCATTCTCTGCCTTTTCCCCTTATTCTCAGTGAACCTGGAGCTAGGATGACGCCAGCAAGCCTTGTTGATCCTCTTGTCTCCACTCCCCACAGCACCAGGGTACAGGTACGTGCTGCCATATCCAAGTTTTTACATGGTGCTAAAGATTTGAACATTTGGACATTTTTATGGGACCTAGAAACCATCAAAGGCCACTGAAAACTATTAAGATATCTCTTGATTACCCCATTAACTAATCAGGCTTACCAAGAATGGCCGACCACATTAAGCAGGATAAACAATTAGGAAAACTGACTTTTCAAACAAGCACAAGAAGAGTTTGCAGACAGCTTCATTGACAAATGTCATCTAGTTGCTGAATTACACAAAAAATATTCATTGAAAGTCTGTTGTGAGTCAATCACCAAGTACCTTGTATACCCCTTGGTAAATCTTCCCAAGAGTCCTGCAAAGCTGCTATTATTTTTTA
>NW_008335297.1:5469618-5481109 GCF_000622305.1 Nannospalax galili | reverse complement strand
TTTATTTATTTTTGTCTTTTTGAGACAGGGTCTCCCTGCAGCCTCAGCTGTCCTGGAACTCACTATGTAGACCAGGCTGGCCTTGAACTCATAGAGATCTGCCCGCCTCTGTCTCCTGAGTGCTGGAATTAAAGGTATGTGCCCCCACGCCCGACTATTTATTTATTTTTATGTGTATGAGTGTATTACCTACACGTGTTGTAAGTGCACCCATGTCCTGCAATGTGCAAGGAGGTCAGATTCCCCTGGAACTGGAGTTAGAGATGGTTGTTAGTTTCCATGTGGGTGCTGGGACTCAAACCCAGGTCTTCTACAAGAACAACCAGTGTTCTTAACCACTGAGCCATCTCTCCAGCCCTAAAACTACCATTATTATTCCCATTTTATGAAAGATCCACCTAAAGCCTGGTGAAATAACTATATTTTCTGAACCAAAAAGTGATTTTAAAAACTGTACTTGTAGAAACAACGACACATGCTGGGGAATTAACTCAGCTGGCAGAGCACCAGCCTAGCATGCGAAAAGCCCTGGGTTTGATTTCCAGAATGGCATAAACTGAACATGACCTGTAATCCCACCACTGGGGAAGTGCGGGCAGGAGGATCAGGAGTTGAAAATCACCCTCAGTTACATAGGGAGTTCAAGGCTAGCCTGGGATACATGAGACTGTGTCTCAGAAAAGAGAAGACAAGAATGGCACTAGACATGTATCATCCAGACAATCTCAGAAAAATCCAGACTATGTACAATTCCCTAATATCAAAGAGTGTTCACTTTCCGAAGAAGAAGAAACTAACACACCTGAAATCACTGTCCATTCATCATCATCTTTTCTTAAAAAAAAAAATTATGTGTACCCCTGTAATCCGAGGACTCGGGAGGCTGAGGCAGGAGGACCACCCATTTAAGGCCAGCTTTGGCTACATAATGATATAATGAGACTCTGTCTCTGAAAAAAAAAACAAAAACATTATGAAGTCAATCAAAAGACATACATGGTGGTACATGCCTTTGATCCCAGCATTTGGGAGGCGGAGTCAGGCAGATCCCTGTGAGTTCAAGGCTAGCCTGGTCTACGTAGTGAGTTCCAGGACAGCTGGGGCTACAGGGAGACCTTGTTGTGCTCACCGCCCCCCACCCCAAACAAAATCAAAAGAAATGAAGTACAGATCAGATATTAGTGGATCACAAGGAATTCTTGATGATTCTGTAAAATGTGGGCTCTGTGGTTACTGAAGCCTCTGGGATCTGAACATTCATCTGCATTTAGAGAAAACAACACAATATACACAGAAATGGAAAAATGAATTTATTTTCAGTTGTGGACAGAACTGGGAGAGAGAAGTTCTCACTCTGTCTCTGCCCTGTTCATGGCACTGTTGCTACTTACAGAAAAGATGAGGTGGCCGGGCGTGGTGGCACACACCTTTAATTCCAGCAGTGGCAGGTGGATCTCTGTGAGTTCGAAGCCAGCCTGGTCTGGTCTACATAGAGAGTTCCAGGCCAGCTAAGCCTACAGGGAGACCCTGTCTCAAATTAAATAATTAATAAATAAATAAATAAATAAATAAATAAATAATAACAAATACATAAATAAATAAATGAATGAATGAAAAAAGAAAAGATGAAGCAAGAGTCCAGAAATGTCCATATTACATCTTTCTCCTGGAAGATGAGTCTTTTTTGTGGTAACAGGGCTTCCCCAGGGTGGCCCATCTTCACTCCCAGCACAGAGTTTACTGGAGGACTCCTCATCCCTAGGGCCTTGGTCCGTGCTGATAAAAGTAAAGACCCTCAACTTCTCAAAGATGTATTTTGTTGTTGTTTGTGGTGCTGGGGATTGAACCCAGGGCCTCACGTATGCTAGACAAGCACTGTGCAACTGAGCTACATTCCCAGCCCCATAGAGAGGTATACGGAATCATTTAAGGGTGAAATGCCATGGCTTGGAATATAGCTCAGATGTTAGAGAGCTTGCCTTACATGAAGGAAGACAGGGGTTTGATCCCCAGCACTGCATAAGCTGAGTGTGGTTGTATAAGCTTAAGATCTCAACCCTTGGGAGGTGGAAGCAGAGCAAACATTTAAAGTCATCATACACAGGACATTCAAGGCCAGCCAGGGTGTGAGAGAGAGAGAGAGAGAGAGAGAGAGAGAGAGAGAGAGAGAATAGGAGAGAAATACCACCTGGACTAAGATTTGCCTTAAAACATCCTAATAAAAAAGTGAAGTCTGGGGCCTATGAGATGGCCCAGCAAGTTGATTCCACCAAACTGAATTTGATTCCCAGAATCCACATGGTGGAAGGAGAGAACCCATTCCTGCAAGTTCCTGCAAGTTCTCCTCTAACCTCCACATGTGCAGTGTGGGGCACACACACACACACACACCACATAATTAAAAACAATTTAAAGAGGGTATGGTGGTACACACCATAAATCCTAGCACTAGTTAGGCAGAGATAGAAATCTCTGTGAGTATGAGGTCAGACTGATCTACATAGTGAGTTCTAGGCCTGCCAGGGCTACATAGTGAGACCCTATCTTAAAAAAAAAAAAAAAAAAAAGTGAAGGTTAATGCTGCCTTAGCCTGGTCTGTTCGCTGTGATAAAACACCAAAACCAAAAACTTGGGGAGGAAAGCCTTTATTTCATCTTATAACTCCCAGGTCACAGTCAATCACTAAGGCAAGTCAGGCAGAAACTCAAGGTGGGAACCTCAAGGCAGGAGCTGAAGCAGATACCAGGGAGGAACACTGGTTACTGGCTTGTTCCTCTGGACTGAGACAACCTTTTTTAGGACATAGTTTCATAGGCCAGGCATGGTGGCACATACCTTTAATCCCAGCACTTGGAAGGTAAAGGCAGGCGTGTGAGATTGAGGCCAGCTCAGTCTACATAACCAGCTCCAGGCCTGCTGGGGCTATAGGGAGACCCTGTCTCAAAAAAACAGTGTCTCACAATCACCATGTATACCAGGTTGGCCTCAAACTCACAGAGATCTACCTGCTTCTGCCTCACTAGTGCTGGAATTAAAGGTGTACACACCAAGAGAGCCTCACCCTGCTTCTTATACAACCTAAGACCACCTGCCCAGGGGCAGCACTGATCAAGGGCTGGGTCCTCCCACATCAACCAACAATTAAGAAAATACCTCACAGACATGGCCACAGGCCAATCCAATGGAGGAATTTCCTTATTTGAGGTTCCCTCTTCCCAGGAATGCCAAGTTGCTAACTGAAGCTATCCAGCACAAAAGCAATATGCAATAATATATCTGTTATTAAATCTAAAGGAGACTATACAATAGAACATTCTGTAGTCATTGTGCTGGGTAGCTTTAGTTGTCAACTTGACACATCTGGGTTAAGAGAGCCTCAGTTGGGGAATTGCCTCCATGGCACCGGCCTGCAGTCACGTCTGCGATATTTTCTTGACTGTTGAGTGATGTGGGAAGGCCCAACCCATTGTGGGTGGTGCCACTCCTGGATAGGTTGTCCTGTATTGTATTAGAAAGCAGGCTGAGCACAGGCTAGGGGAGCAAGCCAGTATGCAGGATTCCTCCATGGTCTGTGCTCTAGGTTTCTGCCCTGAATTCCTGCCTCGGCTTCCCTTAATGATGGATTGTACTTGCAAGTCAAATAAACCCTTTCCTCCCCAAATTGGTTTTGGTCAGTGTTTTATCACAGCAACTGAAAAGCTAACTGATACATGAGGCTATGTGGGCAAGTGTGGGAAACATTGGCAAATAGCTTACATGGTTTCTTTGGGGAACAGGAACTATGATGTCCTGTATCAGCCTGACATGATTCTCACAGCACAACCCTGATTGTTTTCTGTGCAGACAAGACCAGCAATGGCCTCTCTTCTAGAGTCTAGTGTAGTCTCAGCTTAATTTTTACCTCCTGCTCTTTTCCTGAATGCCTTCCCCAAGGTCTTGCATGGTCACTGTCTTGCATTGTTGTTGTTCTTACATGACCAGCACTGTCAGAGTTGTAACAGGAATTCTCTCCTGGGTGACCTGGACAAGGCCCTTCCCTGAAGTATCTCTGGGCGTGGTTATTTCACAATGGAACTCAAAAAGGGAGATCAATGGGCTTTCTCCTGAGGAGCCTATGACTAGATACTGGCCATGGTGGTCCTGAGGGGCAGCTTGGCTCAGGTCCTCTTGATGACAGTTTCTGTGAGAACACTTCTTCCTCTGTTCCCAGTGACTCTGGAGGTATATTACGGACCCCACTAGCCTAGTCAGTGATAGACTTTTGCAACCTCTGAGTCTGCTAGCTGGGGGCTAGAGAGTTGGCAGCGGTTAAGAGCACTGGCTGGTCTTGCAGAGGACCTGGGCTCAATTCCCAGCACTCACATGGTGACTAACAACTATCTGTAACTCCAGTTCCAGGGGTATGCATGCCCTCTTCTGACCTCTGAGGGCATTGCATGGCACAGGTGCATTTTATACATGCAGGCAATACATTCACACACATAAAATAAGAAATCAAAAAATAATAATAACTCCCCACACACACATTCTGTCCTTGGGTCACCTTGGCCTTGCGACTTGTTTTTTCAGTTCAGTCATCTATAAAGTGAGTGTTCTTAAGTGCCGTTCTATATTCTTAATATCAGAGGCCCTAAAAGTTCACATGCTGCCTGGACACCTTGTCTTGAGCTCATAGGATCTCAGAGGCTTAACTGTGAGTTCCCAAGTTCTCACCAAAGATGCCCCCATGTCAGGACTCAGGTTTGCTTTGCTTAGCAGGGGACCTCCTGGCTTCAGGGCAGAGGGTCTGATCGGTGACAGAGTCATAAACTCTGGGACCTGTGTCTTCCCAACAGGACAATTTATTTTAAAATTCAGATGGTTTTTATACATCCCAAGGAACTAGCAGTCACGTGGGATATGGCAGTTACATACAAAGATTTAGGGTACAAAGAAACAGGACATTTAGTCTGTTGGTGCCAGAAGGATTCTTAAATTTTTACTCAAGGTTATCAATGCCCATCCAGTAATTTATTGGCCACAATGTTTTCTTTCTTAAGAGCTAAAAGCATGGTGAACTTTTAGCTTTTAGCTCAGGAGTAAACCTTTAACCTGGCCTAATCTCTTAGCCAGGGATAGCTGAGTTATTTGTTCAGGACGAGGAGATGAGCTAAGGGTTGTTGACAGAGCAGGGAGCCTGCACTTTTATGACCGGGCCCCTTCCTCCTGCCAGTCTAGCAGCGTCCTGCAAGACAGGGATTATCAGAGCCACTGTTTTCAGTGCCCCTCCCTTTAGCAGAGAATGCAGCCTGGACCTATAAGTTTTAGGCTCACCTCACCCTAGGGCCTGGCATCCTGGTTTCCTACACCCGCAACCAAAGGGAGCATCTCCCTTCGTCTGGCTAGTTTTCTGTAAGCTGGCCCAGCTGCACCCCCACCCCATCTTCAACTTACTGTGCTTCACTTCCCAACAAGACCACAAAATTATTCAGAATAAATCAGTCACATCTTCCCATAGGGGCAAGGATCACCTAAACCTCTTGTTCAAAAGCTGCCCCTACAGTTCTTGTCTGTTTGTTCATAAGGGAATCTCCTGCATGATTGGTCCTGTATGACTTGCCTTCAGAGCTGTATGAACTGCTATTAATCATACTTGTCTGAGGTATCAAATCCTATAGGTTTCATTACAGTGGGAGAATCTTTCCTCACCAATGAGGTGAGAAGGCAATCAAAATATTCCCAACACACATACAAGAATGTGTTCTTGGGGCTGGGGAGGTGGCTCAGTCAGCAAGAGTTTGCTACACAAACATGAAAACCTGAGTCTGAAATCCAGCATTCACATAAAAAGCTGGGCATGGTGACACACACTTGTCATCCCAGTGCTGGGGAAGGAGAGACAGGAAGATCCCTGGAGCTCACTGGCCAGCTAGCCTAGCCTAATTGATGAGCTCCAGGCCAATGAGAGAACTTGTCTCAAAAAACAAGTGAATGACACCCAAGGTTGACCTTTACCCCCACACACATGCACTTGCACATGTGTGAACATGTACCCACATGCATGCCTGCATCTGTACACACATATCCACCCACACATGCCCACACACAAAAAAAGTATTCTTATAATTTTATGAAGTACATATTCGAAATGATTTCTGAATCTCAACACATAAATTGAATGCAAGGGATTATAAATACTAATGTTGATCTTGTTAATTCTCTGCAAATTGAGAAAGAATTCTCAGGCTGTTATTGCTAATAGGTAGATGATTATCTTGCCCCATGTTATTAACACCGAACTTTTGTGGCAGCTAAACAGAATTGTGTCATGTATTGCATTCTTTAATTCAAGTGCTTTTCCATCTGCAATAAAGCTCAAACATATTTCACTTCTTTTCAATCCCTCTTCAGATAATTAATCTAGTTCCTGCTGGGTCTATCCACTTCCAGGGCTTTAAATGCCACGTAAATATTGATGACTTTTTACTTTATGTCCCTCCATCATTCACCTTGAAGCTTTAGATAGGGCTGTTCTTCTGTCTGCTTGGCCTTTCCTCCCTGCTGTCTCACAGGCACTACCAACCCAAGGAGCCCCAAGCAGACCCCTGAATCCTCCTTTGGACCAACTTTCTCAATCTTTCTGCTTCTCTCATTAATAAGTCAAATGGAATTCTGGCACATTTACAACCCCTTTGTACGAGAACTATGCTTTATAACATGTTGAGAATTACATTTGAACAATTATAAAAATGTGGTAATCCCCACCCTCTCCTGTACATTACATTTTGTTCTTTCCAGATAATGTATGGGAAGAGTTCTAAGAGCTCATGACTCACTCTTCCCCAACCAAAGCAAACCTGGCAGTAAATGTCTCCATCAGACCATCTTGAAAGCCAGCAGCAGGAGATCAGTGACCCTGTCTCTAAAATGCTTCCAGCAGGATGTACCTGGCCTATCTAGATCATTACTGAACAAACCTGGGATTGTGGGAAAGGACTGGCTAGAGAATGGGAAGTCATCCCCAAAACATTTGTTTTAATTAAATTAAGGAGGATAAAATGGAAAGCCACAAATCCAAATTCACTTACTCTGAGGGGATGATTCATACCCATCATTGGGTATTCATCACAGCTCCATCTGACAGACTGGGTCTCTGCTATAACAGGATGCAATGTTTGTGCCTACATATGCTTTTAATTTTTAATCATTGGTTCGGTTTAGTGTTGGATTAGATCTATGATTCACAAGTTGATTTGACAAGGCAACTCTTTGTGCCAACACAATTTCTGAAGGAAATCCCCCCCAAAACGAAACTCACTTGAAATTTTCTGAAAGTGAGAGAACTCAAAATTTTTATTACATTTATTTATTAATTTTGTATGCCACATACATTTGTGGGTGCATGTGCCACAGCACACATGTGGAAGCCAGAGTCCAACTTGTGGGAATTAGTTCTTTCCTTCTACCATGTGTGTCCCAGGGACTGAACTCAGGTCGTGAGGTTTAATTGCAAGTCCCCCCGCCCCGCTTTTTCTTTACCCACTAAGCGATCTTGCCAACACCAGAACATTTTGTGTTCTTTTTGAGACAGAGTCGCATACAGCCCAGACTGGCCTTAAATTTTCTATGTAGCTGATCCTCTTGATGAAGCAGAATAGAAAGACAGAGAAAATTACTGAGACATGGGAAGGGAAAAGCTCCCCTCACCCTGGAGTCTAATAACGCCTCCTGCCATCTGAAAGTCGAGAATTCCAACACAATTAACATTTGCTCTGAAGGCTTCCTGTGTAAAAACAATATTTCTTTAATACAGAGATGCTTCAAATAAGAATGTTAAAATAGCAATGATCTATGCTTAAGTGCTAAGCTTATATGATCACGTGTGGCCTTTGTCCTTTCCCCCTGTAAATCTGAGATTTTCTAGGAATGTCACAAGAGACCTCACTTATAATAAAAACCCTGTGACTCATGATTTTGCCAGATTTTAAACCCATTCCAGCAACTCTGGGCCACTATACATTCTCATTTGTCAAAATGAGTTAACACAGAGACCCACAACTGGTCAACATGCAGAGAATAAGAGGCTGTAGACTGCTTATCTCTGAATTCAACACCTTTACCAAACCTCTGCCTCCCAAGACTCGGGGATCATTGCAGGAGAGGAGGCAGAAAAATTGTAAAAGCCAGAGGAGGTGGATGACCAGAGGGAAACAGTTTTCTAGACAGTAGGGAAGTTACTCATATGAACTCACAGCAATAGTGACAGCATGCACATGACCCACAAAGCTCGAGCCAGACAAAATCCCAGCATGGACATGAGGAAGTGACTAAGAAACACCAACCCTATTTGAGAAAGTATTGGCATCTGATGGCTGCTGGGAGGGGAAGAGTCAGTCTCATTTAAGGGTGAGATTCTTTCTAGCATGACTATAGGAAACCAGGGTGGCATTCTTTAGGGCAAGATGGATCTGAAACTTTAAGATCAGGCTACGGTCTCTACTGAAGAGACAGGCGCTGAATACAGCAGTCCTCAAATCCCTGTCTCACAGAACACTGCTGTAACTAGAAGGAGAAAAATGGCTGGGTCAAAAGTTTAAGCTCCTTGCTCTGAGGGAAAGCATCTTGGTCAACAGTCAGCCCACCTCCCTGTTCTGAACAAATAACTCTCAGCTATCCCTAGCTAAAAGAATAGGCCAGTTTTTTTTTTTTTTCTGAGTCTGTGTTACTTCACTTAGTATAACAGTTTCTATAGAGTTCCATCCATTTACCTGCAAATTTCATGATTTCATCTTTCTTTACCGCTGAGTAAAACTCCATCATATAAATGAACTACATTTTCATTATCCATCTCGTCAACTGAGGGACACTTAGGTTGCTTCCATCTATTAGCTATTGTGAAAAAAGCAGCAACAAACATGGATGTACAAGTGTCTCTGCAATAGGATGAGTTCTTTGGGTATATGCCAAGGAGTGGTATAACTGGGTCAAATGGTAGGTTCATTTGTAGTTTTTTAAGAGTTCTCCACACTGCTTTCCACAGGGGTTGAACCAGTTTGCAGCCACACCAGCAGTGGATAAGTGTTCCCCTTTCCCCACATCCTCTCCAACATTTGGTATCAATTGTTCTTACTTGATCATAGTTCTCTTGATCTGTGACTGGGGTAAGATGAAATCTTAAACTGCTTTTAATTTGCATTTCCCTAATTACTAGTGATGTTGAACACCTTTTAAGATGCTTCTTAGCCATCTTTATTTCTTCTTTTGAGAACTCTCTGTTCAGCTCCTTAGCCCATCTTAATTGGGTTACTTCCTTTCTTGATACTTTGTTTTTTTGAGTTCCTTATATATTCTGGATGTTAAACCTTTATCAGATGTGTTGCTGGTGAAGATTTTCTCCCGTTCTGTGGGTTTTCTCTTCCCTTCCTTAGTTGCTTCTTTTGATGTACAGAAGCTTTTTAGTTTCATGAGGTCCCATTTCTTGATTCTTGACCTTGTTTCCTGGGCAGTTGATGTCCAGTTTAGAAAATCCTTTCCTACACCTATGTCTTGTAGTTGTTTGCTAATGTTTTATTCTAACAGTTTCACAGTTTCAGGCTTCACATTGAGGTCTTTGATCTACTTGGAATTGACTTTTGTGCAAGGTGAAAGATAGGGGTTTAGTTTCATTCTTCTACAGGTAGAGATCCAGTTTTGCCAGCACCATTTGCTGAACATGCTGTCTTTCCTCCAGTGAATGTTCTTGGCCCCTTTGTCAAATATCAGGTGGCTGAAATTGCATGTACTCATATTTGGGTCTTCCATTTTGTTCCATTGATCTATGGGTCTATTTTTGTGCCAGTACCATGTTGTTTTTATGACTATAGCTCTGTAATACATTTTAATATCTGGTATAGTAATCCCCCCAGCATTGTTCTTAGTGCTCAGGGTTGCTTTGGCTATCTGAGGTCTTTTGTGCTTCCATATGAATCTTAGGATGGTGTTTTCCAATTCTGTGAAAAATGTCTTGGGTATTTTGATTGGCATTGCATTGAAACTATAAATGGTTTTTGGTATGATGGTCATTTTCACAATATTAATTCTTCCAATCCATGAGCATGGGAGGTCCTTCCATCTTCTGATGTCTTCCTCAACCTCTTTCTTTAAGCCTTTAAAATTTTCATTGTAGAGGTCTTTAATGGTTTATTCTGAGATATTTTTTGCAGCTATTGTGAAGGGGAGTGTTTCCATGTACCCTTTCTCTGATTGCTTGTTATTGGTATAAAGAAGGGCTATAGTCTTTTGTAGATAAATTTTGAAACCTGCCACTTTAATGAATGTGTTAATAATTTCTAGGAGTTTTCTGGTGGAATTTTTGGCATCTCTTAGATATAATATCTTATCATCTGCAAAAAGGGATAATTTGATCTCTTCTAATTATTACTCCCTTAATTTCTTTCTCTTCTTATTGCTTTTGCAAGAATTTCAAGCACTATGTTAAAGAGGAGTGGACGTATGTTCTCCCTCATATGTGGATCCTGCCAAATCCTTATAAGTGAGTATATATCCAGACGTAACTACAGGAACTAGGATAATGAAAAGGAACCAGGGATGTAAAGGAAAAGAAATAATCTGAAAGAGAAGAACAGTAGAAAACAGGTGTTAACAAGGGAGATATGGAAAAAAAATGGGGTTATTTTAAGGGGAAGGGGGAGCGAAGGTTATACAAGGAACATAGGGGATAAGGGACAAGAAGGAGCTCAAGAGAGGTGAGACCATAGGAGAAGGGTACTATTAAGGGAGAAATGGGGAAAATGGGGGCACCTTAAAAGGGGAAACCATGGTGGAAGGTTTAGACAATGTGAGAGATAAATAATACCTAGCTAGTTTTAGAAAACCAAAGGGAACTATATTAGGCTAACAACCTACTGACAAATTATACATACAACCAGATCAAAGAATGTAATATATGCCTAGGCAAGGTTTATCTGACAGCATTTGGCCTTTGCCCAAGCTCTATCTATATGGCACACGGTAACTAAAAGTACCAGACTGGTGGAACTAACCTTCTTGGATGCTTAACAGCCATACTATGAGGCCTATACTAATTTGGTCAGAGGGACATAAAGGACAGTTTTTGCTCCTTGTCCTCCTAGATTGACTAAGTTCCAGGGGACTACAAGCATCTCTCAAAATGTCCTGTAACTGTGGTGAGTCACCTGTCCTCTTGATCAAGGAGGCCGAGGAGTCCTCACCAGATGGACCTGAACCAGTGTCCAGTCTACAAAGAGGAGGGTTGAAACAGATGAAACATTTCCTCCATGCTTCCAAGCAAAGCCAGCCATGGTCAAGCAGGACTTTTGACTTATCTTCACATAGAAGGAACTGGTAAAAGAAAGAAGCCAGGGGCTCCTCCCAAGCCCATGTGACCCCTGAGAAACAGATCCTCAAATGACCTTAAAAGTAAAAATAAATTGGTTTAGCTGGGCCACTTAAACACCCAAAAGGAAAGTATAACCAAAGATTAAAGGGGTCA
>NW_008335297.1:5464227-5469041 GCF_000622305.1 Nannospalax galili | reverse complement strand
GCATCAACCTCTCTGTGTTAGCAAAGACAATGAGTCTGTAGGAAACATTTTTAAAATGAAATGGAGATCTTTTTTTAAAGGTTAAAGACTCATTCAATTTTATGTCTTATAGTGTTTATACTGAGTTCAATATTGTATAACCATATTAATTCAACTGTGAACCTAAAAATTTACAGCCACTTTTAAAAGAGATGCATCTTTGCTCTGGAATGTGTTACTGAATATGTTAAAGCTGTAATGACATGCTTCTTCTAACCATGTGGTTATTAAATTTTTAAAAATTTTTTTAAAAAAAGAAAAGAAAAAGAATAGGCCAGGTTAAATGTTTGCCCCTGGACTAAAAGCTAAAAGTTTACTATGCTTTTTGTCCTAAGAAAGAACATTGTGGCCAGTAAATTACCAGATAGGCACTGGTAACCCTGAGTAAAAGTTCAAGCATTCTGCTTTACAAACAGCCCTTAAAAGCTATATGTCCTGTTTCTCACCTAATTGTGCCCTAAATCTTTGTAACTGCCAAAACCCATGTGACTGCCAGTTCCTTGTATTGTATAAAAACCCACTGAATTTTTTTTTTTTTGGACTTTTTGAGACAGGGTCTCCCTGTAGCCCCAGCTGTCCTGGAACTCACTATGTAGACCAGGCTGGTCTTGAACTCACAGAGATCTGCCTGCCTCTGCCTCCCGAGTGCTGGGATTAAAGGCATGCGCCACCACAGCCGGTTGAAATTTTTTTTTAATTTGACTTGCTACAAAAGGTTTCAAGTCACAGGGGATCTCACTGTCCTGGGACAAGGCCCCCCATAGGGCAACCCCCCGGCCCCCCGCAGTTGACCAGGCTCCAGTGGATAAATCCACACCGAAGGGCATTTGGAGACACAGTTTGACTCTATAAGCCTTAATACACACACACACACACACACACACACACACACACACACACATAAAGTATATGAAATTGATTGGGTAGGGGATAATGGATGGGGAGGGGATCTAAATTCTATCAAAATGTATGAAATTCACAAAAATTCAACCTGGGTGTGGTGACTCATGTCTTTATTCTCAGCACTCAGGAGGCAGAGGTAAGCGGATCTCAGTGAGTTCAAGGCCAGCCTGGTCTACACAGTGAGTTCCAGGCCACGTCTCAAGACAAAACAAAAAAAAAACAAAAATTCAATTAAAACATTAGAATAGTTTTTTTAAAAGAGGCAAGAAGTTTCTCAGCAGCTCTTTAAGATGTATCTTAAGAGCCACCAAAACAGTATGGCTACTGTAAAAATTCTGAGATTCTCTCCTGAGAAGTCCACGCCCACCCTTAGGTGTGGGTAGTCCTTTCCCTGAGCACCTGTCTTTCCATTAATCTGCCTAAATTTATTTTTAAATCTCTTCCTATTAAATTAGAACCCTTCATACTGACCCACCTCAAAATTCTTTTCTGTGGCAGAATCAATGATCCCTGCTTCACCTGAGATCCTGCTTCACCTGATAAGAATTCCTCAGACTGAAGCTGTGTTTCTGGCCCAGGCCCTGCTACATCTGACATTAGATGGCAGCCATGCCCCCCACACACACACCTGCCTTTTTCTTTTCTTTCCTTTTGAGACAGGGTCTCATGTGGCCCAGGCTGGCCTCAAACTCACTATGTAGCTGAGGATGACTTTAAACTTCTGACTCTCCTGCCTCTACCTCCTGAGTGCTGGGTTTACAAGCATATGCCACTATCCCCAGTTTATGAAGTTCTGAAGGTCAAACCCAGGGGCTGGGGAGATAGCTCAGTCAGTAAACTGCATTGCATGCATGAGAACCTGGTTCCATCCCTAGAACCCACGTTTTAAAAAAGCCAAGTGTGGGTACACACACCTGTAGTCCCAAGCACTGGGGAGGCAGAGTCAGGTGGATCTCTGAGGCTTGCTGGCCAGCTAGTCTACTTGGTGAGTTCTAAGTCACTGAGGAATGCTATTTCAAAAAAAGGGAGTAGAAGCCAGGTGTGGTGGTGAAAGCCTTTAATCACAGCATTCGGGAGGCAGAGGCAGGTGGGTCTCTGTGAGTTGGAGGCCAGCCTGGTCTATCAACATAGTGAGTTCTAGGCTAGTTGGAGCTACAGGGAGACAAAAAAAATGTTCTTAACAAAAAAAGGGAGTGGGCCGGTCAAAGGACCTGGGTTCAAATCCCAGCACCCACATGCTGGCTAATAACCATCCATAACTCCAGTTCTAGGGGATCCAACGCCCTCTTCTGTCTTCTGAGGGCATTGTACAGCACAGATGCACTTACATACATGCAGGCAATACACGCATACACATAAAAATAATTTTTAACAAGGGAGTGGGGGAGGGCACAGTGCCTAAAGATAGACACCTGAAGTTATCTTCTGGCTTCCACATCACATGCACCCCTATACACATGCAGAGAGAGAGAGAGAGAGAGAGAGAGAGAGAGAGAGAGAGAGAAAGCAATACTTAGCCCAAGAAAATTAATTAATAGTGGTAGGATTGCAGGCGTTCACCTAATGAAAATTTATTGAGCATCTACCATGTACTAGACAAGGTGCTGACACAAGAATGTGTACTGTTTTGGATAGGTGCCCCCCAAAACTCATGTGTTCAAGGCTTAGTCCCATGGTGGTGGTCTTAGGAGGCAATGGAACCTTTAAGAGGTGGGACCTAATGGAAGAAAGAGGTCACTGGGGCTATGCCCTTGAATGGGTATTAGAACCCCAGTCCCTCCTCTTCCTCGGTCTTTGCCTTCCAGTCACTATGAAGTGATCAGGCCTCCCCATGACATGCTCCCACCCTGGCATACTGTTCTGCCAATAAGCCCAAAGCAATCATGGACTGAAGTGAGCTGCTATAAATCTCCTGTCTTTATAAGTTGGTTACTTCAGGTATTTGTTACAATAACAATAAGCTGATGAACACAGGATACAAGTGTGCTCTTCCCTCAGAAACTTGGTAGACAATTTCTGAAGATTAAAAAACCAGATAATGTTAGAGGACAAATATCTGTAGCCAGAAACATCTTTGGTCACTGAACCTATTGGGAAAGAGACAGCTCCCACCAAGAGAGGCTTCCTCTAGGCCCACTACTGCTAGCTCTAGCACCAAGTCTTACACACAGGATTTGTATACAGCTACCCAACACTACAAGAAGCAGGTGAGTGCCCAAGTCCTTGTAGACCATGACTCTGCCTCTTTTTATACGATCCCTCCAGCTCTCTCCAGTGGTCTCCAAGGGGTACTTATGGGGCAAAGTGTCTCAACAACTGTGGGGCTTGTTATTTTCTCTGTGGTGTCTGCTTTGGTTATTAATGTTCTATTTTCAGACCAGTCAGCTATCAAACTCCCAGCAATTACTCCGTGTGCTTTGCACAGAATACACAAACAAGAGGACATATCGTGGTTAGATACAAGCAATGGAAACTTCAGGGTACAATTATGAAAGCTTAAGAGTGAAAGCTGGAGGAGCGGCCTGGCCTTAGCCACCCTTACAACAACTGCAAAGTAAGCTGGGAGGTACAGACAGGGCAGGCCATCCTCTCACAGTGTTCCTCAAAGTTAATGTGTTACAAAGAAAAAATTCCTGTGGGCCAGAGTGATCCATGGAGGATCCAGCTGACAGTGATCCATTGTCAGTGAATCTCATCCACTGACAAGGCATAATGCAGTGTTGCCAGTCAGGCAGCAACAGGGAGAAGAGGAGTTTTAGGCAGAGTGCAAAGATGCAAAAAAGAAGAGACCAGCAGGGCTTGGTGGCACACCCTTTATTCCCAGCACTTCAGAGGCAGAGGCAGGAGGCTCTCTGTGAGATCAAGGCCAGTCTGGTCTACATAGCGAGTTCCAGACCAGCTGGAGCTACAGAAAGACCTCGTCTCAAAATAGAACAAAAGGAGGGCGTGCTGGAGAAATGGCTCAGCGGTTAAGAGCGCTGGCTGCTCTTGCAGATGACCCAGGTTCAGTTCCCAGTGCCCACATGGCAGCTAACAACCATCTGTAACTCCAGTTCTAAGGAATATGATTCCCTCTTCTGGCCCCTGCAGGCATTGTACATACATCGTGCACTCACATACATGTAGGCGAAACACTCACACACATGAAATAAAATTTTTTTGAAAAGGAGAGCTGAGCCGGGTGTGGAGGCTCACATCTTTAATCCCAGCACTCGGGAGGCAGAGGCAGGCGGATCTCTGTGAGTTCAAGGCCAGCCTGGTCTACATAGTGAGTTCCAGGACAGCTGGGGCTACAGGGAAACACTGTCTCAAAAAAAAAAAAGAGAAAGAGAAAGAGAATAGAGTAGGGGTGTGGAAGTGCATATCAGCAATACCAGCACCCAGGAGGATCAAGAGTCAAGGGCCTGCCTGGGCTCCATAGTGAGTTTCAGAATGTCGGCACTTGCCTATAATTATTTCCAGCACTCATAAAGCTGAGGCAGGAGGATTGCCACACAATCAAGGTCAGCCTGAACTACATATTGGGGCTTTCAAAAAAAAGGAAGGAAGGTTGGAAAGGAGGGAGAGAGGGAGGGACGGAGGGAGGGACGGAGGGAGGGACGGAGGGACGGAGGGTCTGGTAGCAGACCTGTAATCTGAGTTTATGTAAGAGGATGAAGCAAGAGGATCAAAAGTCCAAGGTCTGCCTAGGTTGCAGAGTGAGTTCAAGACCAGCATGAGCAACTTATTGAGACCTTGTCTTAAACTAAAATATAAAGAGGATGGGAATAGGCTTGCCTCAATTGTATGAGGCCCTAAGTTCAGGCCACAGTTCTGAAGAGAGAGAGAGAGAGAGAGAGAGAGAGAGAGAGAGAGAGAGAGAGAGAGAAACA
>NW_008335297.1:5459389-5464206 GCF_000622305.1 Nannospalax galili | reverse complement strand
GTGTGTGTGTGTGTGTGTGTGTGTGTGTGTGTGTGTGTGTGTTCACTCACTGCCCCAGGCAGCACTAACTTCTCATTAGGGACATTAAAAACCATGCTCATGGCCCATGATACTTTAAATACTATATTTTAATTTTAATTTGATTTTAAAATCAGAAGAAACACATTGATATAATAACCAAGCATAGTGGCACATGCCTGTAATCCTGGAACTTGGGGAGCTGAGGCAGGAGGATCAAGAGTTCCAGGCCAGCCTGGACTACATAGTAAGACTCCCTTCCCTTCATTTCCTACCAATATAGCTGTAAAATGTGATTTTTCCATAGGTAGGAAGGAGCCTATGACAGCAAGCATGCTCCTATTGGTCAGGGTAGTCCGACACTGTACATTGGAGAGGCTGAGAACTCAGTAGCCACTCAGTCTACAAGCCCGGATGTCTCAGCAGTCCCAATCTGGTGCTGAAGGCCTAGAGGATTCCTGGAGAGTCCATTGGTCTTCAGTGCATGTTGGAAGGCTGAAGAAGCTGGGTTCTGATGTCAGCAAAGAATAGTGGTGGTGGCAGCAGGAGCAGCAATAAAGTAGAACTCACCTGTAAAATGGGAAAGCAAGCAGGCAAAAGCTTTTCTTTCCCAGACATCCATTCATCAAGGCTAACACTGAAATGTGCTGCCCACATTCAAAGTGGGTCTTCCTTTTTGAATTAAACTGATCAAGAAAATCCCTCCTGTTATTTGATTCTAGATCCAGTCAAGTTGACAACCAAGATTAACTATCACGCAGGCCTAGAGCCTGGTAAAGTAGCCATGTTACCCAGCCACTAGAGCAGCCCCTGGCTCAGAGTCCTTCTTCAGGGCCTTGTCTGCCTTTTATTGCTTATTTGTTTGCTTGTTTGCTTTTCAGACAGGGCCTCTCAACGGCCTGGAACTCACCAAGTAGACTAGACCAACTAGCCAGCAAGCCCCAGGGATCCACCTAGCTCTGCCTCCCCAGTGCTGAGATTATGAGCATGCACCCCCACACCTGACTTTTTTATATGGGTTCTGGGGATGGAACCCAAGTCCTCATGCATACAATGCAAACATTTACCAACTGAGCTATCTCCCCAGCCCCAGGTTCAATCCCCAGCACTGTATTAATTGGGTGTAGTGGTGCATGCCTATAATCCAGCACTCAGGAGGTGGAGGAAGGAGCCTAGCCAAACGAACAAAAACAAACAAAAATGACAGGCTCCAGGTTCAGTGAGAGACTGTTTCAAAGGGATAAGGCATAGATAGGATGATGGAACAGGACACCCAAAGTCCTCTCTGGCCTCTGCACTTATGCATGAGCATAAGCACCTACAAATACATGTGTGTACACACACACACACACACACACACACACAATTAATTTTAATGCTGGAACTACATCTCAGTGATAGAGTGCTCTCTTAGCATGCAGGAAGTCATAGGTTCCATCCTTAGTACAGAAGAAAGAAAAAGTCAACTGCAAGGAAGTTGCTCAGTGGTAGAATGCAGGAGGCTCTGGGTTTAATTCCCAGAACAGCAACTGAAGAATGTACCACACTACCAAGAGAAAGGAAGCTTATGTTTCATTGCATTCCCTCTTCTCCTGTGAAATACACTTGTCAGAGGTACCTGTTTCTTTTATAACAAGGACTAGCTAATAAAAATAATTGAGCTGGGCCTATAGAAATGGCTCAGTAGTTAAGCGCACTGGTTGCTCTTATAGAGAACTTGGGTTTGATTCCCAGCACCCACGTGGTGGCTAACAACTGTCCATAACTCCATTTCGGGGGAATCCAATATCCTCTTCTGACCTCCTTAGGCATTGCATGACACAGGTGCACTTACACACATGTAGGCAATGCCCTCATACACATAAAATAAATTTTTTTAATTGAGCTTTGGGCTTAGGTTCAGAGCCTACAATTTAGAACTGGGAAGGAAAAAATAGAATTGGAAAGGAATTTAGAGGCTGTTCTTCACAAGCAAGCCAAAATATACTGTCAAATGGAAAAGGGGAGAGCAAAAAAAGCAGCTGAAGACTTGTTTGACTACTATGATCCTGTTTGGTGTTTTAAATTATACATGGGATATAAATACACACACGTAGGTGTGTGGCTGGATAAATGTAACTACACCAAAAGGGAGAATCAAATCAGAGAAGTACACACTAAATTGTAAACTCAAGTTATCACCAGTGGCCCAAGAGGTGGGCAGGTTTCACTTTATGTTTCATTTGTTTAAATATTGATATGATGATGATGATGATGATGGTGATCTTAACTCAGCTTTTACTAAACAGAAAAGGCAACATATCAAAAAGTGGAAAGATTCCAAGCAATTTTAAAATTCCTTCTGCAATATCTCTAGCACCCAGGCTCTGGTTAAATTCTTTCAGAAGAATTTTTCGTGGGTTCATGAGATAAGGGAGAAAAGTCATCAGTGGTCTTTCCCAGCAGTGGACCCTGAATTCTGCAATACTAACTTGCCAGGTGCAGTACTGACATGACTGTTATGGACTATTATGGGGTAATTGACAGCTTTTGATTGGATTTGAGGCCACTACATAGGAGGAAATTCATGCCTGGTATTGTAAACTTGATCAAAATCCCTTGGCTAGGAAGATCATAGGTCCTAGGGGGGAACCTGCTGCTGTTTTGCTAAATGGACATGTTGTCAAACTGCTTTCTAAATATTATGTTTATACCTATAGATTAGCGCTTTTCTCCTTCATCAAAGAAGCTTCCTTTTACAGGAGGCAGTAGTTATTGCAGAGACTCCCAGTTGATTAAAGTGGTGAGAATAATTGATCATGAGTGTTCAGTTCTGAATGGGACACCTGTATCATTCCTACGACACCAACATTACTGTCACCTGAATAAATAGCCTAACTCTTTTTTTAAAAATTTTTTATTACTTTTATTTTTATGTGTATGAATGCACCCATGTAGTGCAATGCCCTCAGAGGTCAGAAGATAGCACCAGATCCTGTGGAACTTGAGTTACGGGCAGTTGTTAGCTGCCATGTGGGTGTTGGGAATCAAAGCCAGGTCCTCTGCAAGAGCAGTCAGTGCTTTTCACACTGAGACATCTCTCCAGCCCCGTCAAATAGCCTAACTCTTAACTTTAAAGAGTGGGCCGGAACTCAGAGGACACTTGTTCCCTTAGATTTCTCTTGGAACCAGTTGTCTCCTTGAACTGTGCTAATGGAACTGTCATGTATAGGGGACATTTCACATTCAAGCCATAGCAGAAAGACTGGGGGTGTAGCTCAATGGCAGAACACTTGCTGAACATGTGTGAAATATGTGAATTTGATACAGCACCACAAAGAATAAAATAAAATAAGAAGAAGATAAACAAGTAAATAAAAAGAAAGCAGACAAGAATGCTTTGGTTCAGTGTTACAGTGATCCGAATTCACTCTAGGTCTCCGAAAAATGAGTCAAAGAAACCTAATGACTGGAACTAGTTCTCTTAAGTTTCTCCAAAGAGTTTTAGCTGAAACAAAAAGAAGGAGCAACTTTGCAGGTGCAGTAACACTGTTTTAAAGGACAGCAGCAGCTATGAGACAGAGAGGGCTTCCTGGGAGTTACGTTGTAGGAATTAAGCACTGTAGAGCACCAAAACAGCACAATTAACATTGTTAATATTAGTGACAAGGCTTTATTACAAGCACTCCTTTTAATGTTTATTTTTCCTTTCCATACACTAAGATGTAGGGAACTGGGATGACTTGACTCCCTAGTTGATAGCTGTTAGACCCCTCCCTGGTTCCTATTGCCCTTAGTAAAGGACATCAGTGGAACAGCTAGCCTGACGGCCTCCACCTGACTGCCTCTGGTCACACCATCTGCTTTAAATACTCCCCAATGGATGCCTTGAGGAAGCTGCACTGCAACCACAGCTGACTGCCATAGAAATGCAACTCTGGCCTGGTATGGTGCTACACAGCTGTAGTCCTAACACTTGGGAGGTGGAGGCAGAAGAATCAGAAGTTTGTGTCTTTGGTGCTTAGCAAGTTCAAGGTCAAATTGGACTACAGGAGAGTCTTCCTCAAAAAACAAATCAAATAACAACACAAAAGAAAAAGATTATGGTGACTCACATCTATAATCCTAGCACTTAGGAGGTTGAAGTAGGAGGATTTCCTTGAGTTCAAGGCCAGACTGGACTACAGAGTGAATTCCAAGTCAGCCTGGACTAGAATGAGATCCCAGGAGGGAACTAAAGCACAAGAAGAAAGGGAGGGAGGGAGGGAGGGAGGGAGGTTTATTTTTATTTTATATCTCTGTGTATTGCCTGCATGTACATAAGTGCACCCATGCCATGCAGTGCCCTCAGAGGTCAGAAGAGGGCATTGAATCCCCTGGAGCTGAAGTTATAGGTGGTTGTTAGCTACTATGTGGTGCTAGGGATAAAACTCAGGTCCTCTGCAAGAACAGCTAATGCTCTTAACCACTGAGCCATCTCTCCAGCCCCAATAAGTCTCTTAACTTCTAAAGCCTAGTTCAGATACTCCTAGCTCTCACAGCTAGGAGCCATAGGCTTCTATCAGCCCAGTCCCTAGGGCTTAAACACTCTAGTCCCTGTGGGGTCTCTCCCTCTCCTCGGGGGTCGTTGGCCACCGGTCCACCTCTCTGCTATCACAAGACTTCAGGAATTCTAGATGTCCCTGCAGTCATTTTTACCCAGGCTAGAAATGGAGCACTTCTCCTTCGTTTGCAGTAGAGACCAATATAATTGATGCAAGCAGGATCCTTCATTTGCATAAATGACAGTAGTCATTGTTGTAAACATCTTTGCCATACCC
>NW_008335297.1:5451224-5455255 GCF_000622305.1 Nannospalax galili | reverse complement strand
CCTGTGCAAGGGAGAAGGCCTGGTATGTGGCAGTCCCAATGTCATGGGTGGCCACAATCCATTTGTCGTAATGTTTATTTTTTAGTCCCTGGCATGCTTGTCTGTGCTCAGGGGTCATCCTTTTCCAGACAAGGTTGTTTAAAAGCATTGCTTTGGCTGCAGGATCTGTTATTTTTCTATCTAAACTGGGCTGCACTTTTAGTATAAAGTCTGGGAGTGTTTCAGTTGGTTTTTGCTTTAAGAAGGTTAATGAGGAGGTCTCTCCAGTCCCGGTGGACAAGGGGGTTAGGCAGTCCCAGGCCTGTAGTGCACATAAGTGGACCTGTTCAAAACAGCCTGCAGGAATCACAGCCTGCTGTTTTCCTGTGGAAAAATTGCCCTGGACAAAGAGCTGGTCATAATTCCAATCTATGAATCCAGGTGGTGGATCTTGCCCTTGTTGTGGTCTCAGCTGTTGATTATGTATGTCATTTTTTTTAACCTGCATTAGGTTTCCATCTCTAAATAAAGCCTCCCATTGTACAAATAATGGACTGGGGAGGGTAGATCTACAGATATCCGTACCAAGCCAGTGGATGTTGCCTTGTTATTTGTAGGTTAACAGGAAAAGCTTCTATCAATGGGGTTTTTGGGTCCTGAGGCCATTGTGCCTGGAGATTCTGGGGGCAACAACTCCCATTATCCCTGAGATTACAGAGCTGTTCAATGGCTGTGGGGCGTGGGGCGCCAGTGGCAGTGAAGGGGGAGGGGGATTTATCTGGGAGTCTTCGGGAGTTTTTGAAGTCTGGGTTTTAACATCCAGGTTTGTTAAATCAGTCCATGATGATTCATAGGGGGGAAGAGGGGGGTAAAGGTTACTTTTGTTGATGTGTGGGTTTTGTCTGATTTGGTCAATTTTTAATTTTGGAGCTGTTGAATCTGTTACCGGGCAATCTTTAGGATTTTTTTTTTATTTTTTAGGGATGTTGAATCTGCTGTTGGGAAATCTTTAGGGTCTTTTTTTATTGTTTGAACCCTTTCCTTTATTATTCCCTGGTGCTAGTGAGTTTTCCTCAGTCTTAGGTGGGTTTTCTAAGCATTGTCGAATGGCTGCTATTATGGGGAGAAAGGAAAGGGGCAAATGGTGCCTTTCCTGGATTTCCTTTTTACGAGCCAGATAGGCAACATTGGTCCAGACCTCTGGGTCAGAAATGTCTGCCGACAGGATCCAGGGTGCAGATTGAAATACTTTATTCCAAAATGTTGAGCTTTTCTTTTGGGAAATCTTAAATCCTCTTGATTTAAGTAGGGCTCTAAGGGAGCAAATTTGGAGGTTTTTTTGGCATGATGCTGAATTACCCATTATAGAAAAGAAAGGAAGTGTTGTCAGTGGCAGCCTGCCACAGGGGATTGAGACACTTTGACAAGCACAGGCCTAGCCGCAGATTTAAGGGACTGGCAACCATCCTTGTGACTTTTAACTGGTTGCCGCATTACCAGATTTTTGTGATAGTTGTAAAGGTTATTGCCTACACCCAGTTGGCCTGTCGGGGTCCAGAAAGAGGGCAGGGGGCCTTCGGCCAATATCAGGGAGTTGCCCTGACCAAGAGGCTTCAGTTGCCCGCAAACATTATCCAGACCCTCATGAAGGCAATAACCGAGATAAAGCAAAGAGAGAAGGAGAGATGGGGTGGTCCTCTGATGAGCCCCTTCCCCAGGAAAAGGTTTACAGAAAAAAAAATGGCTTTTTAAAATCCTTTTTTTCCATTTGTATGGCGCAAGCCGCCTTGAATTTTTTAAGTGCTCTGCAGGGGCTAGTTAATTTAAATTCTTGCCTAACTGGTTTAGCTTGGGCTTGAGCACCCCAGGGGCAAGATAACAAAACATATCACGGAAGTTTATTTTAGAAGTTGACTTTAAGGCTTATATAAAGAGCCCTTAGAACTTTGGTGATTTTGTTTCTAGGGGTGTTGCTCAAGATAGAAAAGGAAAGTGGGGTGAAACGCTGATTTCTAAGGGAACATGCCTGGGATCAAAACCCCAAGTGATTCCATGTAGTCCACAGCACAAGCCTGCCTGCAAATTTAAGAGATCCAGCAACCGCTCTAAGAGCAATTAACGGTTGTTGCGTTACTGGGTTTTTGCATTAGAAAGATGTGTAGATAGGGGGTCTTGTCTACACTCGTGTGCACAGATGGGGTCCGTTAAGAGGGCTAAGAGCCTTTGGCTAACATCAGGGAGTAGCCCTGATCAGAAAGCCTCAATTTCTCCTTCATCTTTAACGGTCCCACGGGAAGACTCAGACCAAAAATAAAAGTAGGAAAAAGAGGAGAGACTGCCAATCCTCAAGGGTGGGATGGCTTAAAGACAAAGCGGCCATTGTTACCCTCCTGATGGGAGGTGGTAGGAAAAAGAGAGACTGCCGATCCTCAGGGGTGGGATGGCTTAAAGGCAAAGCTGCCTGTTACCCTCCTGATGGGAGGGGTAACTCACTCTGCGCGTTCCAGGAGCCCCACGTTGGGCGCCAGCTGTGGGGTCTCTTCCTCTCCTCACAGGTCGTTGGCCACCCGTCCATGAGGACAGGGGGAGCAGAAGTGATGAGCGGGGTCAGGACGGCCAGTGAGCACTGACGGAAGAAAGCCCTTCTGGGGAGGCAGGTTCAACAATGCAAACAGCTCCAGACTCAGTGAGACAGCTCTAGATTTAGTGAAAAAGCTCCATTTATTCAGTGGGAAAACTGGGGAAAATATAGTGTGGAGGCAGTAGCCAGAGCCTCAGCTAGCCTCAGTTGATAGGTGCTCATAGTATGCTTTATTTACATGTGGCAGTGGGCTCCTATCTTCCAGACTATCAGGCAATGCCTGATTATCACATAGAAAAAACCTAGGGTTAGTTTTTACTCCAGGTAACTATGCCAAAGGTCATGTTCCAAATAAGGTGAGGCATCCGTGCTTGGTGGCACTTTCCAGGTAAGTCAGGAAGAGAGCAGGAAGCCCCCCACTGAGAAGGGGAGTCCTTCCATTTGGCACTGAGCCCCTTAGAGCTATCCAGACATGGAGGACTACAACCCTAACAGCAGGGTTTCCCAACAAGTCCCCATGCGACAGCACTGGAAAAGCCTCTTACCTACCCACAATTTTTGAGTAGAGAAAAATGACCCCAGTCAGCTGACAACTACACCTGACAGATGGACATTTGTAATTCCTGCCCTTGGTAGGCTGATGCAGGAGGATTAGGATTTCAAGAGCAGCCTGATGATTTTATCTCCACCAATCATCTTGCTATAGAAATACTGGGATTACAGATGCATGCTGCCACATCTGACTTTTTTACATGGATTCTGGGGCTCGAACTCAGGTTTATGCAAGTGCTTTTACCCCCTGAGCCATCTCCCCAGCCAATGATTACTATTTAGGCATTTACCATCTTATGGAACACTGAATGCCATCTTACTTCTTCCCGGCGCGGAGAGCTGCGCTATAGACTTACCCCAAGAGGCCTGAGGATAGTAGTCCACATCTGACTTTTTTACATGGATTCTGGGGCTAGAACTCAGGTTTATGCAAGTGCTTTTACCCCCCTGAGCCATCTCCCCAGCCAATGATTACTATTTAGGCATTTACCATCTTATGGAACACTGAATGCCATCTTACTTCTTTTCACTATTTATCTTTGAGTCTTTTGGCCAATAATTATGTTAGCCATTAAGGGAGTTGACATTCTTAGGGGAAAACCCTTAAAATTACAGGGTAGAGGAGTTAAAGATGGCTCAGTGGTTAAGAGCAGTGGCTGCTCTTGCAGAGGAGCCAGGTTTGGTCCCAGCACCCATATGGTGGCTAACAACCATCTGTAACTCCAGTTCCAGGGGATCTAATACCCTCTCTAACCTCCGAGTGCATTGCATGACACAGGTGCACTTACATAGACATAATTTTTTTTTTAATTTACAGGGCTGGCAGGGCGGTGGTGCACGCTTTTAATCCCAGCACTCGGGAGGCAGAGTCAGGCAGATCTCTGTGAGTTCAAGACCAGCCTGGTCTACATAGTGAGTT
>NW_008335297.1:5437113-5451196 GCF_000622305.1 Nannospalax galili | reverse complement strand
GAGAGAGAGAGAGAGAGAGAGAGAGAGAGAGAGAGAGAGAAGAGATAAGTAATGAAAATCAGAGTTTTATTCACTGTGTGGGAGAAGCAGCAGATAAAGCATTCCAATGATCCTACCTTCAGGGTACTGACAGGAAGTCTGGGCTTATTAAATACAGAGCTCACGATATACATAATTAAAGAATTCTGGTCAAGGTATGGTCCTGCTCACCAAGGATCTATCATTAACTCAGCTCTGGTCTTATTGCAAATTGGTTTAATAATAAACTGATGAATGTTTGTTAATTTCTGTCTTCTCTTTTTAAAATTTTTATTTATTATGTATATGCGTGTATTACCTGCATGTAGGTAAGTGCACCCATGTCCTGCAATGCTGGCAGAGGTCAGAAGAGGCTGTCAGATCCCCTGGGACTGGAGTTACAGACAATTGTTAGCTGCCATATGGGTGCTAGGATTCAAACCTAGGTCTTCTGCAAGAACGACCAGTGTTCTTAACCGCTGAGCCATCTCTCCAGTCCCAATTTCTGTCTTCTCTTAAGGGGATTGTGGCCCAAGTTCTCTCTGGGTCTCCTGCATGATCAGACAAACCATATAACATATTTTATGTGAGTTTATGAACTTACAAAGAAATGAGTACCCAGTGCCTAGCCCAGTGCCGCGGCGACTCAGAGCCCACTATATCAGACCATGCCATGCCCATAACCCTGCTAGCATCTGCTCATGCCCCCAGGGCCAGCGATCTCACCCCAGGTCCACAGGGAGTCAGCCCATTCTGTCTTTGAGTTGCTGCACTGGCTGCAAGTTTCCTACACCATCACAGTCTACCTGGCTTCCATCCCAAGATGGCTCCCAGCTTCCCTTCCCACTTCCCTACTTGTGTCAGGCTCTGCTCACTGGAGGAACCAGCCAATCAGGAGACAGGGATCAATCTGGTTCTTACAAGATAATCACTCTTGCTCAAGGATACAGCCTTACCTTCATGGGTAAGTGCCCTCAAATGGGGAGTGGTCCTTCCTGCCTAGGTTCTGTTCTCCCTGGAATCCAAGGTGACTACAGTTTAGGACAATGACTTTTCTTTGTGTCTTCACTTTTAAAATATTTATTTATTTTAATTTTATGGTATGAGTGTATTGCCTACATGCTTGTAAGTGTACCTGTGTCACGCAATACCTGGGGAAGTCAGAAAAGGGTGTTGGATTCCCTGGAACTGAAGATGTGAACAGTTGTTAGCAGCCTTGTGGATGCTGGGAATTGAACCTAGTTCCTCTGCAAGAGCAGCCAGTGCTCTTAACCACTGAGCCATCTCTCTAGTCCATGTGTCTTCACTTTATAGGTGGATGCGGAAGGTGAGGTGACGGACACGCCTTAGTAATTATCATGGCTGTGCAGAGTCAGACAGGATCTGACCCAAAGGGAAGAAGACAGACACACGATGAAGGCAGAGATGAGAGGATTTCATCCTGCTTTTAGTTGCCAGGGGGCCCCAAGTAAAGAATCAGTGCTTTTTAGCAAAAGCAGTTTCAAAGTACAGGTTTCAAAACCAGGTGTAATGTCAAACACCTGTAATCCCAGTACCTGAGAGGTAGAGGCAGGAGGATTAGAAGCTCAAGGTCATCCTCAACTACACGATGAGTTTGAGGCCAGCCTAAGCTACATGAGACTCTGTCTTAAAAAAAATAATAGCCGGGCATGGTGGCACACAACTTTAATCCCAGCACTTGGGAGGCAGAGGCAGGTGGATCTTTGTGAGTTCTAGGCCAGCCTGGTCTACATAGTGAGTTCCAGGAGATCTGGGGCTACAGAGACCCTGTTTCAAAAAGACCAAAAATAAATAAATAAATAAATAAATAAATAAATAATATTGCTTTCAATGCTCCACAGATAGCCTAGAGTATGCAGCTTGGCAGAAACAGAGCAGATCATGCCATGACAAAGTGAATGGCAAGAACTTGTAAGAAACATTAGATATTAGTCTTTTCTTTCAAACTGTAAAATTTCTGATTTATTACAAAGAATTCTAATCTTTTAATCTTCCTCCATGTACACACCCCATAAGACTTTTGTTTATGATAAGGCCCTCATATATTCCCAGAACCTGATGGCCTCAGGCAGTAGAACCTTCACCCTCTTTAGCCAACCTTCTTTCCTCTTTCTTTGAGCCAATTTTTTTAAACTATCCAAACAAGAAAGACTGTGACATTGGGCCCCAGCCAATGGGGAAAAGACATAGCACTATAGTAGGCTATCATTAGAGATAAAAATCTACCAAATGTCTGGGTCAGTTGTACTTGCTGGATCTGAATGATGATAGAATTCCTCCTTTTGCAAAAGCAAAAGCTGCCTTGCCAAGTTACCTTCACTTTGTTCAGGTGCTCTCTGTGTAATTCAATGGGGTCCTTGGACCTCAGATTTTATTTCTAACAAACTGACTCCCAAAAGTTGTCCTCTGATCCGAAATGCACATGGTGGTATGGGTGTATACAGGCACAGGCACAGGCACACGCACACACACACGCACACACACACACACACACAATTGCCCACAAATAAATATTTAATATTTGTGGGGAACAGTCAAATTGTACGTTGACACAGACATGGAATGAGAGATGGTCAAGACCACAAACAGAAGGGTCAAGCTTCCAACAGGCAGTTTGAAGCCCAGGTTCCAGAACACTGAGAACAATGGTTTCTAGGTCTGGCTAACCTCAGGACCTCTGCTCTGTATGTGAGACTTGGACCACTGCCTCAGAAAAGCAAGTTTTTCTCTGAGTTAAATATTACATTACTTCCTTAAAATTGTTTATGGCTGAAATTCTCATGTTCTACACCATGTACTCACTTCTATAGTCTGAAGTAAGTTGTTGCCTATTATAAAAACCCCATAATAAAGTACTTGGGGCAGACTCCCAAAATTTGTCCCTACATTGGCTACTGTGCTGTTACGCCTGATCTCCTTCCTCCTTCTCAGCAGCCCCTGAAGTTCTGCAGCACAGACCACCACAGCTGGCACCTAAACATGGGGCTGACAAAGAAGACCTCTGAGAAAGTAGGAAAACTTTAATGATATATCAACAAGGTTCTGGTCCTTCTGTTTACTACGAGGTGCAACCCGAGAGCAGAAGAGACTCCTAGTCCTCTGAGACTAGACATTTTATACATTTATTAGGTTGCCTATTAAGGTCCAGGGGAGCTAAATATTCTGAATATCAAATTCAAGAATTTGTGCAATATACTTTTGGGCACAATCTTTGGTTCCCAGAACAAGGGATCTTGAAAATTGGTGACGTATAGGAAGGAAATAATGTAACGTGTGCTCATCAACAAGAGGAAATGGTTCCTTTATTCTACTTTGCTGTTTGGACTGCAGTCATGTACTGCTTAGATCCCCTCCAAGAAGAAACATCCGTAATAGGAAAAGACACCCCTACTGCTCCAAAACAAGATACAGTGCTGGGTGTGGTGGCGCACGCCTCTAATCCCAAAACTCAGGAGGCAGAGGCGGGCAGATCTCTGTGAGTTCAAGGCCAACCTGGTCTACATAGTGAGTTCCAGGACAGCTGGGGCTACAGGGAGACCCTGTCTCAAAAAGACCAAAAAAAAAAACAAAACAAAACAAAAAAACTAGGCCAGGTGTGGTGGTGCACACCTTTGGTCCCAGCACTCAGAAGGCTGAGGCAGGCTCTGTGAGTTCAAGGCCAGTCAGGTCTACATAGCAAGTTCCAGGCCAGCTGGGCCTACAGGGAGACCCTGTCTCAAAAAAAAGCAAGGAAAAAAAAAGCAAGAAAAAAAACCTAGATTCCGCAAGCTTATTGGATAACAATATTGCTAGTCTACCTGCATTTACTTGTCTTTATCCCTGCCTAGAGAAAAATAACACAACAAAAAATATAGATGGTGGTGTACAATCCATACTCCCTCATTTTAAATGTCTACTGCTTATAGGGGCTGAGGCTACATCTAGCTCTCCTCATACTCCTACAGATATATTTGTCATGCCAGTGGTTATAGATCTTCAAAGTAGTAACAATAGACAACACGGACGATTTGGCCTGGAATTTTTTAAATATCTCAGAAAGTCAGTATCAGAAAATGATACGCATGCACCCTTTACAACTATGATTATGGAAAATATGAGTAGAGACCTTGTTACACTGTGGAATTATAAGCAAGTTTGTCCAGCTGTATTACCAGAAGGACAGTATTTAATGTGGAAATCTAAATTCTTTGATGAATGTGAAGAACAGGGAGAATGAAATCATAAGGCTACAGGGGTGGGATAATTCTCTAATGCTGTAGTTCAAATGAATGGCTCTGCCCAATACTTTGATCAAGTTCACCTTTGTGCAATCAGCACTTAGAGGACTACTCCAGATAGAGCAGATGGAACTGATGCTTTAGCAACTCTTAAACAAAAACCAAATGAATTTGGCCAGAATTTCTAGCCCAAGTAAAGAGAGTGGTATCTTTAAAATTATCTAATAGAGAGGCTGCAAATAGTTTGATTAGAGAATAGATGACCACTCTTAACCCTTTATAGAGAGGATATTCCATTTCAAGGCTTCTTAGATACTGGACTGGATCATTCCATCTATGTCAAGAACAATCACTTTTACATTGAGCATTACAGAGAGGGCTGCCTGTACAAGGGATAGGAGGTCAGTAAATATCTTTAAAAAGCACTCAAGAATTAAAACAGAGTGATGGGCTGGAGAGATGGCTTAGCGATTAAGAGCACTGACTGCTCTTGCAGAGGACCCAAGTTTGATTTCCAGCACCCACATCGCAGCTACAAACCGTCCTTAACTCCAGCTCCAGGGAAATCCAAAGCCCTCTTCTGACCTCCACTGAAATTGCATGACACAGGTGCACTCACATACATGCAGGCAATACACTTGTACACATAAAATAAAAATAATAAATAAAATGTTTAAAAAATTAAAAAATAAAATGGAGCAATGATGATGCTCTAACTGGCACAATTTAACCCTACATAGTTCTAGGTCTTTTTTATAATCTCTGGGGAAGAGATGTTTTACAAAAAATACAGGCAGTTAGCATACCAACACTCCTACTCAACATAAGCTTTCCCCATAGGGGTCATTGGCATTGGGTCAACCTTACCTCTATTAAAATACAATGGATATCAGATACTCCAGTATGGCTTGACCAATAGCCCCTTCATGGAGAAAAACTTAAACAGGCACACTTATTAGTCCAAGAACAATTACAACTTGGACCCACAGAACCTTCCTTTGGTCCTTGGAATTCTCCAATTTTTGTAATTCATAAAGAAAGCAAAAAAATAAATTTAGACTTCTACATGACTTAAGGGGAATTAATGCAGTTATGAAAACCATGAGGGTCTTACAACCAGGCCTCCTGGCCCCAACTATGATTCCTCAGGAACATTATAATACATCTTAAAACTGCTTCTTCTCTATTCCTTTACATACTGATGACAGAGAAAGATTTGCATTCTCAGTCCCTTCTACTACTGATAATAATCCCACTAAACATTTCCAATGGAAAGTCCTCCCTCGGGGTATGAAAAGCAGCCCTATAATATGTCAATATTATGTAAATCAAGTTCTAAGACCTGTCTTTAATAAATTTTCCCAAATTTCTATAATGCATTATGTGGATGATAATTCTTCTTAACCATCTTTTTCAGTCTTATGTAGAACAATGCTTACAATTTTTAAGAAAACAGTTATTATCTCAAAGACTTCATATAGCCCCTAAAGAAATACAAAAACAAGGTTCCTATAATTATTTAGGATACATGATTAATCAACAAAATGTCCAACATCACCCTATAAAAATAAACATACCCTCTCCGTTAAATGATTTTTTTATATTTATTATTTTTATTTTATGTGTGTGAGTGTATTGCCTGCTTGTATGTGAGTGTACCCATGTCATGCAATGCCACGGAGGTCAGAAGAGGGTGTTGGATTCCCCTGGAACTGGAGTCAAGAATGGTTCGTAGCCACCATGTGGGTGCTGGGAATTGAACCTGGGTCCTCTGAAAGAGCAGTCTGTGCTCTTAACCACTGAGCCATCTCTCCAGCCCCATGTTAAATGATTCGCAAAAAACTTTGGTCAATATTAATTGGATAAGACCCTCCTTAACACTTACCACTCTAGACCTGGCCCCCTCTTTTGAACTCTTATCAGGAGACTCTTAACTCACTTCATACTCTCAATCCTTAAGCACTAAAAACTATAGATAAATTTAATATAGCATTAACACAAGCTTGTGCTAAATGCATTAAAAAAGATCTTCCTGCCAGGCATGGTGTCAAACGCCTTTAATCCCAGCACTCAGGAGGCAGAGACAGGTAGATCTCTGTGAGTTCAAGGCCAGCCTGGTCTACATAGTGAGTTCCAGGACAGCTGGGGCTACAGGGAGACCCTTTCTCAAAAAGACCAAAAAAAAAAAAGATCTTCCATTGCAGTTAGTTATCTTACCATCCCTATATATACCCACTGCCTTAATATATCAACAAGGTAATGGGATAATTGAACTTTTATATTGTCACAATATGCCTAATAAATTGTAACTCCTTATTTATAAGAAATCTTAGATCTAATTATGCAGGGAAGAATTAGAATATATCAGTTTCTTACAACGGAACCTTCTGATATTTAGTTCCTTTAACCAAAAATCAAATGCAATATTTATTCCAAACAGATCATTCTTAGCAAGCTGTTCTCACAGCCTATCTTGGGAATATTGAGAATCATTACCCCAAAGATCCTCTTTCAAAATTCTTTGAATATAATTAATGGATTATTCCTAAAGTCATTTCTAAACATCCTATTATTGACACAGATCCTGCCTTCACAGATGGGTCATCTAAAGGACAAGGAGCTTATATCCTTTATCATCACCCTTATGATGAAGGTCATCCAATTTTAAAAAATAATACCTACAAAGCAATGTGCAGACCAACAGAACCAGCAGTCACTAAACAACTACTATTAGATATGGAACAATCTCTTAACATACAGACTCTGCTTACTGTGTTCAGTCTGTATCCCTTTCAGAAACAGCAAGATTAAAATTAACTTCCATGTCCCTAATTTCTCAACTGTTCTTATCTATACAAACCTCACTTAAAGAATGAAAAAATTCAATCTTTATTACTCATATTTGTGCTCATACTAATCTTCCCAGTCCTCTGACATTAGGAAACCATCAGGCTGATGAACTTGCTTCCTCTCCACTTATAAGATCTTTTCAAAAGGCCTTAGAAACTCATTCATTACTTCATCAAAATGCACACTCATTACAAAAACAATTTTCCATCACAAGAGATGAAGCGAAACATATTATTACTTGTCCACCATGTTCTTCCTTTACCCCATTGCCTACTTATACAGGTATTAATCCTCAAGACTTAAAATCAAATGCTATTTGGCAAACAGATGTTACTTGTGTTCCTAAATTCAGGAAACTAAAATATATTCATGTTACTGTTTATACATTTTCAGGAATGCTTATCCCCTCTGCTCAGAAAAGAGAAGACATATCTAATGCAATTAAATATATTTTACATGTCATTTCTTATTTAGGAATTCCTCAGCAAATTGGTCCAGCCTATATTAGCAAAAATTTAAAGAGTTCTGTACTTTATGGCACCATTACCCACATAACAGCTATTCCTTATAATCCACAAGTACAAGCAATCATAGAACATCATGTGTCTTAAAACAACAAATTCAAAAAACAAAAAGGGGGAGTATACACCATCCTACATCTCACATAATATTACATCTAGCTATGATAACTTTAAAACTTTTTTACAATAAAACCTCTTGTTTTAACACCTGCACAAAAGCATTTTCAAAGACAACCTAAGGTGTATATAAGATGGAGAAACCTAGAAACTAATCAATAGCAAAGGCCAGATTTGTTGTTAACATCAGGGAGAGGATATATTTGCATCTTTTCAGAAAATTAATGGCCCCCACCTCCTGTAGCTCCCCCTCTGATGCATCCGACCAGGATGGGATCCCTGAGACCACCAAAAGAATGAAACATCTAAGATTGGACACAAAGTCACCCAAAAGACAATGACACCAAAAAAGAAAGATGAGGTCCGGGCGTGGTGGCACACGCCTTTAATCCCAGCACTCGGGAGGCATAAGCAGGCAGATCTCTGTGAGTGCAAGGCCAGCCTGGTCTACAAAGTGAATTTCAGGACAGCTGGGGCTACAGGGAGACCCTGTCTCAAAAAGACGAAAAAAAAAAAGAAAAGAAAAAAAGATGAGGATGACCACCTGGGGAAACATCAAGACCCTCTGCCAACAAGCTGAAGATTTAGGAAAACAAGGACAGAATGTGACTGGCCCTAATGTTATTGATTTGCTTATGGTTCTTACAGTCAATTCTCAAATCGCACAAGCTAAATATTGTCTTCTTTCTGTTAAGGTCATAGGAACACCCATTGTAGGATCAGGTATATTTACTCAGCTACCTTACATAGGGATGTAGGTACCAGTAGGACCTATTATATGGATGAAAGATGGACAAACAATTTACAGTAAACTAACTGTGGGAATCCAAGGTTGGAAAAATGCTACTGATCAGACCAAAGGAAAACAACATGATTTCAGCATTTTTTAAAATATTTTATTTATTATTTTTATTTTATGTGTATGCATGTATTGCCTGCATGTAGGTAAGTGTACCCGTGTTATGCAATGCTGTTGGAGAACAGAAGAGGCTGTTGGATGCCCTGGAACTGGAATTACAGGTAGCTGTTAGCTCCCATGTGGGTGCTAGGATTCGAACCTGGGTCTTCTAAAAGAACAGCCAGTGTTCTTAACCGCTGTCCCATCTCTCCAACCCAATTTCAGCATTTTTAAAGAGGCATTAGTAGCCAGGCATGGTGGCCCATGCCTTTAATCCCAGCACTTGGGAAGCAGAGGCAGACAGATCTCTGTGAGTTCAGGGCCAGTCTGTTCTACATAGCGAGTTCCAGGCCAGCTGGGGCTACAGGGAGACCCTGTCTCAAAAAGACTAGAAAACAAACAAACAAACAAATAAGAAGCGTTAGCTATAGATGATGATGAAAATTATATTTGTATGAAATTAGTAAGGGGAAGCCCAATAGTTAAAGCAATTAATCCATACAAGAAATCAGTCCATCTCTATCTAATGGCCTAGATGAGAACTTATAGCTTCTTATTGCCAGAAAGGGTTACAATAAACAAAGTTTCTGTATACAAGGAAATTCTTCTATACCAGTATTATTAAAGAGAAACTTATTAGAGTTAGGAGTACACATAGACTTTTATAAAAATTTAACTATGGACAATATGGAACATCAAACAAAACAGATTCCTAGGGCAATCAAAGACCTACCTGTATCTCAATATAATTATGAATCACTGTCTATGTTTTAATTGTAACTGCATTTCTTTGTATAGTAATACCACTTCTAACCACAGCTTAAAATATGGGAAATGTTTGCCTACAGGATGACTTTTCTTTTGTGATAATGAAATATATGTTGCACTACCTTATGGATATCAAGGGTTATGTGCTATAGGGCATATAATGCCTATACTGTTAACTCCTCCTGAAAGGAGAATGAATAATCTCTACCTGAAAACTGCAATGATTTTTTTCAGCTATTTGATCCAACAGCTGTTGCTGTTGGATCTGGTTTTTTACTTCCTATACCTGGAATGCAAAAGGAAATATTTAAACTTGCTTGTATAACTAGTAAGACAACAAACACAACTGCAAAAATACTAGGGGAGGGACTGAAGAGATGGCTCAGTGGTTAAGAGCACTGACTGCTCTTGCAGAGGACCCAGGTTTGATTCCCAGCACCCACATGGTAGCTACAAACCGTCCTTAACTCCAGTTCCAGGGGAATCTGAAGCCCTCTTCTGACCTCCACAGAATTGCATGACACGGGTGCACTCACATACATACAGGCAATACACTCATACACATAAAAATAATAAAATATTTTTAAAATAATAATTTTAAAAATACTAGGGGAAATTAAGAAATGGGATAATGGAGAATTAAGAACTGCTGCATTACAAGATAGAGCTACTATAGACTACTTACTGTTAAAAAATCAGTTGGGCGTGGTGGCACACACCTTTAATACCAGCACTAGGGAGGCAGAGGCAGGCCTGCTCTACATAGTGAGTTTCAGGACAGCTCAGGCTACAGGTCAGCTTTGGTCTCAAAAAGACCAAAAAAAAAAAATCATATGGGATTTAAACTATTCTCAGGAATGTGTTTCAATATTTCTGATTTTTCACATGCTATAGATCAACAAATTAATGATTTACAAAAGGAAGTTAATAAGATACCTGAATTCTCTATACTTGGTCAAAATGGTTTCAGTGGCTTACTCTGTTCTTAGGCCCAATATTAGTTGGCATACTACTCCTCATAGGGGTACCTATAGTTATGGACTATACGTTCAATCAATAATACTATGGGATCACTGTGGGATCTACGGAGCAAATTCAAGTCTCTATGATTACTTCTTTAATATTCTTAAAAACTGCAAAAGGGGGAGATGTGGGAAACAGTCAAATTGTGCATTGAAGTGGACACAGAATGAGAAGTGGCCAAGACTGCAAACCAAATGGTTAAGCTTCCAACAGGTAGCTTTGAGGCCCAGGTTCCAGAACACTGAGAACAATGGTTTCTAGGTCTGGCTAACTCAGGACGCTCTGCTCTGTATATGAGACTTGGACCACTGCCTCAGAAAAACATGTTTTTCTCTGAGTTAAACATTACATTACTTCCTTAAAATTGTTTATGGCTGAAATTTTCATGTTCTACACCATGTACTCACTTCTATAGTCTGAAGTAAGCTATTGTCTAGCCTTATAAAATCACTCTGGGCCAGACTCCCAAAGTTTGTCCCAACATTTGCTACGGTGCTGTGTTGTGCTGGATCTCTTTCCTCCTTCTCAGAAGCCCCTGCAGTTCTGCAGCACAGACCACCACAAATTTTATTATTATTGTGTGTGTGGAACCCTCCTCGGCCCCCTCCCCTGGACTCCCTAGACCCCTGCCCCTCTTTAAGACTAACTGCTCTTTTCACTTCTGTAAATCGCTTGGCTTGAGGGAACCAGAGGGATAAACTGCACCGTCTCCATTTTGACTGATTCCTCCATTTTTGTGATGTCTCATGGTCACAGACTAGACAAGCCCAGACATGTCCAGGGGGCCCAGGCAGGTTTGAGGCCTTAAAAGAAATAAACAGGGTCCTCTAGCCCTGAAGATAACAGTCAGCACATTCCACAGCCCTGAGGGCAGCACCCACCAATGAAAGGCCTCCAAGACTGTAACCAATCAATTAAAAAGTATGTTGGCACGTGCAGACTCTTTGGACCAATCAAAATATAACTCTGTTATTCCCCTCCTCCCTTTGTCTGAAACCTATAAAAAGCTTACTCCCTCTGCAATCGGGGCTCTCAGACAGACCTACCACGTTAGTTTGATCTGAAAGTCTGAGCTTAAGCCCAAATAAAGACTCTTTGTTCTTGCATACTCTCTGGACTCCGTGGTAATTCTTGGGTATCCGTTCTCTGGGCATAACATCTGCATGATGTGAATCTGTTCTCTCCTAACACTGTGGGTTCCAGAGAGCAAATTCAAGTCATTAGGCATGGCAAGTACTTTTTTAACCATTGAACCTGCTCACCAGTTCACAAATTTTTTAAATTTTAAATATTCATTATGTTTCCAGAAAATTCAATTATGGAAAAATGCAAAAAGCAAGTTTCTTAATTTCCTGTTTCCAGTTTAGCAGTCTTTGTGAATAAGGATCATAAGTTGGTAAACAGAATAAATGACAATATAAAAGTAAAGTATACTTCAAACAGAGAAGATGACAAAGGGGGTTCTGAAATGGGGTTGTGGCCAGGCCACCAACACAATTGGACAGTGATATTTACAACATAATAGAAACACAAGGATGGTAAAACCCAGCAGCCAAAGGACTTGCCTTTCAGAGACCACCACTCTGGTTAGGCCAGAACTTTGACTTCATTGAACAAAGGAATTTCAAAATGTGCAGTAAAGCAGAGGTACAGTATATTGAGAAGAAAGTCGAGAGGCTGGGGAGATGGTTCATTGGGTAAACTGGTTGTTGTGCAAGCAAAAGACCTGAGATCCGACCTCCAACACTAATGTAAAAAAAAAAAAAAAAAGACATAGAAGCCAGGTGTGGTGGTGCAGGCTTTACTCCCAGCACTTCTGAAGGAGAAGTAGGTGGATCTGAGTGAGATTAAGGCCAGTCTAGTCTATATAGTGAGTTCCAAGCCAGCTGGAGCTACTGGGAAACCTGGTCTAAACACACACACACACACACACACACACACACACACACACAAAACAAACAAACAAAAAAGCAAGCCAGGCACAGAAGTGCACATCTATAACCATAGCACTAGGAAAGTGGAAACAGATGGATCCTAGCCAAAACAACAAACTCATGGAGCTCTACCTGCCTCTGCCTCCCAAGTGCTGAGATTAAAGGTATGTGCCCCATGCCTAGTAGCTTTTTAACATCCTTATTGGAAAAATGTCTCCATATAAAAGGAATATTGTTTCTATGTATACAACTGTTAGGTTCCTGACAAACTCCTAAAATGGAGGCACAGTTCCCAATATTCTAAAATGGCAGTCTGGTGGTTTGATCTCCCCCAACAATCTGCTGCCCCCATGCTGTTGTCTTGGTTGGTGGTCTTCACTGCATGCTTCCATACAACTTTTGCAGTAAATGCTAATTGTGTTTGAACTTTTTTCAAATATTTTATTGCCCCTTGTGTGTGTTCATGAAGACAAATGTGTGCCATGGCCTGCAGGTAAAGTGTAGGACAACCCTGGGTGTTGGTCCTCACATTCAACCTTATTTATAAATATTTTATTATTTTTATTTTATGTGTATGAGTATATTGCCTGCATGTATATAAGAGCACTGGTGTCATGCAATGCCCATAGAGGTCAGAAGATGGCATCAGATTCCCTGGAACTGGAGTCACAGAAGGCTGTTAGCTGCCCTGTGAGTGCTGGGAACAAACCCAGGTCCTCAACAAGAGCAAGCAGCCAGTGCTCTTAATAACTAAACCATCTTTCCAGCCCTGTCATTCAACCTTATTTTGAGGCAGGGTCTCTTGGCTTGCCACTGCACTGTGTACTCTAGGCTAGCTGGCCTTGGAGCTTTGGGGTGATTGTCCTGCCTCTGCCTCCCCTGGAGCTATAGGAATGTTGGAATTACAGATGGAGACCACTGGATTCTGGGGACCCAAACTCAGGTAAGGTTTGTACAGCGGGCACTTTAATCTGTTGAACCATCTTTCCTGCCCTGTGTTGTAATTTTTTACTTTCAGTGAAAGGTTTTGATGAGTCTCTGCCCCGGCCAGCAGGGTGGGAGATGGAGACTCAAACTCCCAGGGACCTGGAATGATGGGACAAGAGACACAAAGAATGACAGCAAGACAAAGAACTCTGATCAAGCTGCCAAAGTTTAATTTTCCACAGGGATTCTTATACGGGCTGAAGCGGGAGGTTAGCTGAGGAAGAGGGAGGGAAGGTGTTGTCTCAATGGGTTAATGAGTGTCCCTAGGATGAGGGGACCTGGCGCCATGGTCTGGTTGCAGGCTAAGGAAATTGGTGGTTGCTCAAACTTATCTTGACTCATCAGAAAGGTTGCTTATCTTAGGGGGCAGGGAGGACTGATCAGCAAGTTCTCCGGAGGATGCTTGCCCTGGGGGGCAGGGAGGGCTTCCAGGCAGCATGGTCTCTGACATCTCCCCCTTTTCTGTTTATAAGTAAAAGCCATGAGAATTAATAAGTTGGAGCCATGAGAATTATAACCCCTAGGGAGTTGCGCCTGTCTTAGGTTGGAATGATCATGCCCAGTTTACACACCCATCATGGGATTAGGCAGCAGCTCAGGTGGCCCTCCTGTCTTAGGTGGTTTTTTGGGGGGAGTCACTCTCGTACCTGTCATTGACTGTCCAACTCAGCTCTCAGGGGATGTGACTGAAAGCGTCGCAATAACGTATCATTTCATCATGGGCTCCAT
>NW_008335297.1:5436311-5436902 GCF_000622305.1 Nannospalax galili | reverse complement strand
TTTCTAATTCCTTTTTTCGTTTTTCAAGCCCCTCTAGGACTTTTTTCATGCCTTCTTTAACCTCTCCTGTTTTACTAACATAAAAACAGCATTCCTCTTTGAGGGCGGCACATAGCCCTCCTTGTTGTAGGAAAAGTAAATCAAGTCCCCATCTATTTTGGAGGACTACTTCAGAGAGGGAATCAAGGGAATTAGCAAGATCAGTTATTCCCTTTTGGAGGTCTCTGATGTCTTCATCAATGGTGGCATGGAGCTCTGAGTATCTGGAATTAGAAAGAACATAAGAGGTGATGCCTGTCCTGGCGCTTACCGCACTGAGACCAAGGAGAACGGAAATTGTGAGGGTGGTAATAGGCTCCCTGCGTCTCCGAGATAACATAGGGACTAAAGGCTGATTTCATCTGTCAAGAAAATATTACATTTTGAATGAAAGAAAAGATAGAAATACCTCAAAGGGTTTTTTGTTGTTGTTGTTGTTGTTGTTTTTTGTTATCTGTGTTCCTTCACTTAGTATACCAGTTTCTAGTTCCATCATTTACCTGCAAATTTCATGATTTAGTCTTTCTTTACTGCTGAGTAAAACTCCATCGT
>NW_008335297.1:5422035-5435288 GCF_000622305.1 Nannospalax galili | reverse complement strand
TGCTTAAAGGGGGCTGTTTTTAAATCTGAAATTTTTTTAATGGTCATTTTTCATTTTTTTTAGGTTCATTTTACCTAATTTTATTAGCCAGAAAGCACACATGGGAACAGTATGTGTCCTAAAATTCAACAGCAAAATTACACCTTTGAATGTGACAAATCAACTCTGATAGGAAGAATGTGTAACAGTACAATACGATAATGACAAGAGGAAAATAACTCAAAATATATGGACACATATTTTTACATGCAAGTACTTATTGCAATAAAGCAAAGAAAGAAATAAAAGTGGAACATAAAAAGCCACAAAATGTGATACCAGTTGACTTCTAAGTAATGTTATCATGTGACATTACATCATATGTTCCTTAATATATTTCAATTACTTGGAAAAAGACACGTCAAAAGAAGAATACATATTTTTATATATCACATGTAAGAAACAGATGTACATGGAGTAGAGATCACTTATGTTATGATGAGAATATGAATAATTTGTTTTATTAAATACCAATATTACATGTCTCCTAGCCTAAATCATATACTCAATCAATTCTCTCTGAACTAAGCAAAGTAAAACACACAGCAAACAGTCACATATAGCAGAGGAATATGAAGGAGGAAAAAATGGCGGGGGCTGGGCAAGCAGGGCAGAAGCTCCTACCGGAGACCAATCAGAATTATGGTATTTGGTTGTCTCATCTTTTAAGGTGGCCTCCTCCTCGGGTGTTAGTTGAAAATCTTTTAAGGAGGGGTAGATCTGCTTAAAGGGGGCTGTTTTTAAATCTGAAATTTCTGTCTCTTTTTTTGCAGAGGTTACTTTGGGCAGTGATTAGTTTTTGGGAGTCCTCTGAGGTAGGGGCCTCCTGTGAGTCCCCATTGTCCTCAAGATCAATTATAATGAGGGACACTTGGATGGAGGGTGGGAGTGTTCTTTAAGAACTTTTTCTCCTTCTTTTAAAAGACTCTTTAAGTCAGGGGAGTGATTATAAACCTTGAGAATATCATTAATCAAATTCCAGTATGAAAAGGCAGAGACTGGGACCTTTTCAGGCCCAAAGGTATTATAGTAATCTTGGAGGCAGTTACCAACGCACATCCAGTGTTTCTCATCTATAGTTCCTTCTTGGGGGAACCAAGGGCAGAGTTCCCCAATATATTCAAGAAATCTTTTTAAATCTTTCTTTTTAACCCTACTTCCCCGTGTCTTGAGAGAATCTTTAAGACCTTTTATGAATAAATCTTCCTTACTGAATTCTTGTCCCATGATTAATTCCTACCATATCATCGCCGTGAAGAAATCTCCCTCAAATCTGTATCACAGCTGGGTAAGGCTGTGGTGATTCTTATGAGAGCCGGTGCTTAACCTTCCTCAGGCCGTGGTGGCTCAGTGCCATCCAGGTGGGCCCACCCATACAATCAGCGACGTTCCAGGGGATCCTGGGAGCTTCAAGCCCCATGTTCTGGACACCAGTTGCCCCGGCCAGCAGGGCAGGAGATGGAGACTCGAACTCCCAGGGGCCTGGAATGATGGGACAAGAGACACGAAGAATGACAGCAAGACAAAGAACTCTGATCAAGCTGCCAAAGTTTATTTTTCCACAGGGATTCTTATACGGGCTGAGGCAGGAAGTTAGCTGGGGAAGGGGAAGGGAAGGTGTTGTCTCAACAGGTTAATGAATGTCCCTAGGATGAGGGGACCTGGCGCCATGGTCTGGTTGCAGGCTAAGGAAATTGGTGGTTGCTCAAACTTATCTTGACTCATCAGAAGGGTTGCTTATCTTAGGGGGCAGGGAGGACTGATCAGCAAGTTCTCCAGAGGATGTTTGCCCTGGGGGGCAGGGAGGGCTGCCAGGCAGCATGGTCTCCGACAAGTCTCCAGGTTGAAAGGCTACTTTCCTTTCCCATGTCTTCATAAGTTTCCCACTCTTTATTTTCTGCATCAATTCAACTAACATTTACTGAGTATCTACTATGGGCAAGACACAGACCAAGATGCCGGAGCAAAACCAGACAATATTCCTGTCCTGTAGGAGTGTATTATCAAAAAAGGGAAGCAGACAGTGTTAAGAAAGACACACTTTTCTCAATTTACATGTACGATTCATGCAAACAAAAAGTACCATATGCTCAAGGACATAGATCAGCCAGTTACAAAGGGGAATGAAGAGCTTCCAGAAGAGGTGGAGGCAGGTGCAAAAGTCTTGGCTGCAGGGTACGGGACACTAAAAGGTCCCACTCTGAACATATTTCTTTGGCATAATTTGAATTTCTTATTCAGAGAAACTGGTCTTTGCAGCCATAGGACTGACTCTGAAAACCTTTCCTTTTGTAAAAGAAATTCACATCTACCTACATTATAAGGCAAAAACAGCAAGTGCAGACTGAGGCATGATTATCAGTATCCCTTTTCTTCTGAAGAATTGATTGGCTGGGGGAGCTCCTAACATCTGACTGTGCAGAGGACCACAGGCAGCTGTCACCTGGGAGACATCATCTACATCACAAGACAACTTCTGCTTCAGTGGGCTTCAAACCATGCCAAGACAAGGGTAAGTTTCTGAATGATGTTAGAAAGAGGGGCAGTCACCCCCCATCCCCACCCTCACCTCCACCCGTAGTTGTGGTTCTTTACATTCCTTTCACACATTAAAAAAAAAAAAAAAAAAACTTTACCTATTGTTTCTTTTCTTCTTCTTCTTCTTCTTCTTTTTAAATCTTTGAAAGCAAATTCCAGTAGACCCTAGAGAGCTTGGAGGGTACATTGCCTGCACCCCACAGAGGAGAGGCCTAAGTACAGTGGTTTGGGTAGAGCCAGCTGAGCAGGAGCAACAAGAAGGCCAAAAAGAAAAAGAAAACTCCTCCCTTTAACTGTAGGCCTTGATGGCAAACCCTCCAGCCAGCAGTGACTTCTAAAGACACACTCGTGCCTCTCCCTTTGTCCATCAAACTGTTGAAACAATGGCCCCCAAGAAGCTGAAATTGCCTCAAGCATCTCATGCTGGGAAAAGGAAAAGGAAAGCCTGGTGCCTGCCAGAGGGGAAGATTGTCTTCAGGGGAAGAAATTTCTCACACAGACCACCTGGAAGGAAAGACTGGAGCTGAGACCAAGGGTCAGTGATGGGCAGGACCACAGTTGTACCTAGATTGCTTACTTATGCCCTCTGTCGATGAAATAAACAACTCTCACCTTAAAGAATAAAGAGATGATTTATTCTGGAGCCAAATATGAGTGACCATGGCCCAGGAACACAGATTTAGGTTTCCCCAAATACCATGCTCCATCAAAAAAAAATCCCAGTGCCGGGGTGGGCTGTCGCCCTACAAGTTGTTGGACTGGGTCCCTAAAAACAGTGCAAGCAAATTGAATTTGCTGTTGGTTGCCCATTGGAATTAGATGGTAAGATCCCATAGATGCAATTCACATCTCAAAGGGGATAAGAGATAGTTTATTCTGGAGCCAAATATGAGTGACCATAGCCCAGGAATACAGATTCAGGTTACCCTACATTCCATGTTCCAGCATGGAAGCAGTTTTATGAAGCTTTATAGTAACAGAACAAAGAAAAGTCATAAATCAAGACACTTTTCAAATACATTGGAGGGTACATTCAGTAGGCAGGTCCTAAATGCTATCTGATGACATTCTGAGCCTTTTGATTGGTGAGACCAGGTGGTCTGAGGATAATACATTCTAAAAGTTTTTTTTATCTGTTAGTCACAGGATGTTAGATCAGAAGCTGAGGTGGGTAAGGAGTGGCTCTTTAGGAGGCTAAAGATGGCCCAAGATAAATGGTAATTAGACTCTGAACCTGCAACATTCCAAACTCTCTACACTCATTGATGTGCTAATCAGTTGATCAACCTTGCCAGAAGAAGTCCAGTTTGAAGACAAAAGGGTTTATTTCTGGAGACTTTTATTCACACCTCTAAACCAATACCTCATATCAGTGCCCCCAAAATAGGCTGGGGGTTGGAGTGGTGAGTGAGCCTCTGTATTTTTTCTTTTACCCAATGTGGCCTCCTTTTTCTGCTTCACACTATTATTTGTCTCTTTAATTGGCCTGTTAAGGATGGATAGCCAAAGACAACTTGTTATAGTTACCAGAGCCTAAAAACTCCAGTAACAACCACTTGAAGCCTGGCCCAGAGACTTGTGAAGTCTAACACAGACATTTAGAGCCTGAGCCCAAAGAGCCAGTCTCAAGAGAGACAACAGATGTAAATTTTACTGCTTAGCAAGAAAATAAAGTCAGCCTGTCCCCTCAGATATGGACCCCAGACAAATGGCCCATGAGATAAGACTAAATAAGCTCCCCTTTTGTTAACAGGGAAATCGGGGTTCTCATTTGGGTTCTTAGTCTTTTAGTAAAAGAATTTAGAAATAGACTCAGAAGAAAGCCCAAGGAAAATTTTATTAGAGTTTGAGAGAAAAACAACAGAGACAACTAGCTATAAATCCAGCTGTTGGTGTTAGTGATAGATAAAATAGCCATATGATGAATAAGGTTCATCAGGAGAAAGCACCAGGACACAGATAAAACTCCACTGGAATAGAGTTTATTAGCAAAGGAACACATGGGACAGAATCCTTTCTGGGTAGGGAAAATGTCTGCTCCAGGTCATGAGCTATGGTCTTTTTAAGGGGGGAGGCTTCTGCTTCCTGCAGGAGGTGGGAAGATGTATTTTTTTTCAAGTTGGGTGGCGGGGAAGCCTGCTGTGTTGGCCAGTGGAGAAAAGTCTGCTTCTCTTGACTTCAAAGATCAGCTTGGTTCCCTTTTCTCCAGAGCTTGAGAAGTCCTTGAGACCCTGTTGGTGAGGGGGCAGGGCTATCTGAACCTTAACAGTTAGACTGAGATTGACCAGGGAGAGGTGAACCAGCCTTAGGAGCAGATTGTTCTTTATTAACAATTGAAGGTAGTGACAGTTTCTCAGTGAAATTTAAAGCTGAGCTCTCAAGCACAGTTGGTGGACTACTTATAAGGGTTGAGAGATTTGAGAAAGGGGAAAGTGGGTAGGACTAGTGCCCATGATAAATTTGAAGGTTTTGAGACAATAGGGGCTGTTATTTGTTTTCCCAGATAACAGTCTCCAGGTTGAGGGTTTTACACAGCTCCTGGATTGGATATTAGCTCAGATTTGAGGTTTACCAAAAATGTACTTAACTGGTATGGGGCCCTTTGGAAGTTATCTTGGGGCCCTTTTAAGTCCAGGCATTTATCCTTCAGCTGGGCGAAAAGAGATGGAAAAGAAAAGAAAGTCATGCCTTTTTGAGTTGGGGTTTGAGAAAGCTGGCATGTTCGGCATTGGAGGACAGCAAGCAGATGACTGGTAGATGGGGAAGGACTTCCGAGAATGAGAGTGTCAGGGAAAGCATGCTCAGGTCTGTATTCAAAAGAGACAGAAAAGAGGAAAACGAAAAGTTACAATTGTTAGGAATAGGAGTAGAAAGAGGGGCAGGTAGAAAAGGAAGCCAACCTCCAAAATCCAGATTGACCTTTATTATTAGTCAATGCTGGGCGGAAGCTGACCTGTGGGAACCCGAGCAGGCACAGGGGAGCTAAAGTACGTGTGGGTTGGTGTTCGCAGCGTTATGAGGTGGTATGTTCTAGGGCCATAGTTTTAAGACACGAGTTAACAATGCTCTGATAAGGCCTGTCAGCAGGAGTGGTGGTTTATGACCAGTCAGGGATTTTTTTTGGTGCAATCTCCTGTTAACACTTATCGAGCTTCTTAGGCTTCTGGAAAAATAAGTACATTATCTCTGTAGCTCCAGCTGGCTGGACTCTCTGCCTACACCAGCCTGCTGGGATTAAAGGTATGAACCACCATACCCAGCCCCTAAACTTGCATAAACGGCTAATGTTTAGAGCAAATCAGAAAGCCATTTCTCAACTCAGGGCCAGAGGTATTCCCTTCTTTTTTTTTTAATATTTTACTTACTATTTTTATTTTATGTGTATGAGTGTTATACCCACATGTAGGTTAAGTGCACCCATGTTGTGCAATGGCCATGGAGGACAGAAGAGGCTGTCGGATCCCCTAGAACTGGAGTTATGGACAGTTGTTAGCTGTCACATAGGTGCTGGGATTTGAGCCTGGGTCTTTTACAAAAGCAGTGTTCTTAACCACTGAGCCATCTCCCCAGCCCTGGTATTCCCTATTGACCAGGAGGAAGTAGCTTCCTTTCAGGGCCTTCACGAAGCCCAGAAACCTTTCCCTTATCATATAGTAGTTTAAATCTTCAGTGGGCAATTGTGATGTTTAGCTTTCTAGTGTTGCAGGGAAATGAGAGGTGTCATCCAAAGCCCTCCATTAGGGAGAAAGCCACCCTCAATGGCCTCCCAGCCATATAATGGCTGTCTAGCCACCTAATACCTTGAAATAGCACACACTTCCTTCTCTGGAAGCTGTTATAGTCTGATAACTGCCAAGAATTCAGCCACGAGGTAGGAAGGATTTTATTAACAGCCGGGCTGTCCCTACACTCTGGGAGTGAATACAGAGAGCAGCCCCAAAGGGAGTCTGCAAGGACTTTATACATACTCAGATATTTCTCAAAAGCAGAAACACAAGGGGGCCAATCATCATGGTTCAAACCCAAGCACATATTTTCATAAATCAGTAAAGGTTTAAAATTATTATTGACCCCCCAGATCAAGCAGGCAAGCATGGACAGAAGCAGATATGGCATTAGGCAGCAGCTTATCTCATCTCAGCTGGACATGTGGCAGCTTCTAAGAATTCCTGGTCCCTATAGGATGTAGGCAATTTCGGAGAAACTGGAAAATAACTAGACCAGGTCATGTAGGATGGTGAAGTGGATGTCTTTTAGTCAGGGGCCTGCTACGGGATCCTCACCACTACAGCTGTACCACAGTCAATTTAGTGAACTCTCCAACTCTTAGCTTTTTAAAAAATTTTTTTATGTGAATGAGTGTTGTCCACATATAAGTGCACCATATGTGTGCAATGCCCAAGGAGGCCAGAAGAAGGTGTTGGAGCTCCTGGAATTGCAATTATGTACAGTTGTTACGTAGGTGCTTGAAACTGAACCCAGGTTTTCTGGAAGAGAGGCAAGACTCTTAACCACAGAGCCATCTCTCCAATCCCCCAACTCTTTTCTTTTTTTCTTTTTTGGTCTTTTTTTTGAGACAGAGTCTCCCTGTAGCCCCAGCTGGCCTGGAAATCACTACATAGACCAGGCTGGCCTTGAACTCACTATGTAGACCAGGCTGACCTTGAACTCACAGAGATCCACCAGCCTCTGCCTCCCAAGTTCAACTTTAAAAAAAATTTTTTAAATAAATTCATCTTTTTTGGTAAATTCATTTATAGCCCACTCATCACCAATCAGCTACCACTGTCCATGCATGACAGGAAGCTGAGGTATAGGACATAAAAAGGATGAAATGTGGAGGTCCATGTCAGCAAATGAAGAGGATGACTTTGCATGCATCAGAGATACCTGCTCCTGCCACCATGTGTTCCCCACCACAATGGGCTGTATGCTCAAACTGTGAGCCAAAATAAACACTTCTTAAGTTACTTTTGCCAGGTACTTTCTTTTCAAGAAGAGTGAATGTAGATTTATTGAGGAAAAGTAAGGAAGAACTCCTGAAAGTAGGAAGGGCTCCAGGGAAGACTAAATACTCTGACAAAAGCAACTTAAGGAGGAGTTGGTTTTGGCTTGCAGCCTGAGTTGGGAAGACGGAACAGCAGGAACTTAGGTAGCTGGTGACATTACATCCATAGTCAGGAACCTGAGAGAGATGAATGCTTGCGCTCAGTTCACGTTCTCATTTTCATTCAGTGTGAGACCCCAGTTCATGAAATGGTGCAACCCACATTAGTTAACCTAATCTGGATCTTCCCAACTCAGTTAACCTATCTGGATAATTCCTCACAGACATGCACAGAGATTTATTGCCATGGTCATGCTGGACCCTAGCAAGTTGACAATCAAAATTACTCCCCATCACTGGGGCTGGGGAGATGGCTCAGTGGGTAAGAGTACTTGTTGCACAAGCATAAAGACATGAGTTAAAATTTCCAGCATCCATGTAAAATGGTCATGCATACCTGTAACTCCAGCCTTGGGTAGAGGGGATAGAGACAGGAGAATTGTTGGGCTTTGCTGGCTGCCAGTCTAGTGAGAGCCTCTGTCTCAAGAGAGTAAGAAAGAGAATGATAAAGCAGGGCAGGACACTGAACGTCATCCTCTAAGATCCACATGTGCATGGGCACATGCACCCACATACGTGTACATATGTGTACACACACACGAGAAAGGGAAAAAAAAGATTGACCATTATTGGGACTATTTGGGTAAAGGAAAAGGATCAGCAAGAGGGGGACAATGGGCTGCATACATGATCAAATCATCTGACAAGTGGGGCTGGAGAGACTGCTCAGTGGTTAGGAACACTGGCTGCTCTTGCAAAAGACCTGGGTTCAGTTCCCAGCACTAGCATGGCAGCTAACAACTGTAACTCCAGTTCCAGAAGATCTGATACCCTCTTGTGGCCTCCATGGGCATCCACATGGTGTACATATATACATGCAGGCAAAACATTCATACACATAATTTTTTTTAATCTTCTTTTAAAAGTGCCTGATATTCTGTGAGTTCAAGGCCAGCCTTGTCTACATAGTGAGCTGCCCCAGTGAGGCCCTGTCTCAAAAAAAAAAAAAGAAAAAGAAAAAAAAGAAAGGGCCTAATAAACTTGCATGAAAATGTCATTTAAAAAAAATCTATTATTTTGTACAAATAATGTGTTCGTTTTAAAGGAGCAGAATGATTTCGGTTTGTTTTTATAGGTTCTCATATATCCTAGCCTGGCCTCAAACTTACTAAGTAACCAAGAATGACTTTGGACTTCCGATACCCCTGCCTCTACCTTTCAAGTGCTGAGATTACAGGTATGTACCACAACATATCACACTGGGAAAGCATTTTCCAAGCTGAAAAACATGTCTAGCCCAGAAGGTTTAATTTTAATATACAAATAAACAAGGACATTCTTATCCATTTGCAAATTTGTTTTCATCTTTGTGATAGCATGGTAAAATTATATATAAAATTTTTCTTTTTCAGACACGGTATCCCTACAGCCCCACTCTACCTGGCCTGCTGGCCTGGAACTCACTATATGTAGACCAGGCTGGCCTTGGACTCAGAGATCCACTTGCCTCTGCCTCCAGAGTGCTGGGATTAAAGGTGTGTACCAGCAAGATGAGCTTATTTTGCTTTCCTTTTATGTGTGTTTGCCTGCATGTATATAAGTGCACCATGTGCTTGCAATGCCCAAAAAGGCCAGAAGAAGGCACCAGAAAGCCTGGAACAGAAGTAATGGTGGGTGCTGAGAGCCAAGCCTGGGTCCTCTGGAAGAGCAGCCAGTGCTTTTAACCACTGAGCCATCTCTCCAGCCCCTTAAAATAAACTTCCTTATGATTCACTATTGGTAGATATTTGATCTGTACATCTGTTTTATGTATCTGTGTGGAGGTTCTGCAAAATTTTCTCAAGCATAAGGGCCTGCAAGATGGCTCAGTAGGTAAAGATGTTTGCTGCTAAGCCTGACAATCTGAGTTCAGTCACTGGAACCCACATGACTGAAAGAGTGATAAATCCACATGATAAAGAAGTAGGAAAACAATCTGACCTTCAACAGATGCAGATAGCTTTATTAGCTATGAAGGCATATAGAAATTGGGGGTCTGGAGCAGGGAGGTCTAGGATTTATAGGTGGGCCCAGAAAGGAGGTCATTCCTTTCTAGAATCCCAAAAGGTGGGTGACTTCCCAGAATCCTGGAAGGTGGGGCATGCCTTCTTGGGTGGTGTCATACTCCTCCCTGGGATCAGGGAAGGAGAGTTAGGGAGTTCTGACAGGGTGGGGGGGTTATAAGGAATGAGGGCTACAAGAAGGCTGATAAGAACCAGATGTCTTTTGCTGGGGGCTCTGTATTCTGAAATACATGCATCTCCCCCCTGGAGGGCGGGGAGCAGAGTGGTCAGTTCTTTCAGTGATTTGTTGGACTGATTTTCCTTCATACACATCTTGGTATACATATTCCCATACAAACAAATAAATAAATGTACAAAAGAGATTTTTAAAATTTCATTTAAATTAATTTTTTTTTAATTCTCTCTCAGTTGGACATGCTGGTATACTTCTTTAATCCTAGCACTCAGAAGGCAGAGGCAGCTAGATCTCTGTGAGATTGAGAACAGCCTGGTCTACAATAGTGAGCTCCAGGTCAGCTGGGGCTACAGGGAGACCATGTCTCAAAAACCTAATACTAATACTAATACTAATACTAATACTAATACTAATACTAACTTCTCTCTCCATATATTGATCCTCAGTATATATGTGGGGGGATGATTGAACCTAGGGCCTAGAGCATGCTAAGCAAGCACTATAAGCACTCTACCACTGAGTTGCATCCCCAGCCCTCTCTTTACTTTTTGTTTTGGGACAGGGTCTTACTAAGTTGCCTAGGAAGGCCTTGAATTTGTGAACCTCCTGCCTCAGCCTTCCAAGTTGTTGGAATTACAGGTGAAAGTCACCAGGCCTAGCTTCCCTCTGTACCTTCCCTTCCTCTCTCCTCCCCTCCATCTTCCTGTTTCTAGCTTTCCCTGTCTCTCTGCCTTACAAACGAGCTAACCTATTTCTCATAGAGTAAGCAAGAAATAAATGCAAATGACTGCACTTTTACTAAATTATGATAGGTGTTATAGCTATAAATTATGAATGTAAATTAACACTGAGAATAACTAAATACCACACAAGGTCAAATTTGGTTCTGAGCAAAAATTGCCTAAAGAATCTTATTTTCCCCTCAAATGTGTATGCTTTCAAAATTTATTCCAGGAACATAGGACTTAGCTGAAACAATGATCTTAAAATAAAATCGAGAGTGAATTATAATCAGTATATGTAACAGGTGGGAAATGATAGGTTGAATAAAATTTGTTGAAAATTTTTAGTGAAAGCAATTGATTCCATGCCACTAATTTTAGCAAAATAAAAATGAAGAAAATTCAAGGAAATAAGAGTTCTATAATTGACCCACATGGGTGGTTGATCATGGAATTAAATTGGCTTAATAGAGTTCATTTTGAAAATGTTTTCTCATTGACAACTATTACTTGACACTGTTCCTGGGGAGCCATCAACATCTGTCTACTAACACCAGACAGGGAATGGTCAGCAGACCAAAAGTATGATACCACCAAAGTCCAACTGGGTGAACCAATAAGTTTACTGGAGTTATATAGAGTAGTGTAGGTGAGGGGTTACTTACAGAAGTGCATAATATATACACAGTAAATCTATCCATCTACATATCAACATATGTAGGTTATGAGAAAAGGGTTAGGAGGCTAGGGAAGAGTTCCAGAGGTTTTAGAAGTCCTAAGAAACAGGGAGGCTGACAGATAAGTAACTAGAGACTGTACTGATAAGGTCAGGAATCATGCTGAGCTGTAGGGAAGAAGAGCTGGAAGCTGCAGCATTTGCAAGTCTGTGAGTCTCAGGTTTGAAAGCAAAGCTGCAGAGTCGAGTCCAGCTGGGGTGGGCATTCTGTCCAGCCGCAGAGGCAAAAGAGCAGACAGGGTCCAGATGAAGGAACAGGAAGACAGATGGAGGGGAGATCCAGGAGAACAAGCAGGAGGACATGCAGATGGCAGTTGAGTCAGCTGCATCAACATCAGGGACCCAGCAGAGCTGAAGCCCTGTGGACAGTCTGGAGTTGGCTGCTTATTGGTCTTTAATGCATACACCGGGTGGTCAGGTGACAGGGTGGTGAGGGCCATTGCCATCACAGTGCTAGGTGTCTACCTCTTTCTGGGGTCCAGGTGAGGGTGTTATGCTCTTTCCTTATTGTATTACAAACTTTTCCTCTGGTGTGGTTTCCCTGATGCAATCTGAATATGCCTATGTGTTCCTACAGTCTCAATTTACCCCAATAAACCTATAGGGAGGCACCTTTTCTATTTAGAGGAATAAGTAATTTATCATTCTGTGCTGCTTGGGTGGTACCAGACAGATGGTGATGTTCACATGTCCACCCAGGTACACAGACATCTTCCATGTGCAAATGGACACAAAGTTGCTTGTAAAGTGGAGTTTTTCAGGCCAAAGCAGTCTGGGAAAGGACAGTTTTATACACTATGAAGTAACAGAGCAGGGCACAGTCTGATCTCAACATTAGGCAATCTGGGACACATGAGACCCTGCCTTGCTACATTCCAACCTCTCCACATCATTAAGTTCTAATTGGCCAATCAGCCTTTGCAGACACAGCTTCCTTCCAGGAATGCTTACTGGTATCACTATGTAACCCTGGTTGCTACTGAATGCACAGTGATATTCCCACTGCCTCAACAACCTCCAGTCCACCAGACTTACTGTGCTGGATAGCTTTGGTTTTCATCTTGAGACTCCTGGTAGATGTGGGAGACCACGCTGCCTGGCAGCCCTCTCTGCCCCCCAGGGCAAGCAGCCTCCAGAGAACTTGATCAGTCCTCCCTGCCCCCTAAGATAAGCAACCTTTCCGATGATTCAATATAAGCCTGAGCAACCACCAATTTCCTTAGCCTGCAACCAGACTCAGGGCGCCAGGTCGCCTCAACCTAAGGGACATTCATTAACCTCTTGAGACAACACCTTCCCTCCCTCTTCCCCAGCTAACCTCCCGCTTCAGCCCGTATAAGAATCCCTGTGGAAAAATAAACTTTGGCAGCTTGATCAGAGTTCTTTGTCTTGCTGTCATTCTTCGTGTCTCTTGTCCCATCATTCCAGGTCCCTGGGAGTTCGAGTCTCTGTCTCCCGCCCTGTAGGCTGGGGCAACTGGTGCTCAGAATGTGGGGCTTGAAGCCCCCAGGATCCCCTGGAATGTCGCTGATTGTATGGGTGGGCCCACTCGATGGCATTGAGCCACCGCGGCCTGAGGAAGGTTAAGCACCGGCTCGCATAAAAATCACCGCAGCCTTACCCAGCTGTGATACATATTCGAGGGAGAGTTCTTCACACCGACGATACGGTAGGAATTAATCATGGGACAAGAATTCAGTAAGGAAGATTTATTCATAAAAGGTCTTAAAGATTCTCTCAAGACACGGGGAAGTAGGGTTAAAAAGAAAGATTTAAAAAGATTTCTTGAATATATTGGGGAACTTTGCCCTTGGTTCCCCCAAGAAGGAACTATAGATGAGAAGCACTGGATGCGCGTTGGTAACTGCCTCCA
>NW_008335297.1:5421479-5422006 GCF_000622305.1 Nannospalax galili | reverse complement strand
TTTAAAAGAAGGAGAAAAAGTTCTTAAAGAACACTCCTGCCCTCCATCTAAATGTTCCTAGTTATAATTGATCTCGAGGACAATGGGGACTCACAGGAGGCACCTACCTCAGAGGACCCCCAAAAACTCTAGTCACTGCCCAAAGTATTAAACTGGCTAAATTGGTCTTATTAAGCTCATGATTCAGAACCACTGTGTAGTATGTATTCTTTCCTTTAAATGCTGAAATTTTTAGAAATCATTTTTTGTTCTTGAGGAGAATACCATTATCTGCTACTACTGACAAAAATAATTCATGAATGTAAACTGGAGGTTATCAGATTCATATTCTCATCATAACATACGTGATCTCTACCCAATGCACAAATATCTGTTTCTTACATGTGATATATAAAAATGTGTATTCTTCTTTTGACGTGTCTTTTTCCAAGTAATTGAAATATATTAAGGAACATATGATGTAATGTCACATAATAACATTACTTAGAAGTCAACTGGTATATTTTGTGGCTTATGTTCCACTTTTG
>NW_008335297.1:5420674-5421283 GCF_000622305.1 Nannospalax galili | reverse complement strand
TTGCCTGTAGGATTGATCTTTTTTTGCAATTATTAAACCTATGTAGCACTGCCTTATGAATATCAAGGATTATGTGCTATAGGATGCATAATGCCTTTGCTAATAACCCCTCCTGTAAAAAGAATGCGTAGATGTTTACCTAAAGACTGTGATGATTCTCTCAAGCTACTTGACCCCAAAGCTGTAGCTGTTAGTTCTGTCTTTTTACTCCCCATACCTGGTTTGGTAACTGGATTGCAAGACAAGATATCTAAACTCGCTTGTATAACTAGTGAAACAGCAAACATAACTGCAAAAATGCTAGGAGAAATTAATCAGAAAATGGGAGAACTAAGAACTGCTGTGCTACAAAATAGAGCTACTATAGACTATCTGCTGTTAAAAAATCACATGGGATGTAAACAATTTCCAGGAATGTGTTGTTTTAATTTGTCTGATTTTTCACATGCTATAGACCAACAGATTAATGATTTACAAAAGGAAATTAATAAGATGTCTGAATTTTCTATACCTTGGCCAAAATGGCTCCAATGGCTTACTCCATTCTTGGGCCCAATATTGATTGGCATACTCCTTCTTATGGGAGCTCCAATAGCTATGCGCTGTATT
>NW_008335297.1:5407077-5420355 GCF_000622305.1 Nannospalax galili | reverse complement strand
CCAGGAGGGCTTCTGGTGCCATGGTCATGATTTGTGATGAAGGGGAACTTAGGGGGAAAAAAAAAACACTGTGGCCAATAAATTACTGGCAGGTACTGGTAACCTTGAGTAAAATTTAAGCATTCTTCTGGCCCCAACTAACAGACTAAATGTCCTGTTTCTTTGTACCCTAAATCTTTGTGTGTGACTGCCATATCCCACGTGGCTGCTAGTTCCTTGGGATGTATAAAAACCATCTAAATTCTAAAATAAATCATCCTTTTGGGAAAGAAAAAAAAAACCTTTGAGGTATTTCTATCTCTTCTTTCTTTCAAAATGTAATATTTTCTTGACAGATGAAATCAGCCTTCAGTCCCTACATTATCTCAGAGATGCATGGAACCTATTACTACCATCACAATTTCTGTTCTCCTTGGTCTCAGCACAGTAAGCACCGGGACAGGCATCACCTCTTATGTTCTTTCTAATTCCAGATACTCAGAGCTCCGTGCCACCATTGACGAGGACATCCAAGACCTCCAAAAGGGAATAACTGATCTTGCTAATTCCCTTGATTCCCTCTCTGAAGTAGTCCTCCAAAATAGACGGGGACTTGATTTACTTTTCCTACAACAAGGAGGGCTATGTGCCGCCCTCAAAGAGGAATGCTGTTTTTATGTTAGTAAAACAGGAGAGGTTAAAGAAGGCATGAAAAAAGTCCTAGAGGGGCTTGAAAAACGAAAAAAGGAACGAGAACAACAAAACAGCTGGTTCTCGTTATCTGCCTCTTCCTGGGCCCCTTACCTCCTCCCCCTTCCTGGACCAGTAATTTTTCTCCTCCTGGTGTTGTCTCTGGGGCCCTATCTTTTCAACAAAATTGTCGCTCTGATCAAAAAGCAAGTAGATGCCCTATTAGCAAAGCCTATACAGGTACACTATCATCGCCTGGACCTGCAAGATGGAGCCCAAGATGAAATGATACGTTATGGTGACGCTTTCAGTGGCACCCCCTGAGAGCTGAGTTGGACAGTCAATGATGGGTATGAGAGTGACTCCCCCCAAAAAACCACCTAAGACAGGAGGGCCGCCTGAGCTGCTGCCTAATCCCATGATGTGTGTGTAAACTGGGGATGATCATTCCAACCTAAGAGAGGCACAACTCCCTAGGGGTTATAATCTTCATGGCTCCTACTTATTAATTCTCATGGCTTTTACTTATAAACAGAAAAGGGGGAAACGTGGAGGACCACGCTGCCTGGCAGCCCTCCCTGCCCCCCAGGGCAAGCAGCCTCCAGAGAACTTGCTGATCAGTCCTCCCTGCCCCCTAAGATAAGCAAACTTTCCAATGATTCAAGATAAGCCTGAGCAACCACCAATTTCTGTAGCCTGCAACCAGACTCAGGGCACCAGGTCCCCTCATCCTAAGGGACATTCATTAACCCGTTGAGACAACACCTTCCCTTCCCCTTCCCCAGCTAATTTCCCACTTCAGCCCGTATAAGAATCCCCGTGGAAAAATAAACTTTGGCAGCTTCATCAGAGTTCTTTGTCTTACTGTCATTCTTCGTGTCTCTTGTCCCATCATTCCAGGTCCCTGGGAGTTTGAGTCTCTGTCTCCCACCCTGCAGGCTGGGGCAGGTAGAGGGAGACTCAATTGGGGAATTACCTCCACTGGACTGGTCAGTGGCCATTTTCTGTGAGGCATTTTCTTCATTGTTGAGTGATGTGAGAGCCCAACCCACTGTGGGCAGGGCCATTCCTCGGCAGGTTGTTCTGTATTGTATAAGAAAGCAGGTTGAGCATGGGCCAGGGGACCAAGACAGTAAGTAGCATTCCTCCATGAACTGTGCTCCAGCTCCTGCCTCCAAGTTTCTGCCCTAAGTTCCTACTTTTGGTTTCCTGATGATATGACCCGGGAGATGTAAGCCAAATAAACTCTTTCCTCCCCAAGTTGGTCCTGGGAAGAGTGTTTTGTTACAGCAAGTGAAAGCAAACTAGAACACTTGCCCACTACACAAAGAATAATAATGCACAAAGGTAAATAATTCAATCAAGAAAGTACAAAAGTAGGGCTGGAAATTGTCTCTACTTTTAATAGGTGATAGGGTGAGAGAAAAACCAATAACTTCTTTTTATTTTATTTTATTTTTTAAAATGTTTTATTATTTTTATTTTATGTGTAGGCATGTATTGCCTGCACGTATATAAGTGCACCCATGTCATGCAATGCCCACAGAGAACAGAAGAGGCCGTCAGATCCCCTGGAACTGGAGTTATGGACAGTTGTTAGCTGCCACGTGGGTACTGGGATTCGAACCTGGGTCTTCTGCAAGAACACTCAGTGTTCTTAATCACTGAGCCATCTCTCCAGCTCCAACTTCTTTCTATTTTTTTCTAGCTAGCTAGTTATTTTGATACTGGGTCTCACTGGGTAGGCAATGACTATATATATACTATTGCAGCTTAACTTTTGCTTCTATGATTGAAAGGAATGTGAATTAAGTGAAAAGGAGCCTATTCCTTTCTTGAAGCACTACTTGCATCCTGAAAGTATTGTTTAAAGTAAGCTTCCATGCATCAAAAAAGCAAGTGTTGATTTTACTGCTGCCATTTACAGTCAGTAGCAAAATATATTCTCAAATGTGTGTGTGTGTGTGTGTGTGTGTGTGTGTGTGTGTGTGTGCCCGTCTGGCACTCTGACAGCAGGAAAGGGAATTATGACAAATTTCATTTGTGTTCTTTGGGGAGACTCTTGTTTTAGGTAGATGAAAGATTTCAGAAATTGCAGTATGGGACTGGAGAGATGGCTCAGCAGTTAAGAGCAATTGCTGATTTGGTTCCCAGCACCTACATAAAAGCTAGCCACCTTCTGTAATTCCATTTCCAGTGGATCTGATGCCCTCTTCTGATTATGGGACAGGAGGTAGTCATCAATACCCCTCACTCCATTGAAATGCTCCTCGGGGAGCCCCTGAGCATTGAATATCATATGCCAGTATCACCCAATATCAGGCCCTCCTTCTAGATATACCCAGAATCTAATTTTCACCTTCTGCAGTACTGAGCCCAGCATCCCTATTACCTGACCTCAGAGAACAGCCAGCCCGCAACTGTGTTCAAGTTATTGACCACCTGCAACATGGGCATCCTGATCTTCAAGACCAGCCCCTTGAGAAAGCAGACGCTACCCTGTACAGGGATGGGAACAGTTAGTGCAGGACAGGGTCTGGTATGCAGGCGCAAGTTGTAGTGACTCTCTCCGAGGTGATCTGGGCCCAGTTCCTTCCCCCAAGAAACCTCAGCCACAGGGTGGAATTAATAGCCTTGACTCAAGCACTGAGGTGGGGAACGGCCATGTAGTCAATATTTATCCTGATAGCCAGTGTGCCTTTGCCACTGCACATTTCCATGGCACTTTGCATCAGGAACAGGGCCTGCTCACCTCAACAGGAAGAGAAATCAAGAGGAAAGAAGAAATTTTAGCATTTCTGGCAGGCATCTGGTTGCCTGAAAAACTTGCTATCATCCATTTCAAAAAGGAGATTCATCCAAGGCTCAGGGTAACAGACTTGCAGATGTCACAGCAAAGAGAGACACCTAAGAGGCAGTGGGGGCACTACAAGTGCTTGGCCCACCCCAGGTGCTCACTCCCCTGCCTGAACCTGACCTACTGGAACTACTGAATACACTAGTGAAGAGAAAAAATGGGCCCAACAGCAGGGATCCGCCTCATTTTACCTGGGCCCTGGGACTGCCTCTCCTCTATCGAATCCACTCACCTGGGATCAACTAAGCTGAAAAAAGTAATCAGTGACACTGGGCATGGTGGCCTTTAATCCCAGTACTTGGGAGGCAGTTATCTGTGAGTTTGAGGCCAGCCTAGTCTACATAGTGAGTTCCAGGCTAGCTGGGGCTACTGGGAGACCCTGTCTCAAAAAGACCCAAAAAAAAAAAAAGTAATCAGAGACAGATATTTCTTATCCCATCTGGATAAAAAAATTGAACACATCACCCACCAAACACTGGGAAATGGACTTCACCGGGGTTACTGCAGCAAGGTTTGGCTACCAATACAGTACCAGACATGAGTTTCCTCCCATTGAATGGGTTTTAAGTCCAATTAGGTAGCTATTGATTACCCTCAAGATAAAAGTGCCAGTACTGCACCAATGTTGTTTGCTATGCTGGTCATTGATGTGATTTTTAGGCCTTAAAGCTGGGGTTGGACCATCAATTGATGTGCTCCCTTACCAGCTTTCGTAGTGCTCTCCAAAGCTATGAAAACTAGCCTTCAGGGGAGGTGGCTTCCAGGTCAGTTCCAGCTCTACTGCTCCAAATCCTGTGTGCAAAGCATGTCCTGTGTTCAGCAATAGGGTCTTACCATCAAGTTCTGGGAGGTAATCAAGGACTGTGGCAATAGCCTGTTTACTTTTGGGTGTGGGGGACAGGCTTGAGCCTACAGTGAAAGTCTTATTGACAGCCATACAGCAGGCCTGAGGAACGGCCCAACCGCTGGAGCCACAAGGAACGCCTCGTGACATTTTGATCCCATTGGCAGATCATGGGACCGATGCCTAGAGCTCGCCACTGCCTAATCACCACCCTTGGAATCAAGGTATCCTACTTGCTGTACTGTGATAGGATGCTAAACCTGTCATGCTAATAAGGTATCTTACTTGCTGTGCTGTGATTGGACCACTACCCCTATATAAGCTTGTGCCTTCCTGCAATAAAGCAGATCTGTGTCACTGAACCTGGTCTCCTGCATCTGAATGTGGCAAAGCTGGCACAGACTCCTCACCAGCCCTGGGGTCCCGACCAGATGACTGATTGGAGGAACTAAGAGAGCAGGAGAGCGGCCATAGCCGGAGGAGAGAAGCCACAGCCGGTGACCACATTTGGGAGTCTCTTGGACTTCCCTGGCCAGCAACTCAAAAGAAGGTTTCTCCTCTCTGGCATTGTTTCTTCTTATGTAATCTTCAGCCATACTCACAGACTCATGTAGGGATATTATATCTGTAATTTTTCAGTAGGTTTTTGGACTAATATGATTCTGCCTGTTTTTTTATACTACCCAAGCAATATTAATCTCTCCTCTTTCTCGCCCTGTATTAGCCTCCTTCCCTGCCCTCCCCATTTAAAGTGTCCCCATTTCTCCTTTGATACTTTTTGTATGCTATGGTCCCACCTCTTTTGAGCTCCTTCCTCCTTTTATTCCCATAGCTCTTTATATAGTCCTCCTCCCCCTCCCCTTTAACTACCCCCTTTTTTACATAGTTCTCCCTTAGTAACACCTGTCTCCTACTATTCTTCTCTCTTGAGTTCCTCCTTTCCCTTTACCTTCCTTGTTTCCTTCCATTTTCCTGGTTTCTGCAGTTACATCAGGATATGTATTCACGTATAAGGATTTGGTGCTAAGAATCACAAGTGAGGGAGAACATATGTGTCTTTCATTTTTCTGAGTCTGTGTTACTTCACTTAATATAACAGTTTCTAGGTCCATCCATTTACCTGCAAATTTCATTATTTCATCTTTCTTTACTGCTGAGTAGAACTCCATTGTGTAAATGTACCATTTTTGTTAGCCGTTCATCAGTTGAAGGGCACTTAGGTTGCTCCCATCTCTTAGCTATTGTGAAAAGAGCAGCAACAGCCATAGTTATACAGGGCTGGAGAAATGGATCAGCAGTTAAGAACACTGGTTGTTCTTGAAGAAGACCTGAGTTCGAATCCCAGCACACACATAGCAGCTAACAATTGTCCATAACTCCAGTTCCGGGATATCTGACAGCCTCTTCTGTCCTCTCTGGGCATTGCACTACACGGGTGCACTTACCTATAAGCAGACAATACATGCATACAGATAAAATAAAAATAATAAATTTTTTAAAAACATGGGTGTACAGATATCTCTGCAATAGGATGAGTATTTGGGTATATGTCAAGGAGTGGTATAACTGAGTCATATGGTAGGTTCATTTTTTTTAATTAATTTATTTATTTATTAATTTGTTTTTGGTCTTTTTTTTGAGACAGGGTCTCTCTGTAGCCTCAGCTGGCCTGGAACTTGCTATGTAGACCAGGCTGGCCTCCAGCTCACAGGGATCCATCTGCCTCTGCCTCCCAAGTGCTGGGATTAAAGGTGAGTGCCATCACACCCAGCTCATTTTTAGTTTTTTTAAGAGTTCTCTACACTGCTTTCTATAAGGGTTGCAGGAGTTTGCAATCCCACCAGCAGTGAATGAGCACTCCCCTTTCTCCACATCTTTGTCTGCATTTGGTATCATTTGTTCTCTTGATCTTAGCCAGTCTGACTGGGAGAAGGTAAAATTTTAAGGTGGTTTTAATTTGTGTTTCCCTAATTACTAACGATGTTGAACACATTTTATGATGTTTCTTAGCCATCTTTATTTCTTCCTTTGATAACTGTTTAGATCTTTAATCCATCTTTTAATTGGCTCATTTGTTTTCTTCATTCTTTGTTTTTTTGAGTTCTTTATATATTCTGGATGTGAAACCTCTGTCAGATGTGTCACAGGGGAAGATTTTTATCCCATTCTGTGGGTTTTTTCTTCACTTTCTTGTTTCTTTTGCTGTACAGAAGCTTTTTAGTTTAATGAGGTCCCACTTATTGATTGTTGACTTTAATTCCTGAGCAATTGGTGTCTGATTTAGAAAGTCCTTTCCTGCACATCTATCTTGTAGGTTACTGCCCATGTTTTCTTCTAACAGTTTCAGAGTTTCGAGTTTCACATTGAGAACTTTGATCCATTTAGAATTGACTTTTATGCAAGGTGAAAGATGAGGATCTAGTTTCATTCTTCTACAGGTGGAGATCCAGTTTTGCCAGCACCATTTGTTAAAGACAATATCTTTCCTCCAATTGTGTGTTCTTGGCACCTTTGTCAAATATCAGGTGATTGTAATTGCATGTACTTAGGTTTGGGTCTTCAATGATGTTCCATTGATCTATGTGTCTATTTTTGTGCCAGTACCATGCTGTGTTTATGACTACAACTCTGGAGTATACTTTGAGATCTGCTATAGTAATCCCCCCAGCGTTGCTCTTTGTGCTCAGGGTTGCTTTGGCTATCTGGGGTCTTTTGTGCTTCCATATGAATTTAAGGATTTTTTTTTTCTAATTCTGTGAAATATCTCATGTGGCTTTTGATTGGGATTACATTAAATCTATGTATTGCTTTTGGTAGGATGGTCATCTTCACGATATTATTTCTTCCAATCCATGAGCAAGGACGGTCTTCCATATCCTGGTGTCTTCCTCAATCTGTTTCTTTAAAGATTTAACATTTTCATGGTAGAAATCTTTGATGTCTTTTGTCAGGTTTATTCACACACACACACACACACACACACACACACACACACACATGGCGGGGGGGGAGCTATGCTGAATGGGAGTGTTTCCCTGTACTCTTTTTTCCTGTACTGATTTTTGTAGATTAACTTTGTAATCTCCCACTTTACTGAAAGTGTTGATCTTGATCAGTTCTAGGAGTTTTCTGGTGGAATTTTTGGGATCTCTTAGGTATAGTATCATATCATCTGCAAAAAGGGATAATTTGACCTCTTTTTTTCCAATCAGTACTCCTTTAATTTCTTTCTCTTGTCTTATTGCTCTAGCAAGAGTTTCAAGCACTATGTTGAAAAGGAGTGGTGTAACCAGTTGATAAGGCTTGAGCAGGGCCAGGATGCCAATTTAGGGCAAGTTAGCCACTTTAAGGGATTTATGGCTTTCCCTAATGAGGCTTGTGGCTCTTGTAATTCATAATTCTATCATTCTAGGCCCTGGGGGCATAAAGAAAAAGAGGGCAGGTGGTAGGACAGAAAGAGGTAAAGAAGAAAATACAGGCACAGTGAGAAAAATTGGATCAAGTCCAGATTATAGAATATAAAGTTCCCTTGAAGTTGCAGCTTTTTAATTGTGTCAATAAGGGAATCCCAATTGGTGACTGGTCCAGGCATCAATCAGAGGTCACTTTGAAGATCCTCTTGCAGACTGAACTGAGGATTAGGTCAGCGAAGGTGACACATCTTTTCCTCAGACCAGAAAGCTGTGTAAAAGCAGGAGGGGTTAAGGTGAATTTTATATTACTGAAAATAAAGACACACAGCTGTGAAGTCTCCACTGGGCTGTCCTTGCCCCGCCCCCACCCCCTGGAGTTGCAGAACAAAGTTGTCTGCCTGAGAAAATAATCTTGGGAGAAGAGACCCTCAACACCAGACCCTGACACGGAGTCAGTCAACTCCTGCAAGCTGTAGTATGTGCAACAGAGTTCCTATATAAGTCCAGATTGCTGTGTTCCTTGAACAAGGGAATGCATTCCTTGTCTGTGGCAGGTCTGGCTTTGACTCTAAATTCTAAACAATAAACTCCTTCCTTTTTCTGCTCTCCTAAATCTAACAGCCAGAATCATAAAAGTAGAGTGGAAGGGCCCTGGGTCATAGCCAGTGTTAGAATTTGGGATGACAAGGCAATGTGATAAAGTAGAAACTGACCTCAACAGATGCAGATAGCTTTTGTGCTGGATAGCTTCAGTGTCAACTTGACACACCTGGGTTGAGGGAGCCTCAATCGGGAAATTGCCTCTATTGGACTGGCCTGTGGCCATGTCTGAAGGGCATCTTCTTGATGAGTGATGTGGGAGGGCCCAGCCCACTGTGGGTGGTGCCACCCCTGGGCAGGTGGGCCTGTGTTGCATAAGAAAGCAGGCTGAGCAGGGGCCAGGAGAGCAAGCCTGTAAGCAGCGTTCCTCCATGGCCTGTGCTCCAGCTCCTGTTTCCAGGTTCCTGCCCTGAGTTTCTACCCTGGGCTCCCTGATGAACTGCAAGCAACCTGGGAGATGTAAAACAAATAAACCCTTTGCTCCCCAAGTTGGTACTGGTCAGAGTGTTTTGTCACAGCAATGAAGAACAAACTAGGACAGCTTTATTAGCTACAAGGGACAAGCAACGTACCCAGAGGAATTGAGGTTGTGGAGGGTTGGGGAAGGTCTAAGATTTATAGGTGGACCCAGAAAATCCCAGAAAGGGGGTTGTGCCTTCCAGGAATCCCAGAAGGTGGGGGGTGCCTTCTAGGGGTGGTGTCATGCACCTTCCTGGGACCTGGGAAGGAGAGATGGGGAGTTCTGATGGGGGTTTGTTAAAGAACCAGATCTACAAGAAGGCTGATAAGGAACCAGATGTCTTGCTAGAAGCCACATGTTCTGAAGTAGATGTATCTCCCTCCTGGAGTGGGGAGGCAGGGGGGCATTGATGGTCAGTTCTTCAGTCATCTGTCAGGCTGATTTTCCTTCAGTCAGTGTCCTAAGACTGAAGGGGTGCCAGCTGTGGGTGAGAAAATGAATTATAATGCTACAAGTTATAATTGACATGTTCAGAAACAAATAATATTAATGTAGGTATTAACTGTATAACAAGGGTATTGAAAAGAAAGACAAGCACATAATTTTAAAACGTTTTTGCCAGAGAAGATTTCATCTCTTGCATTTGTATTTTTACAGGTTGGCAAAAACACCAAACAGATACAGGTGATGAGCAAAGGGAACTGGGAAGAGCAGGGTGCAGCTGCAAACACACACTTTGTACATAAATGCTAGCCTGTGAGTACTTCAGGACTCACAGCCTCTTGAAGGCTCTGTTATGGTGAAGGTAAAACTCCCTTTGAAATAAAAGACAGAGCCAGGTATAGCGGCACACACCTTTAATCCCAGCATATGAGAGACAGAAGCAGGCAAATCTCTGTGAGCTCAGGCCAGCCAGCACTACATAGCAAGATCCAGGCCAACTGTGGCTGCACGGAGACCCGATCTCAAAAAGACGAAGGAAGGAAGGAAGGAAGGAAGGAAGGAAGGAAGGAAGGAAGGAAGGAAGGAAGGGGAGGGAGGGAGGGACGGACGGACGGACGGACGGGGATGGAGGGAGGAAGGGAAAGTGCTTTCCTAGATATTTCATACAGGATTACTAACATGAACCACTACATCTGCCTTTATATGTATTTTTCCAGTCTCCAATTTATAGCCATTTTTCAGTCTTTTTTATTGTTTGTAACTTTGATCTTTTTGAGGTGGGGGAGATATTTAGGGACTAGCCCCTGTAAGACTCCAACTGTCTGGCCACTATTTCATGTGTCAAAAGTAGATGCTCTGGTCGGAGTGTGGTGGCGCACGCCTTTAATCCCAGCATTTGGGAGGCAGAGGCAGGTGGATCTCTGTGAGTTCAAGGGCAGCCTGGTCTATGTAGTGGGTTCCAGAACAGCTGGGGCTACAGGGAGACCCTGTCTCAAAAAGACCCCCCAAAAAAAAACAAAAAAAGTGGATGCTCCAAGGTCAAAGCCCCTGTCCTTACAGATGCCCTACAGATCAGTATGACAGAGCTCTAGGAAGATTATCAGTCACCCTGTGAGCTAGGAGAAGACAAGTGCCTCTTTACTCCTTATCCCCAACCTGTTCTTTCTTCTGTAACCATTTAAAAAAGCCTTGAATGACATCATCTCTGGGAACCCCTCCTGCTTCCCAGCCAGCAGGAATTTCTCTTTGACTTCTTCAATAAACATGCTGGTTGAACATTCTTTCTATCTCTAGTCCAAGGGCTTCATTCCTTGTTGTCTGTAGGACATGATCCCAAGGGGTCACAGACCAAAGCTATTGTGGTGGGGTACCTCAAGACTGACCATAGCTATGCCATTTTACAAGCAAGCCCCAGCTAAACCCCATAGTTAAAGCTAGAGGCAGTTAACTCAAATGTGGGAATGGAAAGGTTTGACCCAGATGCACCAAGGTGTGGGTCTAAGAAAAGGTCAGTGCACACCTGACAGCAGATTTATGGCTTCTGTACTTTCTGCTTGACTTGATCTTGCAGAATAGAAATGTTTAGTGGGGGGCTTTCCACACCTAAGCTTGGAAACTTAAACTTTTCACCCCTGGATGTGGTTATTCTGTATAAAAACTTACACATAATAGCCCGGCATGGTGGCACACACCTTTAATCCCAGCATTCTGGAGGCAGAGGCAGGCAGATCTCTGTGAGTTCAAGGCCAGCCTAGTCTACATAGTGAGTTCCAGGCAAGCTGGGGCTACAGGGAGATACTGTCTCAAAGGCTGTACTTGGGACCTGAATGCCCAGTGTAGTCACTGACCTAGCTATAAAGACTTTCTTTTGGCAATTTTCTGTGTCTGAGTGGTCTCCTCTGGTAGACAACCTCATAACACCATTACACTTTTTTAAAGGATTTATTGCTTTATTTATTAATCTATTTACTAGGATGATTTTTGGATTATTTGGATTACTGAATGTTTTTTGAGGCAGGATCTCGTGTAGCCCAGTCTGGCCTTGAACTCACAATGTAGCTGAGAACAGCCTTGAGCTGTTAATCCTCCTGAGTGCTGGGATTGCAAGCTATCCACCACCATGCCTGGCTAAGCACCTGTTCTTCCACTTAGGTATGGCCCTCGTTGTGACTTGGATATCTGAGGAGCACTGGTCAATCACTTTGCACAAGATCCCTTAATGTGATATTTACTTCTGATTTGATTGAAGCTGTTAAACTTTGACAATAGTTATATTTAAATTTCTTATCACCTTTCTCTCTCTTTCTTTTATTTTTGTTTTTCTTTTCAAGACAGGATCTCCCTGTAGCCCTAGACAACCTGGAACTTACTATGTACACCTGGCTGGTCCCGAACTCACAGAGATCTGCCTGCCTCTGTCCCAACCTCTACCATGAGTGCTGGGCCTTTTAAAGGCATGTACCACCATGCTCAGCTTAGTTTTATTTGTTGGTTGATTTTGTATTTATGTGACTGTGTGCATGCACCACAGTGCATGTGTGGAGGTCAGAAGACAACCTGTGGGAGTAATTTCTCTCCTATAGCTCTGTGGGTCCTGGGGTTCAAATTCAGGTCATCAGGCTTAGTGACAAACACCTTTACCTACTGGGCCATCTTGTCGACCTGGTTAAGGTTTCCTAGGAGAATAAAACAATGGGGTTAGGGGTGTAGTTCAGTTGGCAGAATTCTTATCTGGCATGCATGGTGGCACATGCCTGTAGTTCCAGCACTCAGAAGGTAGAGGCAGGAATTCAAGGTCATCATTGGTCACATAATGCATTCAACTTCAGCTTGGATTAAGAGAGACCTTGTCTCAAAGGAAAAAAAATAGGGCTGGGGGAGATGAATCAGTGAATCAAACACTTGCCATGCCCATGTGAAGAGCAGAGATCACCCACAAAAATGCTGTGTGGGCATGGTGGCATGCCTGTAATCCCAGCACGTGAAAGGCAGAGACAAGTGATCCCTGGGAGCAAGCTAACTAGCCTGGGGCTAAATTGTCCAGCTCTGGGTTCAAGTAGGAGAGCTTGCCTCAGGTACAGTGACCAAGAAAAACATCCAATATCATTCTCAGGCCTCCAATGTATCCACACACATGTGTGAAAATACACATGCAAACACACATGCAATACATGCAGGGTCACATATCACACACATGCACATGCAAAACATTTTTAAAATTTTATTAGTTATTTTCATTTTATATGTATGAGTATAGTGTCTGCATGTATGTAAGTGCACCCATGTCATGCAATGCCTGCAGAGGTCAGAAGAAAGTGTTGGATCCCCTGGATCTGGAGTTTCAGATGATTGTTAGCCATCATGTGGGTGCTGGGAATTAAACCTGGGTCCTCCGCAAAAGCAGCCAGTGCTCTTAACCTCTGAACTATCTCTCCAGTCCTGCACAAAAATTTTTTTTTAAATAAAGAAGATGCTGGAAAGGTGGCTCAGTAGTTAAAAGCACTTGCTGCTTGTCCAGAGGACCCCGGTTTGGGTGACTCACAACTACTTCTAACTCCAGCTCCAGGGTATCCAATGCCCCCTTCTGTTCTCCACAGGCACCAAAATACACATGGTATCCAGACACATAAATAAAAATTAAAATTCTTTTAATATTCTGCTTTATTATTTTTATTTTGTGTGTGTCTGTGTGTCTGTGTGTCTGTGTGTATTGCCTGCACGTAGGTAAGTGCACCCATGTCATGCAATGCCCTCGGGGGTTAGAATAAGGCATCAGATACCCTGGAACTGGAGTTACAGATGGTTGTTAACCACCATGTGGGTGCTGGGAATCGAATCCAGATCCTCTGAAAGAGCAGTCAGTATTCTTAACTACTGAGCCGTCTCTCCATCCCCCCCAAAATAATATACATATACATTTATATTTGGTCTTTTTGAGACATGGTCTCCCTGTAGCCCCAGCTGTCCTGGAACTCACTATGTAGACAAGACT
>NW_008335297.1:5403539-5406871 GCF_000622305.1 Nannospalax galili | reverse complement strand
ATCTGCCTTCCTCTGCCTCCCAAGTGCTGGGATTAAAGACATGTGCCACCACATGTGCCCGGCTTATTTTTATTTTATGTGCATGAGTGTATTGCCTACATGTGTGTAAGTGCACCCATGTCATTCAGTGCCCACAGAGGTCAGAAGAGGGTGTCAGATCTCCTGGAACTGGATTTACAGACAGTTGTTAGCCACCATGTGGGTGCTGGGAATCAAATGCGGGTCCTCCGCAAGAGCAGCCAGTGCTTGTAACCATTGAGCCATCTCTCCAGCCCCAAGGAAAATATTTTTTTAAAATAAATGACTATTTTAGAACTTCTCAAAAATGTGACATTAAGAGCCTGAAGTGCTGCCTACTTCATTAACAAGGCACCAATAATATGACATCAATGTGAAATATTTCTTACAGCATTTGCATTCAGAAAGGAACTTCTGAATAACCCCCATGAATAAAATATAGCAAAAGCTGCAGAGAAATTGATTTTGCCTGAGTAAGACTATAATACATATTCAATGATAAAAGTGATCAGAGAAGAAACAGGTGGAGGAGAGGGGGATTATTTCAATCAGCCTCCTGCTGCAGAAACCATAAATATAATGACGAACCTATGCTATGAATCTCTTCTAGAGAAAGGGAAGATCAATAGCCACCACAGAGCTTCCCTGCCTGGCTGAGATGACACACTTTCCAGAGGGATTGGGTTAGGGGTGAGCCACCAATGCAAAATCAAAATCATTCAGATGACTAAGAAAGACATTTCTGGAATTCCCAAATCAAGGTTGACTGTTAGTGGATATATCAAACAGTTGTTATATTTTGTTTCTTTCCAGAAGGTAGAGTTTTGGTGTAAAATAAGAATGTAAGACAAGTCAGTAAGAAACACATAAAACAGAGTCTGTATCAAGGAGGCTTTCTCAAACATTTTAAGTCTCTTTGGCGATGAGTTCATTTGATACAATTCTCCTGCCTATCATCAACATCCGTCATTCCAAATGTTTTCATCCAGGTAAATAGAACATTTCCATGGGAGTCATAAAGATGATTATGTATCATCTTATTTTTATATGACATTGTTCTCAGAAATCTAAAGGCTCTCTATTAACTTGCCTATGGTTTGTATGTTGAAAAAATGTAACTTAAGTTCCTTGTTCCAGTGACTTTATTACCAAGACAAGACTCTGTGCATTTTTTCTAGCATATTCACATGAAAAATTCATCTCCCCTGCTAGTCTAACACAGATCAATGTGACTTGGTCACTGTTACACTTTTCTCTTTCGGTCCTCCATGTATAAAACATAGGAATTCTAATAGGGACACACTGATTCACATACACACCTTGTTTTGCTTTGTTTGATATAGTATCTCCCGTACTCTAGATTGACCTTGAACTTGCTATGTAGCTGAGGGTAACCTTGAACTCCTAATTCTTAGGTCAAACTGGGCCCCAAAATAGAGTCTATCTTCTTTAGCTTTACAAAGAACCAGTTCTTAGATTCATTGATTCTTTGTTTCTATTTCATTAATATCTGCTCTGATTTTTGTTATTTCTTCTCTTCTGGTGGGTTTGGGTTTCATTTGTTCTTGCTTTTCCAGAATCTTGAGTTGCAATGTTAAGTTATTTATTTTTGCTCTTTCTGATCATTTAATGTAGGCGCTTAGAGCTATAAACCTCCCTCTTAGGACTGCTTTTAAAGAGTCCCAGAGGTTTTGTTGGATTGTCCTTTTCATTGAATTCCAGGAATACTTTTATTTCTTTCTTAATTTCTCCTTTGACCCACTCATGATTCAAGATTGTGTTGTTTAATCTCCATGAGTTCATCGAGTGACTAGGGCTTCTTCCAGTGTTGATTTTAAGCTTCACTGTACTGTGGTCAGATAGAATGCATGGAATTATTTCTTTTTCTTTTTTTTTTGTATTTGTTGAGGTTTGTTTTGTGCCCTAGTATGTGGTCAATTTTAGAGAAAGTTCCATAGCATGCTGAATAGTAAATGTATTCTTTGGTGCTTGGGTGGAATATTTGGAAGATGTCTGTTAGGTCCATTTGATCTATGGTATCATTTAATTCAGATGTCTCTTTGTTTACTCCTTGTCCAGTTGACTTGTCTAATGGAGGCTTGGGGTATTGAAGTCCCCTACTATTAGTGAGTTGGGATTAATCTGTGTCTTAAAGCCCTGTAGTGCTGTTTTTATAATTTGGGTGCACCAGAGTTTGGTGCATCTATGCTCAAGATTGGAATATCTTCTTGGTTAATTGTTCCCTTGATCAGAATGAAGTGACCCTCCTTACCTCTTCTGATTAGTTTTACTCTTGAAATATATTAGCAACTTAACCTAAGTTACTCCATCTCACTCAGAATAACTATTTTAACAGTAACCTCTTTTCTACTTATGGGAAATACTTAAAAGGAGAAAACTGCTTTGAGTCCTGAGAAAATGGCCTAACCACAAAACAGTGCAACATGCTAATCTCAGACATTCTACATCTGGCTGTTTGTTTGCTTCTGTAACTCGCTTGCTATTTCAGGTCACCTTGACAAACTATAAGACCACCCTGTCTGACCACCCGGTAACTGCCGATTTCAGCTTTATTACTATACTTGTTATGGCTAGGGAGTTGACTAATTTTAAAATTACAAAGTTGATTGCCAAGTTATATGACTGTATCACTATGTCTGTATAATGATTGGTTGTTGATAAATAGATTCAAAGTTCTGCCAAATGGCACAAACCTGATTGGTTCACAAGTGTCCTGTTTGAATAATATTTTTGTAATCCTATAAAAACTCTGACCCGACAATGATCACTACTGCATCTCCAGAGATAGAGAGCCTGGCTGGTCAAAATAATAAACATTTACCTTGTTATTTTTCTTAAAGTGATGCTGGTGATTTTGTATGAACTCTGATCTATAACACTCTGAAGTCTATTTTGTCAGATATTAGAATTGCAACCCCACTTTGTTTCTTAGTGCCATTTGCATGAAAGATGATTTTCCATACTTTCACCTTCAGGTAGGGCCTGTCCATGAAGGTGAGATGGGTTTCTTGTAGACAACAAAAAGATGAATTTTCTTTCTTTTTTTTTTTGATTTTTTTGAGATAGGGTCTCCCTGAAGCCCCATAGCCCCAGCTGTCCTGGAACTCACTATGTAGACCAGGCTGGCCTTGAACTCACAGAGATCTGCCTGCCTCTGCCTCCCAAGTGCTGGGATCAAAGGCATGCACTACCACACCCAGGGGGCTTTGTTTCTTTATGTTTTTAATTATTTATTTAATAACTATATAATTAGAAAAAGCATTTTATTACAACATCATTTACATATTCAGTAA
>NW_008335297.1:5401422-5402874 GCF_000622305.1 Nannospalax galili | reverse complement strand
TCCCTTTGGCCACCCTGGCCAACAACTCAAAAGAAGATATCGCCTGTCTGGCATTGTTGCTTGTTTTGTACACTTTAGCTATATTATGTTGGCCCATTTCATCTTTGGTTATACTTTCCTTTTGGGTGTTTAAGACAGTTGGTCCAGATAAACCGATTTATTTTTTGTAGGGACTCAGGTTTGCTTTGCTTAGCAGGGGACCTGCTGGCTTCAGGGCAGAGGGTCTGATCAGCAACAGAGTCAAACTCTGGGATCTGTATTTTCCCAACAGGACAATATATTTTAGAATTCAGATGCTTTTTATACATCCCAAGGAACTCGCAGTCACGTGGGATATGACAGTCACATACAAAGAATTAGGGTACAAAGAAACAGTACATTTAGTCTGTTAGTTGGTGAACTTTTAGCTTTTAGCTCAGGAATAAACCTTTAACCTGGCCTAATCTCTTAGCCAGGGATAGCTGAGTTATTTGTTTAGGACGAGGAGATGAGCTAAGGGTTGTTGACCAAGACACTTTCCCACAGAGCAGGGAGCCTGCACTTTTATGACCCGGCCGCTTCCTCCTGCCAGCCTAACAGTGTTCTGCAAGGCAGGGATTATCAGAGCCACTGTTTTCAGTGCCCCTCCCTTTTAGCAGAGAATGCAGCCTGGACCTTTAAGTTTCAGGCTCACCTCACCCTAGGGCCTGGCATCTTGGTTTCCTATAGAAATGAAAATTAAAACCATCATAATGTTTCACCTTATCACAATCAGACTGGCTAGGATCAAGAGAACAAATGATAACAAATGCTGGTAAGGATGTGGAGAAAGGGGACTATTGTTTCACTCCTGGTGGGATTGAAAACTCATGCAAACCCTATGGAAATCAGGGTGGAGAACTTTTAAAAAACTAAAAATGAACCTACCATATGACCCAGTTATACCACTCCTTGGCATATACCCAAGGGACTCATCCGATTATAGAGACACTTGTACAACCATGTTTGTTACTGCACTTTTCACAATAGATAGCTAAGAGAATGAAGTGACCTTAGTGCCCCTCAACTGATGAGTGGTTAACAAAAATGTGGTGTATTTACACAATGGAGTTCTATTCAACAGTAAAGAAAGATGAAATAATGAAATTTGCAGATAAATGGATGGATCTAGAAACTGTCATAATAAGTGAAGTAACACAGACTCAGAAAACTAAAAGACTCTATTCTCCATCATTTGTGAATCCTAGTAACAAATACTTTTATATTCCATGTTCTTTTAATAAGAGCAGTCTCTTCTGGGTGAAATAACGACCATCATCACGACTTCAGCTGTGCCTGCTTGGTAAACATCCTCACAATTGGGCTTGTTGATGGTTGTGCTCCTTCATTAAAGGAGGGGCTAGCAGGATCACTGGAACCTCACTGGAGTATGCAGCCATTCTTCCCAGCCAACTGTATGTAATTTGGCCCTAA
>NW_008335297.1:5399190-5399984 GCF_000622305.1 Nannospalax galili | reverse complement strand
GAATGGGAGTGTTTCCATGTGCTCTTTCTCTGATTGTTTGTTATTGGTATATAGAAAGGCTACAGACTTTTGTAGGTTAATCTTGTAACCTGCCACTTTACTGAACGTGTTAATAATTTCAAAGAGTTTTTGGGTGAAATTTTTGGCATCCCTTAGATATAATATCATATCATCTGCAAAAAGGGATAATTTGATCTCTTCCAATTATTACTCCTTTAATTTCCTGCCATTGTCTTATTTCTCTTGCAAGAGTGTCAAGTACTATGATAAAGAGAAGTGGAGATAGTGGGCAGCCTTGTCTGGTTCCTGATTTCAATGGGAATGCTTCCAGTTTTTCTCCATTTAGAATGATGTTGGCTGTGGGTTTGTTATACATGGCTTTAATTATGTGGAGGTATGTTCCTCCAGTCCAATTTCTTCTAGGACTTTGAACATAAATACATGTTGAATTTCGTCAAAGGCCTTCTCTGCATCTATTGAGATGACCATGTGGTTCTTGTCTTTGAGCCCATTTATATGATTTATTATGTTTATTGACCTATGTATATTGAACCATCCCTGCATCTCTGGGATAATGCCAACTTGGTCACGGTGGATGATCTTTTTAATGTGTGTCTGTATGCAGTTTCTAAGTATCTTGTTGAGAAATTTTGCATCTATGTTCATTACAGATATGGGTCTATAGTTTTCTTTTTTGGTTGTATCTTTACCTGGCTTTGGTATTATAGTGATGCTGTCTTCATAGAAGGAATTTGGAAGTTCTCCCTCCATTTCTATCTTTTTGAATAAATTAA
>NW_008335297.1:5398244-5398500 GCF_000622305.1 Nannospalax galili | reverse complement strand
ACTGGGCTAGCGGTCTGTTGATCTTGTTTATCTTTTCAAAGAACCAGCTCTCGGAATTTTTGATTCCTTGTACTGTTTTCTTTGTTTCAATTTCATTAATTCATGCCCTGATTTTTGTTATTTCTTCTTGTCTACTGGGTTTGGGTTTCATTTGCTGTTACTTTTCAAGTGTGTTGAGTTGCAATGTTAAGTTATTTATTTGTGTTCTTTCCAATTTTTTGATGTAGGCACTTAGAGCTATAAACTTCCCTCTAAG
>NW_008335297.1:5396685-5397456 GCF_000622305.1 Nannospalax galili | reverse complement strand
GTCCTTCCTTTCTTCAGCTCTTTGTATTGCTTCCAGAACTCTCTGAAGGGCTGGTTTTGTGGACATGAATTCTGTCAGCCTATTTATGTCATGGAAGATTTTTCTTTCCCTTCGACTATAATAGACATTTTGGCTGGATATAGTAATATGATTGGCCTCTGTGGTCACGAATTCTGTCAGCCTATTTATGTCATGGAAGATTTTTCTTTCCCTTCGACTAAAATAGACATTTTGGCTGGATATAGTAATATGATTGGCCTCTGTGGCCACTTAAAACTGGGAATACTTTGGTCCAGGCTCTTCTGGCTTTCATAGTTTGCACTGAATAGTCAGCTGTAATCCTAATGTGTTTTCCTTTATATGTGACTTGTTGTTTCTCTTTTGCAGCTTTCAGTATTGTCTCTTTGTTTTTTACATGTAGTGTTTTTACTATGATGTGCCGTGGACAGTTTCTTTCCTGGTCCTGTCTGTTTGGTGTTCTATATGCTTCTTGTATTTGTATGGGCATGTCTTTCTTTAATTTGGGGAAATTTTCTTCCACAATTCTGTCGAAGATCTGGTCCATGCCATTATCTTGGAATTCTTCTCCTTCCCGTATGCCTATTGTTTGTAAGTTTGGTCTTTTTATGGTGTCATACAATTCCTGCTTATTCCATTCTTGTGATTTCTTAAATTTTTCATAAACTGAGTTGCTCTGGATGCACAGGATCAGGAAGCAGTGGTGGTTCCCCAGGTGTCTGGGGTGCCAAGACAAGGAATGGGACAGGACCC
>NW_008335297.1:5393316-5396378 GCF_000622305.1 Nannospalax galili | reverse complement strand
ACTAGGCTTTAGGTTTTCTCTTTTGATTTTATATTTGAGTGGCCTAATTGCTTTTGTCTTCAGAAGTTCCCACAGAGGCCCAAGTGAGCAAGGCTCAGATGCTCTCAGGCTTTCTCCTAAGGTCTCAATCCCTCCAGGAATGATTTTGGCCTCAGGAATTTGGGGGTTGGACTAGCCTGGGAGCCTGGCCCAGGAAAGACGCTGGTCTAGGGAAGCTGGTGGTCTTGCCACCCAGAGATGCAAAGGCAGATGGGTGGGAAGAGGCCCCAAGGACTCCTGGGGACTGCACTCAGGAGCTGGGTTGGTCTGGACACAAAGGATCAAGAAGAGGAAAGGTCAGCCCCTGCATCCTAGAAAGAGGCTGGTGGGTGGTGCAGGTCCAGGGAAGCAGAGGGAGGTTAAGGCGGGGCCGGGCCCAAAAGCAGTTCTCCTGGGGACCAAAGAAGGCACTGAGTTGGTCTGGATGAAAAGGATTAGGAAGCAATATTGGTTCCCCAGGTGTCTGGGGCCCCAAGACAAGGAATGGGGCAGGGCTCAAACTCTGAGGAGAGAACAGCGGAGGAGATGGGAGGGTGAATGAGGCTGGGGGAGTCAAGGCATGGAGGGTGAGATTGACTTACAGCGGAGAGAGGCCTGCAGGTAGGAGAGAGGCCTGGGGCAGGTCTTTCAGGCCCAGGGACGTAGAGGGAGGTGAGGGCAGGACCAAACCCAGAAGCAGTGCCCCTGGGGCCCAGAAAAGGCACTCCGTTGGTCTACATGACAAGGATAAGGAAATAGTATGGGTTCCCCAGGTGTCTGGGGCCCCAAGACAAGGAATGGGACAGGACCCAAATTAGGAGAGACCAGCGGGGGAGATGGGAGGATGAATGAGGGTGGGGGAGTCAAGGTGCAGAGGGTGTGATGGACTTACCCCAGAGAGAGGCCTTCCCTTTCAGGCCCAGGGAAGCAGAGGGTGGATTTTGTTTCTTAATCCATCCAACTAGCCTGTGTCTTTTGACTGGGGAGTTCATTCCATTGATTTAAAGTTATTATTGAAAGATGTGTATTGGTTGCCATCATTTTGCTTACTGTTTGCATTCTTTGTCTAATTTTGTGTTTCCATAATTATACCTTCATTTAGTTTCTTTCTGCGGCCCCTGGGGTATAGTTGTTCCTTTCTCCATTCTTTGTATTGCTTCAAGTATTCTTTGAAGGGCTGGTTTTGTGGCCATGTATTCTTTCAGCCTATTCCTGCTGTGGAAGATTTGTCTTTCCCCTTCAACTATAATAGACATTTGTGCTGGGTAACGTAGTCTGGGTTGGCATCTATGGTCATTTAGAACTGGAAATACCTTGGTCCAGGCTCTTCTGGCTTTCATAGATTGCATTGAGAAGTCAGCTGTAATTCTGATGGGTTTTTCTTTATATGTGAGCTGTTGTTTTTCTTTTGCAGCTTTCAGTATTTGCTCTTTGTTCTGTACATTTAGTGTTTTTACTATGATATGCCATGGAGAGTTTCTTTTCTGGTCCTGTCTATTTGGTGTTCTATGTTCTTCTTGTATTTGTCTTTCCTTAATTTGGGGAAATTCTTTTCTACAATCTTGTTTAAGACCTGGTTAATACCATTAACCTGAAATTCTTGTCCTTCCTCTATACATAGATTTGGTCTTTTCATGGTGTTCCACATTTCCTGCATGTTCCATTCCTGTTTTGTTTTGTTTTTTTAATTTTTCATAATCTTTGCTCGAGTGGTCCAGTTCTTCAACTTTATCTTCCAGTGTTGATATTCTGTTTTTCCATTTCATTCATTCTATTAGTGTGGCTTTCTCCTGTTGTTTCAAATTGGCTTATTGAGTTTTTCACTTCCTTCATCATTTCACCCTGTCTTCTTCAATGTTTCAATATCTTGTGAATTCAGTCAGAAGTTTATCCCTATCTTCTTTTAGTTCTTTGATTTTTTTTCATGTGTGTTCTTTAAATTCGTTGAATTCCTTGATCATGTTTATGATTGTTCTTTTAAATTCTGTGTCCTGGGTTATCTCTAAGGGGTTCTCCTTGTAGAACTCTTCTAAAGGACTGGTGGTTTTGGGCGAGAACATGTTGTTTTGGTTTTCCATATTATTTTTCCATTGTGATTTTGGCATGTGAATTTCTTTTGTTGTTTGTGATTCTGGTATGAAACTTAAGCCTTCTGTTGTTGAGTTGAAGTTTGCTTCTGTTTATATTGTTGGTATGCCTTGGCTGTTTTCTTATTGGATATGTAAAGCTGATTGGTCTAGGTTTCAAGTTCTCTCAGATTTTACTTTGGAGGGAACTGATGGCTTCAGATCAGTTATTCAGGAGCTCCTTCAGATCAGTTACTCAGGATCTTCCAAGGCAGGCTCAGTCAGGTATACACAGGCTTCCTTCTAAAGTTTGGACCCCTATTAGCAGCCACTCACAGCATGATTTAGGAAGTTCGCCCAATTTTGACACTCTCAGCCAGTTTGTTAAGGACTCAGCCCCTACTGTAGGACATAGAGGTTTAGGCCTGGCAAAGTAGGAGGGGCCTCACATTGTCACCATTAGAGGGTTGGGCACAGCTTGATTTGGTGAGGTTCACCCTTAGTGGAGGCCAGATCTAGGCCTTCTCAAGGAGTCTGCTAATGTCTCACCCCCTACACCAGGCAGAGGCCAGATCCCAATGCTCTCAGGAGGTCTGCTAAGGTCTCAGGCCCTACACCAGGCAGAGGCCATATCCAAGAAGTAAGATTAAAACATGTCCATACCTATTCACCACCAGCAATGGACAACATCATTAGTGCATTCTCTAAGGCCAGGAATCTCAAAAAAGTTTTGAATTATGCTAGATGGGAAGAAGAGAGCTGGCAAGATGGCTCAGTTAGTAAAGGTATTTGAGGACCTGAATTCAATCTTGGGGCCCACATAATAGAAAAAGAGAACCCACTCCTGTCCTTTACACGTGTGCTGTGGGCATGTGCTACACATGCAAACTATAAATAAATAGGTAAATAAATAAACAAATACTAAAAAATTTTTAAAGATGAGAAGAAGAGAGAAATAGGTGTTTTTAAGCAATATAC
>NW_008335297.1:5387323-5393208 GCF_000622305.1 Nannospalax galili | reverse complement strand
TATATATATATGTTAGTTGGCTATTGCTATTTAACAAACTACCCAAACACTCAATTACTTCAAACAGTAGGCATTTATAGTCTAGAGCATTTATACTCTGTTGGCTCAGTTGAGCTCACTCATACACCTGGGTTAGGTGTGGACTTGGTAAAGAGGAGGTTCTGCTGATGTAGGCTGAGCTTTCTGACATGATGCAAAGTAGGCTAGCTATATCCTAGAATGCCTTGACTCACAGTCTCTTAATCTCCAGCAGGCTACTGGCTTTGTTCAGGAGAGAAAGAACAAAGGCTGAAAGTTCTTGAGGTCTGGACACAAAGCTAACATACACTCAATTATGTTGTATTTTATTGGCCAAAATGAGTCAACATGCCAGACCAAACTGAAGGACTGAGGAAAACAATCTCACCTCTCTTGAGGAAAAGCTACATAGTTAGATTGAAAAGGGTATTACTAAAGGGAGAAGTAAAGAATTATGGCCAGTATTTGCAACCAATGTTCCATAAAGGTCCCTGTCCTGGTGACATGTAGATGCAGGAGGATCAGGAGTTAAAGGTCAATCTTGGTTACATAATGAGTTTGAGCACAGTCTGGGCTACTTGGGAGCCTGTCTCAAAAACTGCACCCCACAAAAAACGTACATATGTGTTTTCACAGAGATGTTGAACATACTTGTAAGGCTAAAGTATGTCTACAAATGTAGATGGATCACAATTGAAATGGAAAATTTTATCATAGAAAAAGGAACTTTGGGGCTGGAGAAATGGCTCAGTGGTTAAGAGCACTAGTTACTCTTGCATGTAATGGCCCCCAAATGGAGTCCCCCGAATTGTAATGGCCAAAGTAACTTCATTTTGTACAAAGCAGCCACTTTAAACTTCAAAAGCTAGAAAGACAGCCATTTCAAGATCAGGTCTAAACTTACTTTCCCTTAAAAGAGTGTTTTTCTTTGAAATTGCTGACCACAGAAAGGAGAGTGTCGCCACCCAGACCCTGCAGCTGTGCTTCTTGTTTATCCAAGAGAACTAACCAAAACAATATCCTGTCTTTCTTGGTAAAATGCTAAAATAATAATAATAATCAGAAGGTTCCTTACTGTCAAGGTCTTATAAATGTGTTAAGAAAAGGACTGACAAATGCTTATTTTGGTTTCTGTAGCTTGCTTGTCCTGCTAGCTTGGGCATTCCTGACCCTACGCAGGACCACCCGGTATTACTCATGTGGGAAGGAATTCTTGCAGTTTTTGTGACTTTTGCCTTTATAAGCTCCCCTTAGGGCCATGTGTCTTGAATCTGATTAAGAGACCACTATGGCTATAGCCCTAATAAACCTTGGCTAATTAAAATTTAAATTGGGTCTGGTTTCAAACTCGTAACAGTAGAAGACCTTGATTCGATTCCCAGCACCCACATGGTGGCTAGCAGCCATCTGTAACTCCAGTTCCACAGGATCTGACACTCTCTTTTGACCTCCTTTGGCACTGAAGGACACAAGTGCACTTACATACATGGAGGCAATACATACATATACATGAGCTAAAAATAATAAATAAATTTTTGAAAGGAACTTCATTTTTGTCATGATTACAAAACCCCAAGTATTATGCAATTAAATCATTTGTGTAGATACCAAAAAAATTAAAAAAAGGTTTAAAATAAAATCAGAAATTTCCACACTTAATTAGACCTTAAATACCTGGATCCTCACTTCAGGCTTATGATATTACATAAATAATTTTACAGCCTAATTCCTAATATGATAGAAAATAAAGACAGTTAGAGTTACTAAAAGCTCTTGCAATGTGATGGTAATGAAACCCTTTGGATGTTTGCTAAGAACTTTGGACCCTGAGAGAGGTCCCAAGATAAGAATGGGAAAGGTAAGCCAAGCATGCTACCCCAGGCCTTTAATCCCAGCACTCAGGAGGCAGAGGCAGGTGGATCTCTGTGAGCTGGAGGCCAGCCTGGTCTCCATAATGAATCCAGGCCAGCTGGGGCTACAGGGAGATCCTGTCTCAAAAAAAAAAAAAAAAAAAAGAACTGAAAAAATAAAATTGGAACTTTCTCCTGCCCCCTGCAGTTACCCAGGATTGAAGTCTTTGTTTCCTCAAACTGCCCAGTGTTCCTGTAACTTTTGTGACCATAGGTTACATGTTACCTGTAAACCACTTAATTATTATTAGATAAAAAGCTGGCAGGGGTCAGGATCGCTGCTAAACAGAAACTGAGGGGACTCTGGCAAAGCATGAGTTTATTGTGTGACAGGGTTGGGGCTCAACTCGGGAGTGAGAGTAACCAGCAGCCTAATAGCTGCAGAGGGGCAGCTTATAAAGGGAAACGAACGTGGAAAAAAAAATTTTTTTCTGTTGTTTGGGCTGTCCAGGGAGGGTGCGGGGTCTATACCTGATGAAACTTATCAAGGAAAACATCTACTGTAAAAATGTTTTGGCAATTACAGAGTTCCAGGAACTTATTGCAGCTACAGGGCTCTGGGAACCTGTTTGTCAGCCCATAGAGCATGCTCTGGTGATCACAATACACTGGGTCACAAGTTCCTGGAACTTGTTTTTTAGCTCATGGGTTGCTGGTAGTTGGTTGACTTGGTTCCTCCTGGGGGCCTTGTGGTTTCTGGGTCTGGTGTCACCTGGGCTTGTACCCGATCATTATCATATATGTGCTATTTGCATTTAACTTGCATTCCTCACATATTCATATAAATGGCCCCAAAATCTTGAGCTAGGGGCTGGTGAAATTATGGAGTGATTTGGTTATCAGCCATTGGGCGCAAATTAAGCTCACTATCCTCACCTGACTTTGGTTGCTGGTCTCTTGATTTTTCTGTAACACTTATGATCCAATGCACCCTGCTGTACATGACCAATCTCAAGAAAGACAACCAGTACTATAAAATTCACTAGTCAACAAGATAGTGCACTGTCCACCTAATTCCTGTTCTCTCTCAGGGGTAATTTTGTTTCTGAGAATTCACCCTCTGTATTTTGCTTCTCCTTTAATCTGCTTTTCTTTAATCTTTGTTTTGTTTGTTTGTTTTGAGACTGGGTTTCCCTGTAGCCCCAGCTGACCTGGAACTCACTATATAGATCAGGCTGGCCTTGAACTCACAGAGTTCTGCCTCTGCTTCCCAAGTGTTAGAATTAAAGACATGTGCCACCATGCCTTGCTTTAATGATTTTTTTTTTTTTTTGGTCTTTTCTTTTTTTGAGACAGGGTCTCCCTGTAGCCCCAGTTAGGGTCTGAATCTCTCTGTGTAGATCAGGCTAGCCTGAAACTCAGATTCTTCTGCCACTGCCTGAATCCTCTGCAAGAACAACCAGTGCTCTTAACCACTGAGCTCTTTCTCCAGGCCCCATGACATGGTTCTTAACACCCTAGTATCCTATTTCGAGGCTAGCAACACCTCACCTGCATCATCCTGGATTTCTGTCATCAGATTCTCTCCTATCAAACAGTAAATGTTAAAAATTTGAATGCTTAGAGCCAGGTGTGGTGATACACAGCTGTAATCCCAGCACTCAGAAGGCTAAGGCAGGAAGATTGTAAATTTGAGGCCAGTCTAGGATACATAGTGAGCCTCTGTCCTAAAAATTAAAGACAAAACCTTGTGTGAAGAGAGGATTCAGTAGTTGAGAGTGCTTGCTGTGAGTGCTGAGAGTGCTTGGTGGCACAAGCCTTTAATCCCAGCACTCTGTTAAGGCAGAGGCAGGGGGATCCCTGTGAGTTCAAGGCCAACCTCGTCTACATAGTGAGTTCAAGGCCAGCTGAGGCTACAGGGAGACCCTGTCTCAAACAGACCAAAAAAAAAGTGATTGCTGTGTAATAATGAGGACTGGAACGCAGATCCCAGCACCCAAGATCCTGCAGCCTTCAGGATCCAACACCCTCTTCTGGTTTATGTGTGTACATACATACACACACATATAAATCTTTTTAAAAACAAAAGAAAATTGCTGGGCGTGGTGGCACATGCCTTTAATCCCAGCACTTTGAGAGGCAGAGGCAGGAATATCTCTGTGAGTTCAAGGCCAGCCTGATCTACACAGTGAGTTCCTGGACAGCTGGGGCTACAGGGAGACCCTGTCTCAAAAAGACCAAAAAAAAAAAAAAGAAAAGAAAAGAAAAGAAAACTGGATGTGCTGGCACACACCTTTAAATCTCAGCACTTGGGAAGCAGAGGCAGGAAGATCTCTGAGAGATCAAGACCAGCCTGGTCTACATAGTGAGTTCCAGGCTAGCCAGGGCTACACAGTGAGACCCTGTCTCACAAAACAAAACAAAACAAAACAAAAATAGAGAACCAAGTATACAATTCTTACTGTTTGCATATTTGCATGCACATTCACAGAAAAGAGTTGAAAACTAACTCCAAGAAGCAGAGAGACTTGGAGGCCTACAAGCTTAAATCCCTTTTAACAAAATACACAAAGCTTCAAGGGGCAATGCATTGTGGGAAATGACTAGGAAATAATAGTGAACTAGTGAAGAGTGGGTGTATTCAAGTAAGGTCTCCTTGTACAAATTCATCTTGGCCTTGGCTCTCTGTCTTCCACAAGAATCCTTCTCTCTGTGTACTGAGGAGGAGGGTGAAGATGGGGACACCCTTCTCAAGGGGGAACTTATGGTTTGTTTTCAGGCAGAGAAGGGAAGAGAGAATTCTTCCTGAATGTAGTAATTCTCAATTGCATTCTGCTCAAAATAATCTAAGGTATTTCAGAGTGGTAGATTTTGACCTCTTCATAAGCAGAGCATTTATAGTTTATGAGATGATAGCTTTGGGAAAGTGGGCTAGTTTAAAAGATTTGAAGCAAAAAAAAAAAATCTTTTTTAAAAGTAAGCTCATGCTGGCCTTGTACTCACAATCTTCTCCATCATCCTCTTAGGACCTAGGATTACAGGTTTGTACCAAGCCTGGCCCATATGGCGTGTGTGTGTGTGTGTGTGTGTGTGTGTCTGTCTGTCTGTCTGTCTGCATTTGTGTGTCTGTCTGCATTTGTGTGTGTGTGTGTGTGTGTGTGTGTGTGTACACATGTGGAGGCCAGCATCAATGTCAACTGTCTTCTTCCATCACACTCTGCATTTTTAAAAAGTACTTCATTTATTTTTGTTGTACTGACCAAACTGACTCTATTTTGGATAAAGTAGCCATCTTAGAAGCTTAGCCATAGTATATTTCTAGCTCAAGGATTGTTTTTAAGAAAGCCTGACCCCTTTTGCCCTTACCTCCCAGGAGAATGCTGCTGTGGCTACTTGCTTTCTAGACACATAGAAAACAAAATTGTTATGATCAGACTGCTGATTTTGGCTCCTGTAACTTGTTTGTTTGGCATTTTAGGGCACCTTGACATGTAGACCATAACCCCCCTGTTATTCGGGAACCACTTGTCAACATTCCTTTTGCAGTTTTTAGCTTTAAAAGGTCCCCTTTCCCTCTCCCTCCCCATTGTACACTCTAACCCAATATGGAGATTGCAGTCCAACCTAGCTTGAAGAAAATCTTTTATCCCGATCTAAATTGATTCTGGTGGTCTTTTCTCAGTAATCCCAGGCTCCATAACATTGTTTTATGTGTATGAGTGTTTTGCTTGAATATATGTAAGTGTACCATGTGCATGCAATGCCCTTAGAGGCAAGAAGAGAACATGGAATCTCCTGGAATTGGAGTTACAGGTGGTTGTTACCCACCATGTGGGTGCTGAGAACCAAAGGGTCCCTTCAAGAACAGCCAGTGTTCTTTTTTTTTGGGGGGGGGTTCTTTTTGAGACAGTGTCCCTGTAGCCCCAGCTGGCCTGGAACTCATTATGTACGTAGACCAGGCTGGCCTTGAACTCACAGAGATCTGCCTGCCTTCGCCTCCCAAGTGCTGGGATTAAA
>NW_008335297.1:5375487-5384737 GCF_000622305.1 Nannospalax galili | reverse complement strand
CTCAGTGCCAAACCATAAACTGCTGGCTTCAGGAAATCTGAAAAGACATCTAGACTTTTAGTACTTTCCTGTCCCTGGTTAACTGACTATTGGTGGGGGAGTTGTTCGCTATCCGTTCCAAGTATTGTGGTTTTTCTTGGAACAGGGCCCAGGGCTGGGTCGGTCCTATGGAGGTTTTATCCAAGATGGAGTCACTCAGGTCTCTCATCCACCCCCCCCACGACTAGTACCTTGGGAGCCCAATCATGGGCGCTCCCTCATCTCATGTTTTTTTATCACCCAGACTCTGGAGGGACTGATAGTGGGTTCGCATTAGCTGTATAGCTCCCAACCGCTCTTTTATAAAAGCTACCAATTTATTTAAAATGCAAGACCCAAAAGTCAAGCGCATAATCAGAATCAGGAGGGGTCCAAGTAAGGTTGAAATCAAAGTGGTCAACCAAGGGAAGCTATTGAACCAGAATTCAAACCATCCTTGTTTAGCCCTATATTTGTTCTCTCTTCGAGCCAGACTTTCTCTAACCTTGGCCAGGGATTCTTTGACGACCCCAGAGTGATCTACATAAAAACAACACTCTTCCTTAAGGGCAGCACAGAGGCCTCCCTGCTGCAAGAACAACAAGTCTAGGCCTCTCCTATTCTGCAGAACCATTTCTACCAAGGAGGTTAGGGGTTCTTGTAGATGGGAAATAGACTTTTCTAAGTTCTGGATGTCCATGTCTATTGTGGCTCTAAGGCTATGGTAGTTTTGGCTTTGTAAGGTCAAGGCTGAAATTCCTGTACCTGCACCTGCCAGTCCCAATCCCAGAAGAACGGATAGGTGATGGCAGTGACAACTTCTCTTTCCTGGTGATTACAATGAAGGGGTCCTTGCCCAGTCAGGGCCCTATTTATATCCTGGTCTGAGTGATAAATAATTCTAGGGATTAGTTGTACTAGAACACAAAAATCTGATGATTGGTTAAGAACTTTAGAATGGACACAGGGGGTTAATCCCGAGGTACATGCCCACCATCCTTGATCTGGTGGTATCAAGTACGAGTTATTGGCCAGCACTGGCAGAGTCTGGTTGCATACGGAAGGATACTCATGAGGGGGCTTGCCTATGCATAGCCCTTGTCCTGAAACATCTTGTAGCATAAGCCTGATTCCTTTCTGCTGAGCCCATCTACAGCTGCCTTGGTCCGGCGCTAGGGTGGTGTTTCCTATGAATGCAATCCCCTCATAGTATGGGGACCTTGATAAATAACATAACCAGCATGATGAGGTGAGGTCTGGCCTGGTATCATTGAGTACCTGGTAAGTCTGGACCATTAGTGACCAAAGCGGCTCAGCACCTATAGGAAGACCATAGCTGTCAGAATAACCATTATTTGAGGGGGCCACTGTGGTTGACAAGATTGTTTCGGGGGTGACCTTTAAAACAGCAGCTGGTCCCAAGGGGACCAAATGGGTCTGGTACTGAGGAACTCTTACTTTTAGTCGAATAGAGAATAAAATTCCTGGATCTGGTTCGGTCCAGCCCACATAGAGTCTTATTCCCCAAATTTTTCCTGCTTCCCAGCCGGTGGCTCCCTTTCCTTCTTCTGTAAAACTAATATTGAGCCTACCATTTTTATGAGGATTAGTGGGTATTGGTTTCTCCCATGTTACCTTAATAAGATCTCCTCAATGGGGGGGTCCACCATATGTGTCCCGTTGTTTCACAGCCCCAGTGAGCACAATAAGTAGCGCTGTCCTCTCCACACCTATTTCTCTGGAACTTGTATCTTGGAGTTCCAGGCCCTGGGCAAACAGAACCGGCCTGGTTTTCTATATGGGCCTGGAGAGTTTGTTAGAGCATGAGGATTGAAATCAGGATTAGGATTGAAATCAAAGAAGGCATCTAAACAGGAGTGCAGAGTTGGGAATCAAGTAGCCAGAGGTGCTACTTGGGAGATCTGAAGCAAAATATTACCTCCTATCACATCCTGGAGGACCCAAGTCAGATTCATAGGTTGATGTGGGCTTCCCGGAGCAGGAGCAGCTATCATGGGGAACAGAGTATATACAGTCAACAGTTTGAAAATCAGGTAAGCTTTAGCTTGAGCAGATTGTTGGGGTCCTTTGAAACTCTCCATCCTGAAGCTGGGGATGCAGAGTCCTCTATGATGAATGGGTCAGCTGGCCATACATGTGTGTGGTGGATCCACGATGCTACACCATCCACTTTGAGGGCTTTGGGGGTGGTCAGTAGGATGACATAGGGCCCCTTCCACTGTGGCTCTAAGGATTCTTGCTGATGCCTCTTAACATAGACCCAGTTACCAGGTAGATACCAGTGAGGTTCTGGAGGGAGTCCTGTCTCATAAAGAGCACATAGCTCTTTATGTTTATCCCCTGAGGTCATTCTACAGGTCCCGATCTTTAAATTCAGTAATTTTTTTCTGCCTGGAGGTTAGAAATAATGGGAGGGGGCATTCCAAACATGATCTCAAAGGGGGTTAATCCCATCTGGTAAGGGGAGTTACGTACTCATTAGAGGGCAAACAGAAGGAGAGTCACCCAGTCACCCCCAGTCTCTAAGTTCAATTTAGTTAAGGTCTCTTTCAGAGTTCTATTCATTCTCTCTACCTGTTCTGAACTCTGGGGTCTATAAGCACAATGTAGTTTACAATCAATCCCCAGATCTGTGGCCAGACTCTGACTTATGTTGGACACCAAAGCCGGTCCATTATCTGACCCTATCATCTGTGGAAAGCCATAGCTGGGGAGGATGTCTTTCAACAGTTTCTTTGCCACCATTTGAGCCATTTCATGTTTAGTAGGGAAGGCTTCAGTCCATCCTGAAAAAGTATCTACAAAGACTAGCAAGTAATGATATCCGTACCTGCCAGGTTTTACCTCAGTGAAATCCGTTTCCCAATAGGCTCCAGATTTTCTCCCTCGAAGTCTGATTCCTGGGTTTCTAATATTTCTAATATTTCTGATCCACTCAATTGTTTCCTTGGGAAATCGAATCGTCCCTTTTTGATGACCTGGGCAGTGGATAATTGCCAATTTCTTTGGCAGCCAGAGAGCCTTCAGCGATGTTTGGATTTCTTCTTTATTTTTGACAGTCTTTCTCTCTGCCATTAATAAGCCCCATTCCCGATATATTGCCCCATGAATGTGCGTGGTGGCAAAGGCATATCAGCTGTCCGTATACACATTAAGCTTTTTGTCCTTTCCCAATACCAATGCCTTAGTTAGGGCAATAAGTTCAGCCTTTTGGTCCGAAGTGCCAGTGTGCAGAGGCTCTGCCCAAATGATGGCAGTTAATGATATTACAGCCGCCCCTGCATACCTCTTGCCATCCTGGACAAAGCTGCTCCCGTCAGTGAACCAGGTTACTTTAGCATCAGATAATGTATCTCTCAAATCTGATTGGGTACTGTGGACATGGGCAAGGATTCCAGGAAAATCATGCAGGGGGGCATCCAAGTCTGGGTCCAGCAAGAGTGTGGCTGGATTCAGGGCAACTGGTAATGCCTGATAATGGGTTATACGGGCATTACTTAGCCATCTGTCTGGAAGCTGCTTTAAAACTCCTTCAATTGCATGTGGTGTGGTGATGGCCAAGTTCTGGCCCAAAGTCAGTTTGTCCGCATCTTTTACCAGTAGTGCTTCTTTGAGTATATAGCCCAAGTATTGGACCTGTTGTTTGCATAGTTGGGCCTTTTTTAGCAGAGGCCTAATAGCCCAGGCTCCCCAATGTCTGCAACAGGCATTCTGTGCCCTCCATGCAAGCCTCTTGGCTGTCTGCCACCACAAGTAGGTCATCCACAAACTGCAAGAGACTCCTTTCCCCAATGCTATCTGTCTCAGGTGCCTCCGCTGGTCCTCTGGATCCACAGTGGCAGCCAGCAGGATCCTTGCCAGGTCCTTGCTCTGCCTCCATTCTGCCTTTATTTGTTTTTTATTCTCTGCACTATACCTATTATTGTACATTCTCTCGACCACAGTTATTAAATCCCTTAAGCTCTATTCACCCAGTCTCTCTACTCTTTGGAACTTTTTTATATCCAGAGCCGACTGGTTAACAAAAGCCATGGCCACTGCCGCTATACTATCTTTGGCCTCCAGGTCTAATGGAGTGTACCTGCAGAAGGCATCTGTTATTCACTCCAAGAATGCAGCTGGGCTTTCATTTAGATCCTGACTAATATCATATACCTTTGCAAAATTAGTTGGCCTACGAGCAGCTGCTTTGAGACCTGCCAACAGAGCTTGGTGGTAAACCAGAAGCCTCCCCTTACCTTCTGCAGTATTATAATCCCAATCAGGCCAGGTCAGTGGATAGGCAGCATCAATCAGTGTCAGGTCCATACTAGGGACACCAGTATTGCCAGGAATTAACTTCCTGGCTTCTGTTTGGATACGTTCCTTTTCCTCTGTGGTAAACAGGACCTATAATAATTGATGGTGATCATCCCAAGTGGGTTGGTGTGTAAATAAGACAGTTTCTAATAAATTAATAAACTCCTTAGGATTTTCAGAAAAGGGAGCATTCTGGGTTCTCCAGTTGTAAAGGTCACTAGTGGCGAATGGCCAATAGTGATGGGGCTGGTTGTCAGCCTCATCCGAGGGCCCAGCAACCCTGAGGGGTAGAACAATAGAGTCTGGACCTTCCAGTGTTGCTGCCCTTCTACTCCTAGTCCCCTGAGCCAGACTCTCCTGTGCCTGTGAAGAATCTGGTACCAGGGGTGCTGGTTCTGGAGGGGGTACCTCCTGTGGAGGAGGTGGATAAGGAGGGGGAGGAAAAATTAGATCTTCTTCTGTGCTGTCCTGTAAAACAGGGTACAGTGACGGTACTGATGGTTTAGTTTCAGGTTTAGGTGTTTTCTGGGTTGTTGTTTTCCATTCTTCAGCCATCAGCACCTCAGTTTTCTGTAAAGGAAAAAAAGACTTGACCCAAGGAGGGGGGTTTATTAACTAAATCTCCCCAGACCCTTATGTATGATATTTGATCCAAGTGTCCCACACGTGGTTGAAGAATAATTTTCTCAACTGCGTTAATGACAGTGGGATCAAAGGTCCCCTCTGAGGGTCATGCCATGTTGAAAATGGGCCATTCAGACCTGCAGAACGTAGTTAGTTTATCCTTCCTGACAACAACAGAGAGGTTATGCACTTGAGTCTTAACCTTTCCAAAATGTGCAAGAACCAGGTCCAGGGATGTAGAGGGAGTCTGTCCCATTGCGTCCATCTCAGTCACAGAGAAATAGACAACCAAAGACAAAACAGAGAGCCAGAAAGGCACACAGAAGGCCAAGTAACAAATTCCTCCGCTCCTGCGGAAGAAAAACTGAAAGTAGGACAGCGGCGAACTGCCGCACCACTGGAGCGACCTGCCTTGTCCTTTCACAGAAATCCACAGAGTCCGGGGTCCTCCGTCCCCTCTGCCAAGGTCTGGAATGTGTTACAGCCCTCTGTGATCATGGTCATCCTGCACGTCCGCTCCAACCGCTCCTGACCACACTGTTCACAAGTTTCCCTCGAGGCTCAGAACAAAAGCTAGGACAGACACAGACAGGCACAACTAGAAACAAACAGACATTTACCGGCCAGTCAGGAACCCTCTGGTTCGGGGGTTCTGGGGATCTTGGGGATCCTGGGACGAGACCTCAAGATGTTGTGCCCAGTTCGCAAGACCCCAAAGACCACCAAGGAGCTGACCAATGCAAACACACAAGGGTTTTTTTTATTGTTACAAGCTTAAGCTTGGGCCCACTCTGTCACTGACCTACTGGACCTCAGAAGTGAGACCACTTGCTTTGGGAGACAGGTTTTTATAGGTTTATTTCAGCAAGCTCAGCAAGTAGGGGAGTAGGGGGTCTTCAGCCTGGCAAGCATCTGATTGGTTGCAGGCCAAACCATAAACTGATGACTTCAGGAAATCTGAAAAGATATCTGGAATTTTAGTACTTTCCTGTCCCTGGTTAACTGACCATTGGTGGGGGAGTTGTTCACTATCCATTCCAAGGATTGTGGTTTTTCTTGGAACAGGGCCCAGGGCTGGGTCAGTCCTATGGAGGTTTTATCCAAGATGGAGTCACTCAGGTCTCTCAATTATTTCTATCTCCCCAGGAAAGGAGTTTTAGCAAGTGTATGTTTGATTTATTGTGCAAATGTGCTTACCTATGTGTGCATGTGTGGAGGCCAGAGGTCAACGTCTGGTGAACGCCAACACTGGTGCTTTCCTCTACTACTCTCCACCTTATTTTTCGAAAAAGGGACTCTCACTGAATCTGAAGCTTGCCTATTGGGCTAGGCTGCTGGCCAGTGAGCCCCAGGTATCTGCCTGTGTCCACCTCCCCAGAGCTGGGATTACAGGTGTCTACTACTGTGCTCAACTTTTACATTGGTGTTGGGGATTTGAACCTAGATCCTCACGCTTGTGTAGCAATCACCCTCAGCTATTTCCCTAACCCCATACCAGCACCATCTTTAATGAGACAAGCCATGTCTAGATCACACTCCTATTTACAAAACCCAGGGATGTTGTCACACCCCATTATCCTTAAGTATATAAGCCACCCCTGGTTCCTGCACCAATTTTTACCTTGTGAAGGTCTTCCCTGAACTAGTGTGTCATCATTGGAAGACTGTATGCCTCTTTGCATTGCTCTTCCTTCTGCCTTGAATACTCTTCCTTCAGATCCTTGCATGGCTGACTTCTGTTCCTCCCTCAATGGTAGCAGATCTCTTGTGCCCTAACAGAAAGACCTCTGTGCCAACATAGATATCACAGTGTGGTAGAGGTGAGAGAGCCAAGCGCCTGTTGCTCTGGAATCTGGGTTTGTTCCAGAGGTGGACAAAGAAAAAAGTGAAAGCAGACTTTTATTGAGGCAAAGAATGAGTAAAGGCACCTTGATGGGAAGGTGGGTTCTCCAGGGCTTGTAGAACTCCAAGAAGTGAGTTCCTTTTTTTTTTTTTTTTTTAATTTTGAGACAAGCTTTCACTATGTAGCCCTGGCTGGCCTGGAAATTCCTATGTAGGTCAGGAGTGCACCACCATGCCAAGCTTGGACTGGTTCATTTATAGGGTCCCCAGGCCATTCTGTCTGATCCCCTCTTTACCACACTTTACCTTTTGGCCCAGATGGCCCTGACAGAATGGAGACAACTAAAACAGATTTTCTTCTCTGAACGATTGTCTTATCAGGTGGGTAGCCTTATTTTGGGGGTGCTTGGCCTCATTTTGACACATTCCAAGTTAAGTGGGAATATTATTTCCTTCCCTCCTTCTGAACTTTTCCCTAACTGCCTACCCTTAGCTAACCTCTAACAGCAAGTGTTCAAATTCACACACCAGCTCATTTACATTCATCATATTTTTGGTCAAACTTGTAATCATCTTACATATCTTTCCATTCACTAATTTTATTGTCCTTTATTCTAAACATGACTAGATTAGCCCCCATGTGAGTGGGCATTGTTAGATTTTTGGAAAATAAAAAGAAAGATAGAAGAGTAGGAGACAAGAAACCAGAGCCAGACCTGCAACAGGCGAGGAATATAGCTTCTTTTATTCAAAGAAGATACAGTGAGAGGTAGAGGCTGTCTGTGGGAACCAAGCATCTACAACTAGACAGAGAAAACAGGGTGGGAGTGAAGGGTTATAACGGGGTTGTGAGACACAGCTGCACTTTGTGGGAAGTTGAAATAGTGCCCAGGTTTGGTGTCCTTGAGGGTCTCTTTTTTTAAACAGGTGGGTGGTGGGTGAGTTATCTATGGCACTAAAGGGGACAGGTGGGCTACACAGTTTCTCTTAGTCCAAGGAGTGACCAGTTGAGCAAGACCAGGCTTGAGCAAGTCCAGAGTGCCAATTAAGGGCCAGTTAGACATTTTAAGGGATTTATGGCTTTCTCTAAAGAGGCTTTTAGCTCTTCTACAATTCACACATTCTATCAGGCATCCTGTCAGTCTGGTCAGGATGCACTATCCCAACAGTTAGACTCAACAGATATTACCAAATGCATAAATGTTAAAGAGCAAGCTTGCCTCCCCACTCATGGCTTATCTGAATTATATTACTTTCTACTTTATTTTGCCTATTTTAAAAAAATGGGGGGCTGGAGAGCTGGCTCAGCAGTTAAGAGTGGTGGCTGCTCTTACAGAGGACCTGGGTTCAATTACCAGCACACATATGGTGGCTAACAACCATCCCTAACTCCAGTTCCAGGGGACTCCAACACCTTCTTCTGACCTTCAAGGGCACTGCACAAGATGGGTGTACATACACACATGCAGGCAATACACTCAAACACTAAAATAAAAATAATAATATTTTAAAAAATTCAGAGCCTTCCATCTCCTGGTGTCTTCCTCAATCTCTTTCTTTAATGATTTAAAAGTTTCAGTGTAGAGATCATTGGTGTTTTTGGTCAGATTTATTCCAAGATATTTTAATTTTTTTGCAGCAATCGTGAATAGGACCATTTCCCTGTGTTCTTTCACCAATTGCTTGTTATTAGCATATAGAAAGGAGATTGAATTTGTAGATTGATTTTATAACCTGCCACTATACTGAAAGTGTTGATCAGTTCTAGGAGTTTTCTGGTGGAACTTTTCGGGTCTCTTAGGTATAGCATCATATCATCTGCAAAAAGTGATAGTTTGACCCCTTCTTTTCCAATTAGTACTCCTTGAATTTCCTTCTCCTGTCTTATTGCTCTAGCAAGAGTTTCAAGCACTATGTTGAAAAGGAGTGGAGATAGTGGACAGCCTTGTCTGGTTCCTGATTTTAATGGGAATGCTTCCAGTTTTTCTCCATTTAGAATGATATTGGCTGTGGGTTTGTTGTATATACCTTTAATTATGTTGAGGTATGTTCCCTCCAGTCCAATTCCCTCTAGGACTTTGAACATAAATGCATGCTGAATTTTGTCAAAAGCCTTTTCTGCATCTATTGAGATGACAATGTGGTTTTTGTCTTTGAGTCCATTTATAAGATTAATGATGTTTATTGACTTGCATATATTGAACCATCCTGCATCTCTTGATCATGGTGAATGATCTTTCTGATGTGTGTCTGTAGGCAGTTTGCAAATATTTTGTTGAGAATTTTTGCATCTATGTTCATTAGGATATGGGTCTATAGTTTTCTTTTTTGGGTGTGTCTTTACTCGGTTGGGGTATTAGAGTGATCCTGGCTTCAAAGAAAGAATTTGGGAGTTCTCCCTCCATTTCTATCTTTTTGAATGAATTAAGTAGTATTGGATGTAAAT
>NW_008335297.1:5374654-5375406 GCF_000622305.1 Nannospalax galili | reverse complement strand
CTTTCTTTTCCCCTTAGAGACAAGAGTTATGCAATTTGTGAGTCTTTTAGATAGACCCACTGAAGGGGTACTCCAATTGCCTCACCCTTCATCCCTGTTCAGCATGGAAGAAGCCAGAGTGGTCTGCGCCCCTATTCCCTATTGTCAATTTGAGTAACCCCTTCAGAGGATGGTGTGATAAGAATAGGATGTAGGAACTGTCTAGGCAGTTCGGGTAAAAAACCCCATAAAATGTACCCAGTTTCTTGGCTAAATGTCAAAATGTCCTTGGGCCTATTAGCAACACACTCTGTTCCAAAGGCCAAAAATGTCAAAATGTCAAAAGTATTTGGGAGCTTGTATCTAATCCTTAAAAGATTTTAGGGTTACCTCTTCAGAGGGGGGAATGTTGGAGGGGAGGGAGTGGGCATGGATTTGATCAAAACACCTTATATGTATGTATGAAATTCTCAATAAAGTTTTTGTAAAAGTTAAAAACAAAAAGAAATTCAGAGCCTAGGCTGGGCATGGTGGCTTACACCTTTAATACCAACACTGGGGATGCAGAGACAGGTGAATCTCTATGAATTCAAGGCCAGCCTGATCTACATAGCACCCACATCAAAGTAGTTCACCACCACCTGTAAGTGAAATGGCTCAGCAGGTAAAGGTACTTCTGGCCAAGCCTAATGACCTAGGACCAACATGACAGAAGGAGAGAAGCAATTTCTATAAGTTTCCCTGATGTGTGTGCACTGATAGACATATATATA
>NW_008335297.1:5372207-5374552 GCF_000622305.1 Nannospalax galili | reverse complement strand
ATATGATTTTTAGGTCCTTAAAATCTCATGCTGTTCGACCTGGGGATATAGTTCAATGATAGGGCACTTACCCAGCATGCATAAGGCCCTATGTTGAATCCCCAGAACACAGACACATACACATGTGCTGGCCAGAGAGGCTCCATTTTAAAAACTCCATTTTAAGGAAGTAACCCTGAGCTAAATTCTCCCCTACCCTCGGTTCTCATAAGTAACCCAGTTCTTGTAAATCATTTGGCCTTCCTTATAAGACCACAGGAGAACAAAAGCAGATTTTGCAAAGCCCCATCTGATGTCTCTAACTGCTCATTCTGCCTTCTGTAAACTTGCCTATTGCTGTGTCCAGAAGGAAATGGGATCTCGAACTCCTTGTAGCCACAGGTTCCACAAAGTGATGTCGCCACTCAGTCACTGTAATTGGTTTTCCTTGTACCCCTGCTCGTTTGTTCAAAAACTTGGGAAATGTCCTCTGTATCTGATCTTTAAGCAATGTATCAAAACTGTGACCCAACCCCCCCCAAAAGCCCCTCTACTCTGGACCCTGCAATTGTATAACTCTCATGACACGATTAACCACTGCCTGCTTTGTGTAATCGATACCTCCACCAGGAACATCCCCTTTGCTTTAAAAGGTAGCCTCCCCACTCCCTTAGGCTGCAGTCCTTATCCCCAAGTTGAGGGCTGTAGTCCAAGCTAGCTTGAATAAAACTTTGAATTAAAATCTGACCCAGTGTCTGGTGGTCTTTTCCAGGTGGTCTCAAACTCCATAACACACACATACACACAAACACATAGATACACAGACACACACACACACACACACACACACACACTAGCTAGATGTGATGTCTAACATCTGTAATTCCAGTGCATGGGAGGTGGAGATAGGAGGATCGGGAAATAAAAGCCAGCCTCAGCTACATAGCAAGATCACCCAGCCTGATCTACATAAGATAAATAAATGTATATAAATATCAATAAGGTCAGGTAAGGTAGTGTATATACACCTATGTGAACATGAAAACATAATTCTCATTTCAAAGGGAATAAGAGGTAATTTATTCTAGATCCTAATATGAATGGCCATGGTCCAGGAACACAAACTTGGGCATTTATCCCAAATACCAGGTTTCTGTGTTAACAGTTTCAAGAAGTTTTTATAGTTATGGAACAAAGAAAGCCATAAATAAAGGCACTTTTCAAATGGGTTGGTGGGAATATCAGGGAGGAGGGTTACAGCAAAGTGGGGGAACCTCTGCTATTGGCCTCAGAAGCTGATGATATTCTTAGCTGTTGCAGGTTCTCCTCAGGCCAGCTGTGAAGACCCTGACCTGGATTGGGTCCCCTGCCGATTACAGGGGGCAAGAGGTGCGGAGTCACAACACAGACTCCGGGAGTCGGGTAGAAGCAAGCACTAGGCAAGGTGCTGCAGGGTCCTTTAATGCAGGAGGGGGCAGGCCTTATATTTCCCTTTTCTCCGGCCCCAAGTCCCTTTAGTCAGCATATCATTTTCTGATTGGTCTATGCCACGCAGTCTGTCAGCAGTCACTGGGCTTGCGAGCAGGGTACAGAGGCATGGGCTCCTTTTGGCGGGCTATTTGCAGATCAAGAAGTGAAGTGAATTCTCGCTGAATCCCAGGGTTCTGGGTCCATGCCATCTTTGGAGGCCTCCTGCTACATTTAGCCTTTGGGTTGGTAAAAGCTAATGGTCTGTCAACACATTCCAGAGAGATTTACCTTATAGTCACAAAGATGTTAAGTCAAACACAGAAGGGAAATTAACTGCAATTAAGGGGGATAAAGATAGCCTGAGGAGCTCCAAAAAGATGGCTCAAAAGCATTTGCCACCAAGTCTGGGGCCTGAATTCAACACCTGGAACCCACATGGTAGAAGGAGAAAAACAACTCCTGCAAGTTGTCCTCTAACCTCCACACTTCAAGCTGTGATGTATGTGCATGTCCATATGCATATGCATAATAAGTGTAACAAAATTTTGAGCTGGGCGTGGGGCTGCACGCTTTTAATCCCAGCACTCAAGAGGCAGAGGCAGACAGATCTCTGTGAGTTTGAGACCAGCCTGGTCTACAAGGTGGGTTCCAGGCCAGCTGGGGCTACAGGGAGACCCTATTTCCAAAAAAAGACCAAACATTTAAAAAGTGTAACAAAATTTTGAAAAATAAAAGGTATCCTGAGATAATTTGTATCTAGAGCTGAAACATTCCAACTCTCCACCATGAAAATTCCATCAGTCAGTCAGCTTTGCAGAATCTTTGACACTGGAATGGTTTTTTGTTTGGAGGTTTGGCAGTTTCTCTCTCTCTCTCTCGCTCTCTCTCTCTCTCTC
>NW_008335297.1:5359535-5372156 GCF_000622305.1 Nannospalax galili | reverse complement strand
CTCTCTCTCTCTCTCTGTGTGTGTGTGTGTGTGTGTGTGTGTGTGTGTATATATATTTTTTTTCTGGGAACTTCAGTTAATAGGTTCATAGCACAGCATTTTAGCTTCCCTGTATTTCAAAAGAAATTAGGAAACAGAGATTGATAAAGGACAATGGATATATTTATGTTTGGCACAACTTTATGTTTTTTTCCTATTCACCATGCCTGTGACAGTTTTACAGTTTTCTGAAAACCATAAAACAAAAGCCAGAAGATATGTAGATCTGGCTGTAAGAGACCTTGGCTGGTCCTTTCCTAGAGGAGGCCCCTAGGCCTCAGGTGGCCTCTGGCCACTGCTCTCGGCATGGAAGGAGCCAGCATCTCCAGAATTTGGGGTATCTCTCTGTCTCCACAGGGCTCCAGCCCATTCTCTCTCAGTAGGAGAGCACAGCTACAATGATAAGGAAAGTTCACAGAGACTCTGAATCTGAGTTTGACAATGGTGTTAACTATGGATTTGTTAACTTTGCTTTCTCTGTGTAAATATTTCAGTAATTAAAATTTAAGTATTTAAGTATGTTGGGCATGTTGGCCCACTCCTTTAGTCCTACTACTCACCAGAGGCAGAGGTAAGAGGCCAGCCTGATCTACATAGGAAGTTCCACGTGAGTTAGCACTATGTAGTGAGACCCTGTCAGAGAGAGAGAGAAAAAGGCAGGCTTAGAGAGATGGCTCTCTAAGGGCTTGCCATATAAACAGGAGAACCTGACTTAGATCCCTGGAGCTTACATAAAGCAGGACAGCTAGTAAGAAGCTGTAATCCCAGTGTTCCTCAGGAGAACAGGATAGAAACCGACTAGGTAGGACAGGATGCTCAGAGGCTTCAGGAATGTCCTTGCTGGAGGTCAGGAATGCCAGAAGACAGTTCTAGTTCCTGGTTCCTTGATATCTTTTACCCCTGCCTGGAAGCTAGAGGGTGTTAGGTAAATCAGGAAGGGATTGCCAAGACACACAGAAGGACTCTGTCTGGCAAGGCAAAGTCTATTGGAGGGTCATAGGGGGTGGTTCTTAGCCCCAGAGTGAGAAACAGCCACCACCTTGCAGTCTGCTGGCTGGGGGCTTTTATAGGGGTTTAGGGAATGTGGAAGGTGGAAAAAATAATTCAGTTTTGTTGGGAAGCAGAGTCTGGAACTTATCAGGGAGAAGAAGTCTCTGCTGAGATAGCTTCTTACATCAACAGGTTGTATGAGTCATGGGATCTGTTTATCTTCTAAGCTTATCTAAGAGAAACAGCCTATATTGAGACAGCTTCTTCATGGTCAGTGCAGCTGCTGATTCAGTTCCTGTTTCTCAAGGAGCCCTCAGGGCCTGTCTTTTGAGGTTTTACTGCACTGGGGGAGGATTGCTGCAGACCTGGACTCTATTATTTCAGCCTTTTGTGTTATAGATATGGGGCAACGTTTCTCATCTGTCTACTTCCTGCTGGTCAGGGTCGACATGGGAAGAGGCTGGGAGCTAGAGCCTGATCAGGCAACAGGGGTCTCTACCTCGTGCATCTGGACAAGGTCCTCAGTGGTCAACAGATGTTCATACACATGCGGGGGAAAGGAGAGTAACATCTGGCCCTTAAAGTATCTGAGGAGGCAGGGGGCAATAGTTAGCACGAGAGTAATAGAGAGCAGGGGGCCAAGCAGAGGTAGAAGCCAGGGTGTCAGTCCTGTAAGGATATCCCACTGGGGTGACTGCTGGTATTGGGAGGTTTTAAGCCAGAGATCCTTGGTCACTTGTTGAAGGTGCTTTACATTTTGTTCAACCTTACCTGATTGGTTGACATAGTAACAGCATTCCTCACCCAAGAAAATGCAGGTACTCCCTTTTCCTGCAGTTAATAGTTCCAGGGCTTATCTGTTCTGGAGGGTGACTTTGGCCAGGGAGGACAGCTGCTGTTGTAAGATCTGAATTGACTGCACTGTTGCCTTGACTGCCATGGTGAGTTCCTGTCTGAGGTCCTGAATTTCCTGGAAGAGATGCTGGGTAGAGAGTAAGGTATGCCCCAGACTTCCTGCCATGAGTCCTGAAGCTGCCATGGATGATACCAGGCTAATTCGTACCAGAACTGCCAGGGTAGCTGACCTCTTCCTCCTATCTCCTCCTGCATCTGTGGAGAGAAAATCATGCATTTCTCCCTAGGTATATAGAGTTAATCTGGGTATGAGGACAACCAGGATGCCAACATCCTTGACTTGCAGGGAGATACAGGCATATATTCTAAAGGAACAGAGGAAGAGCAGCTCCGAGGCTAGAGCAGTATTACCCAGAACTGTAACATTGCAGATGGAGGAGTTGGGGCAATTAGAGACTTAGGGACCCCAGCACTCTGATCAATTAAGAAAGGAGAGTGGAGCAGGCAGGGGTTGTTGTACCACTGTGCCCAGGGAGCACTGATTGGTTTGATTGGTGACATTATAAACCAGGAATAAGGAGTGGGCCCTGTAGAGGGGCACAGAGGAAGCAGGTGGATGCATTGAGGTTAGAGAATCCCTTTAGGAGTGTCAGAGAGAGAGAGAACATGGTCCCAGGAAAAGCTACAGGAGGCATTAAAGCACTGGAGCTGTGTTATTGCCTGGCCCTTTGCTTGGTCTAAGGTTTCCATGGCCTTTAGGGATCAGGGATCTTGAATTATTTTCTTTACTTTAATTCTGAAGTGGTCTGTTGCAGCTTCTAAGTAGTAGATGTCTGCTGAAGCAATAAGGTCTGTCCATGACTGTGGGTTGGTTATTTGTAAACATGACTTCCCCACACCCTGTGGTCTTTCCTGCATATCCTTTACATTTGTTCAGGGCATCACCTTTGGGGCCGAGCATTAACAGATTTGACTTCAGTCCCTGTTTCTTGTTTCCCATTACATCATCCTGATAGGAAAGCCAGTGGTAGTTATACGACCGTGAAGGGCACCCTTCCAGCTTCCAGGATCTTTGCATTTCCTATCCATTTGGTCATCTATGAAGCATAAGTACCTGGGGAACCAAATGTGATCTCCCATTTTGAAAATTAGAGAAATAGGAGAGTTGCAGGAGGTGAACGGGCATGATGAAGAACCAAAGAGCCCAGTTTCCTGGTTTCTGTTATTGACTTTTCCATACCTCAAACTTAAAGATGCAGGGTGGATATGAGCATCGGAAGATAGTATGGGCTATAAAGGTTAGGGTATTGATAAAAATACAGTGAGTAAAAAATAATTCAAACAATTTCAGTGGGAATCAGGGTCTGGAACTTAACCAGGAGAAGTCTCTGCTGAGACAACTTCTTACATCAACTGGGTTTTGAGTCATGGGGTTAAGGGATCTGTTTATCTTCTAAGCTTATCTGAAGGAAATAGCCTGTGTTGAAACAGCTTCTTCATGGTCAGTGCAGCTGCTCATTAATTCATGTTTCTCAAGGGGCCCTCAGGGCCTGTCTTCTGAGGTTTTACTGCACTGGGGGAGGATTGCTGCAGACCTGGACTCTATTAGAGGGGGGGTGACAGAAACTGAGAAGAAGCACTGACACCTGGTAGGTAGACCCTGTGGGCTGACTTCCCTATGCCTCACCTTGGTTTCTGCCATCAGTCCTGTCAAAAGTCCCCAGATTAACAGGTTAATGGTACCCTATTTCCTGGGTCCTTCCTGCTATACAGGAGCTTTGCCTCCCCTGCTTAAGTCCCCACCTATGAACTTAAAATAAACTTCTAAAACTCACCCTTGTGTGGTCCATGAATTTTATTCTTTGAATTCATAAGATAAGAACCTGAAAGCCAAGAGCTAGAGAGATGGTCCAGAGGTTAAGAGCACTGGCTGCTCTTGCAGAAGACCTGGGTTCAGTTCCCAACACTTACATGCCAGCTAACAATTGTCTGTAACTCCAGTTTCAGAGAATCTGACACCCCCTTCTGGCCTCTGTGGGCACTGTACACATGTAGTGCACTTACATACATGCAGGCAAAACACTCGTACACATAAAAATAATTTAATTAGAGCTGGGTATTTAGAGCACACATCTTTAATCCCAGCATTCAGGAGGCAGAGGCAGGCAGATCTCTGTGAGATTGAGTCCAGCCTGGTCTACACAGTAAGTTCCAGGCCAGCTGGGGCTACAGGGAGACCCTATCTCAAAAAGTCCCTCCTAAACAAAAATTTAATTAATTAAAAAAAAAAAAACGGGGTTGGAGAGATGGCTCAGTGGTTAAAACACTGGTTGTCCTTGTAGAAGACCCAGGTTCAAATCCCAGCATCCACATGGCAGCTAACAATTGTCCATAACTACAGTTCCAGGAGATCCAATGGCCTCTTCTGTCCTCCGTGGGCATTGCACGACACAGGTGCACTTATCTACATGCAGGCAACACACGAATACACACAAAATAAAAATAATAAAGTTTTTTTTTAAAAAAAAAAAAAAGCAAAACCCTGAAAGCCACTGACTCTGGGCAGCTTTGTTGGTCATTGAGTTTTCCAGGACCCTAGTTCCCTGAGCTAAGTTCGCTAATAGAGAACAGTTCCATCACTCATAGACACCACAGTTTTTCCCATATCACTCCTATAGGGAAAAGGGAGGTGGAGACAGGAGAATCCTGGTAAGTCTGCAGGCTAGCTAGTCTGGCATATGCAGTGGCAGACAAGAGACACTGTTTCAAACAAAGTAGAAAGAAAAAACCTATACCTGAGGTTGAGGTTGAACTCTGACTTCCACATATGCACCAGAGCACACATGTACCCACACTTACACACAGGAACAGGCAAGCACACAAACATACACATACATACATATACATACATACATATGTGGCAGTGCTTAAAGAAAAATTAATTCTTGGTGTCATTTAGTCAAGAGTGGGCCCAAACTGTTCTGAAGTGTTCTGAAGTCTCTTTGTGAACAATAGGCATCCTCTATATTTATTAAATAGAATGTTAAGTACAGTATGGGAAAAGAATGAAGAATTGTGTCTTAAAGAATTTTTACCACAGTTTTACAAGGAAAGAAGTTGCTTTTCTGACCCCTATTGACCTAGAACAGCACACAAAATCATAAACAGATGTTCTCAACCTAAATCCACATGTTGCTTTCAACCCTGCTGCTTCCAGCTAGGATATTAGAACTACTCTCTCTCTCTCTCTCTCTCTCTCTCTCTCTCTCTCTCTCAGTCTCTCTCACACACACACACACACACACACACTATTCTGGGTCAGGTATGTGTAAGGGTCACAAGAGAAAGGAAACATAGTTTAAGATTACAGCTATTGCTCAGTTTAGCTTGTAAACATTGGTTACACAGGGGAAGTACAAGGCTTAGTAAGACTACATTTTTTTTAAAGGAAAGTTAAATTGAAACAAACTGAGTACCCAGTAGGAAAGCAGGCTGAACACATAATTTTATTTATTAATTTTTTATGTCTGTGTATTGCCTGCATATAGGTAAGTGCACCCATGTCATGCAATGCCCGTGGAGGACAGAAGAGGCTGTCGGATCCCCTGGAACTGGAGTTTTGGAGAGTTGTTAGCTGCCATGTGGGTGCTGGGATTCAAACCTGGGTCTTCTGCTGTTGGGAGGCTGGGAGCCTGAGGTTCAACTGAGTCTCAGCTACCTCTTAAAACTGCTGACAGGTCCGACCACACATGAGTTCACTCCCGTTTTGTTGGGAGCCTGAGGTTCAACTGAGTCTCAGCTACCTCTCAAAACTGCTGACAGACCTAAGCTGGAAACTTTCCATCCTGCCCGCGGCCTTGGCCCAAAACCTTGGCAGGCAGCCGAGGCTCACAACCTTGGCTCACGGCCTTGTTCTCTTTTCCAGCATATGGTTCTATTCTTCTATAATCAGAGATTCCTCCCTTAATGTGCGTCAGAGCCCTTATGCTCTGACTGATGTATTGGTTTGCAGTCTGTGTTCCTTTGTTCTCATTCTTTACAAAAACTCTTGCTTGTGCTTCAATAAACGAGACTTGATCAGACTCCTGTCTTGTCTCCATTTCTCTTGTCACTTGCCTCATCCATGGCAAGTACCCCCAATCCAGGTACTTCGTGGAAGTTCTGCGGGTCGGAACCGAGTCACATTGTGGGGTGGCCTCCCGCAGTGTGGCACCCAACGTGGGGCTGTGGATGCTGGGGGACAACGTGAGGGTCCGACGACAAAAGAAAGAAGGGGTGCACACCCGATCAAACAATAGTTCGGAGACGTGGTAGCCTGCTGTGACCGAGCCGACAGGTAAGTTGGTCGTTTAATCATGGGGCAAAAATTAAGTCAACATCAGAAATATGTAATACAGTTAAAGAAAGCTTTACAGACAAGAGGAGTAAAGGTTACAACTGAGGATTTATTTCATTTCTTTGATTTTGTAAAAGACATCTGCCCATGGTTTCCCCAAGAGGGGGTTATAGATGTAAATAGATGGAAAAGAGTGGGAGATACATTACAAGAATTCTATAAGGTGTTTGGACCAGGAAAGGTCCCGGTTACTGCTTTTTCTTATTGGAATTTGATTAAAAAATTAATAGATAGTAGAGATATACATGAGCCTGTAGTGACAGCAATTGCTCGAGCTGAGGAAATTTTTAAAATTAGTTCTAAGTCAAAATTGAGAGGAACTCCCAAGGAGGAGCCTCCGGCGCCACCTGATTTAATTTCTTTGGATAGTAAAGATGAGAGTTCTGCTAAAAATTCAAGAAAGGAGTCTTTGAGGAAGGGGTCCTCAGAGTCAGTCAGAGGGAAGGGGGATCGAGAAGATGATGCTCAGGAGCTTAAGCAAGAGCATGTTCGTATCTATCCTCTTTTATCAGAGGCTCTTTTGTCAGAAGCCGCTTGTCCAGCCCTGGACACAGATGACACAGAGGCTGTGAGAGAGGGGGTGGTTAGTAAAACTGAGGATGGATCACAAAATGGCCATGAGAGACAGGTTTTGTGGCCTCCTCCTCCTTCCTATGGTGTACTGCCCGCTCCAACTGTCATGGCGGCGATAGATCCTAGACCAGGATTGAGAGGACAGATGGAGCAGCTGCAGGAGGACATTAAGTTGGAGGAGGCACATCAGTCATTGATACTCAAACGCATTAAGCAGGAAGAGATGCATCAGGTGCTGATGCTTAAGTTACAAAAGCTTAGCTTAGATAATGGTAATGAGGCTGTTAAGAATAAAAGAAAAGTAGATGGGAACAGAGCTTGCCCTGTTCCCGGGGGGCCAGGCCTTCATTCGTATAAAAAACTAGATTTTCCTCCCATATGGAGGCTTTTCCTGTAACAGAAACAGTAGATGACCAGCAACAGGCATGGGGACATCATAGAGGACATGAATTTCCAGTGATCAAAGAGCTAAAGATTGCTGTATCACAGTATGGAGCTACAGCTCTGTATACCTTGGCTATTATAGAAAGTGAATCTGAAAATTGGCTAACTCCTAATGATTGGAATCAATTGGTAAAGGCAGTCCTTAATGGAGGTGATTATTTGTTATGAAAATCAAAATATTATGACAATTGTAAGGAGACAGCTAGGAGGAATCAACAATCTGGAAATGCATGGGGTTTTGATATGTTGATAGGTGGAGGTGAGTATAAAACTAATAAAAAACAGATGCAGTATAATACAGGTCTTTTTGCACAAATTCGAGCTGCTGCTCTGAAAGCATAAAAAAAGCTTCCAGTTAAAGGGAACCTGGAAACTTCTCTCACTTCTGTTAAACAAGGGTCCAATGAGCCATTTACAGATTTTGTTCATTGGTTGATGACCACAACAAAAAGAATATTTGAAAGTATGGATACAGGGCTAAAGTATGTAAAACAATTGACATATGAAAATACTAATCCTGCTGCCAGGCAGCCATCAAACCTTATAAGAAAAAGACTAATTTGACTGGCTATATTTGCCTGTGTTCAGACATAGGGCCATCTTATCAACAAAGACTTGCTATGACGACAACTTTCAATGAACAAACAGTAAAAAAGTTTCTGGCTAAAAAACATAAGGCTAAAGACAAAACATGTTTTAAGTGTGGTAAGAGTAGACATTTTTCCTGGGATTGTAAGGCAGATAATGTTCAACAAAAAACTAAAGATGGACAGAGTCCTAGATTATGTCCCAGGTGTAGGAGAAGAAGACATTGGCTCTGAGATTGTAGATCTAAAACTAATATTAGAGGGAGACCTCTACTTCCTCTGCAGAGAAACTGGTGGAGGGGCCAGCCCCAGGCCCCGAAACAAGCATTTGGGGCAGTCAATCTCGTTCCCGCCAACAACAACAATCCGTTTCTAACCTCTGTAAAGCAACCCCAAAAAGCACAGAACTGGACCTCAGTTCCTCCTCCCACACAGTATTAACTCCAGAGATGGGAGTTCAGACCATAGGGACTGAAATTTATGGACCACTACCCAAAGATACTTGTGGGCTGATATTAGGGCGAGGTAGTGCCACCCTAAAAGGCCTATCTGTTGTGCCTGAAATAATTGATACAGATTATACTAGAGAAATTAAAATTATAGCCCAAGCTGTTGACACTATAGTCACTATTCCCCAGGGGGAATGCTTTGCTCAAATAATTTTGGTACCTCTGGTTAAAACTGGTCACTCTATTCAAAGTAAAGGTAGAAATAATAAAAATTTTGGTTCTTCTGATGCTTACTGTGTTCAGGCCATTACACATAAAAAGCCTACATTAACTTTACGGCTTGATGGAAAAAGATTTAATGGTCTCATTGATACTGGAGCTGATGTTACTATTATTTCTGCTGAGGCCTGGCCTGTAGCCTGGCCCATGGTTAAGACTCTAACTAATTTAAAAGGTATAGGACAGAGTCAAAGTCCAAGACAGAGTTCAAAATGTCTCACTTAAAAAGATTCTATAAATAATTCTGACTTGATTAAACCTTTTGTGATTCCTTATTTACCAGTAAACCTGTGGAAAAGAAATTTGCTTTCACAAACGGGAGTTGTGATGTGTAGTCCCAATGATGTTGTTACTGCGCAGATGCTTGCTCAAAGATATGCCCCTGGCAAGGGGCTAAAAAAAAAGAGGATGGACAATTGTTTCCAATATCAATCCAAAAACAAAATGATAAGCGAGGTTTAAAAAAATTATGATGGCGGCCATTGACAGTCCTACACCCTCAAACTATGTGGATCAAATGATTGTATAACCTGGCAATCAAACGATCCTGTTTGGGTAGATCAATGGCCACTCACAACAGAGAAGTTGGCAGCAGCCACTCATTTGGTACAAAAACAATTTGAGACAGGGCACATTAAAGAAACTTGTTCTCCATGAAACACGCCCATATTTGTTGTTAAAAAAAAGTAAAAAAAATAGAGGTTACTACAAGATTTAAAAACAATTGATTCCACTATGGTTCTTATGGGGGCACTACAACCAGGTTTGCCTTCACCAGTTACTATACCACAAGGATATTTTAAGATGATAATACTAGATCTTAAAGATTGTTTTTTCACTATTCCCTTATATCCTGATGATCACAAACGCTTTGCTTTTAGCCTTCCTTCTATTAATTTTAAAGAGCCTATAAAAAGATATCAGTAAAAAGTTTTGCCTCAAGAGATGGCCAACAGCCCTACTCTTTGTCAAAAATTTATAGCTACAGCTCTTCAAAATACTAAAAATCTTTGGCCTTCCATGTACATAATTCATTATATAGATAATATCCTGATAACAGGTACATCAGGAAAAAGGTGTTACAATGTTATACTCAGTTAAAATCTGATTTATTAGATACGGGTTTACAAATTGCTCCTAAAAAGGTACAAATACAAGATCCTTATTCTTATTTAGGTTTTCAGATTGATAGACAAAAGATAACTAATCAAAAAGCTATTCTTAGGCTTAATAAATTACAAAGCTTAAATGATTTCCAAAAGCTATTAGATAATATTAATTGACTATGTCCTTATTTAAAATTAACTACTGACAACTTACAGCCTCTCTTTGACATCCTTAAAGAAAATACAAATCCAACTTCACCCAAAAAACTTACTAAAAAGGCCAAAGTTGCTATACATAGAGTTGAGAAAACAGTTACTAATCAATTTGTTACTAATGTTAATTATAAACCTTTATGGCTCATGATTTTTAATACTCAGCTGTCGCCCACGGGTCTTCTTTGGCAGGAGCCTACTCATCCTCTTATGTGGATACATTTATCTACTTCCCCTAAAAGGATATTACTTCCATATTATGATGCCATAGCTGATTTAATAATTAATGGTCGAAACCACAGTCGTAGATATTTTGGTGTAAACCCTTTTCATATTGTACAGCCTTATACTAAACATCAGGTTAACTGGTTACTCCAAAATTCAAAAACTTGGCTAATAGCTTGTGCTACATTTTCAGGGGTTATAGATAATCATTATCTGCCTACCAAGCTTATTCAATTTTATAATTTACATACTTTCATTTTTCCACACATTACCAGCCATCAACCTTTATCTACTGCTTTGTTAATTTTTACGGATGGTTCCTCTAATGGGATGACAGCCTATACTTAAAGTGATCAAGTTGTGCGATTTCAAACTAATAAAACCTCTATACAACTTATGGAGTTGTCTGCCATTATATCAGTTTTTTCTACATTTCCAGATATGCCTCTTAATATAAATACTAACAATACATACATAACTCGTTCTGTACCTCTTCTAAAAACTGTTCCTATAATTGAACATATTTCTAAAGCCGCTAAGCTGTTTCATCAGTGCCAACACCTTATTCGCCAAAGAACAGCCCCATTCTTTTTAGGACATATTCAAACACATTCCAACCTTCCAGGGCCATTAACGGCGGGCAATCAGATTGCTAACACAGCCACCAGGCTTGTTACTTTTGCTACTACTTCTAATATTACACAAGCTCAACAGGCTCATAAATTACATCATCTCAATACAACTTCTTTACAATTAATGTATAATCTTACCAAAAAACAGGCTAAACAACTTGTTAAAGGATGTCAAACTTGTGCTTCTCTTCTTCCTGTTCCCCACTTAAAAGTCAATCCTAGGGAACTTGTTCCTAATATGCTTTGACAAATAAATGTCTCTCATTATAATAAATTTGATAAATTTAAATATGTTCATGTTTACATTGATACTTTCAATGGTTTTCTTTGTGCTTCCTTGCAAACAGGGGAAGCTACTAAACACATTATTGCCCATTTGCTTCATTGCTTTTCTATTTTGGGTATTCCTAAAAATATTAAAACAAACAATGGTCCCAAATATGTTTCTCATGCTTTTCAAAAATTCTGTAATACTTTACAAATACAACATACCACTAACATTCCTTATAATCCACAGGGACAAGACATAGTTAAAAGAGCTCATTTGCTTATTAAAACTACATTACATAAAATAAAAAGGGGGAGTGGTATCCCAGTAGGGGATCCCCCAGGAATTTATTGAATCATGCACTTTTGATTTTGAATTTTTTTTAAATTGGATGTTCATGGTAATTCAGCTGCAGATCGCTTTTGGCATCCGGAAACACAATGGCATTATGCCATGGTCAAATGGAAAGACCCTCTGGATAATTCATGGCATGGCCCAGATCCAGTGTTAATATGGGGCAGAGGTTCTGTCTGCATTTATTCACAACAACATGACGCAGCCCGTTGGTTGCCTGAACGCTTAGTAAAGCAAATAGATAATAATCAATGTTCCAGGGAAGATGATGCTCCCTGAGAAATGTTTTTTTCTTTCTGTTTTCTTACGGACTGCAATGGCTTCTGTCTGCTGCATCCTGTTCCTCCTCATTTGCTTCGCTTGGTCACAGATGGGAATTCCAAGTTAAAGAAGGAAAAACATATTCTAATGACGACATGCAGATTATCGGCACTGCCCATTGCCCAGTGAAGGGTTGTCAAGCAACCATCGTCATTCCAATCACTTCATCTATTTTATCCTCTAAGTCAAGACCTTTTCTATGTTTCACCTATGATAATAAAGGCAGCTAGCTGTCTTGCAGATAGGCCAGGTGGGAGAAGGAAGTTCGAGGAAAAATTTTTGAGTACAATGGATTTGCCTGGCTCCCGGCAGGGACTTTCTCAATTTCTTGGCAGTTGGTCCCTGCTGCCATTGACAAACAAGTAAAACAAGTCATTATCATGAGTGAAACTAAGCTTCAGTCTGCCATGCAGTCAAACTCAAATTCTACCCTTAATCTTGCTCTTTGGCCTAATTATCTAAATTTTGCTTTGCGGTTGATGAATCTTTCTCATATTAATGCTTCATCGTGTATGTTGTGTGCTTCCTTGGTTCGGCCTTGGCTGGCCGCTGTTCCTGTTAATGACTCTTCTGTACTTAGTACTGCTGTTGCTGGCATTGTACCTTCTCCTCCTATGTCGTCAATTCCACTACTTCATAATCCTGCTCAAAATATTTCTGTTATATTACCACTGTTTATGTTTCTCCCTCTTTTACATGTCGTAACAAGCGTTATGTTAGTTCACCTCTATATGCTCCTCCCCTTACGTCTTTCTGGTGCAACAAATCTCTGTATCAACAGATCACTGTTTCCTCTCCAAGACCTTGTGTATTAATTACTATTGTACCCCAGCTAAATATATATACACCAGAAGAGTTTGCTTGGCTACTTTGCCCCCGAATTAAGAGAG
>NW_008335297.1:5335846-5359089 GCF_000622305.1 Nannospalax galili | reverse complement strand
AAAAAAAACTTTTAGTTTTCATTAAACAACAGATAGAGAAACTCCATGTGGATAAACCAATACAGGTCCATTACCATTGCCTTGATCTTATGGAACAAGAGCAGATTGGGACATGTTGCTATGATGGCGCTACTAGCCATCTCCCTTGAGAGATAAACTAGACAGTCAAAGATGGGTACATGAAAATCTCCCCTTGTAGTGACCTAAAACAGGAGGGTAGCCTATTGCTGCTGCCTTATCCAATAATGGGTAAACACTTGGGGAAGAATACTCCAACCTAAGACAGGCACAGTTCCCTAAAGGTATAACAACCTTCGATCCCTAAACTCTATAAAATAAAAAAGGGGGACCTGTTGGGAGCCTGGGAGCCTGAGGTTCAACTGAGTCTCAGCTACCTCTTAAAACTGATGACAGGTCTGAGTTGGCAGCTTTCCATTCTGCCCGCAGCCTTGGCCTGGAAACCCTGGCAGGGAGCTGGGGCCCACGGCTTTGGCTCGCAATTGGGGCTCAAAACCTTGGCTTGAGGCCGGGGCCAGATAGCCTTGCTAGATAGCCCTGGCCCACAGCCTTGCTCTCCTTTCCAGCATACAGTTCTATTCTTCTATAATCAGAGATTCCTCTCTTAATGTGCGTCAGAGCCCTTATGCTCTGACTGATGTATTGGTTTGCAGTCTGTGTTCCTTTGTTCTCATTCTTTACAAAAACTCTTGCTTGTGCATAAATAAACGAGACTTGATCAGACTCCTGTCTTGTCTCCATTTCTCTTGCCGCTTGCCTCATCCATGGCCCCACCCCCCAATCCAGGTACTTCGTGGAAGTTCTGCAGGTCAGAACTGAGTCACATTGTGGGGTGGCCTCCCGCATTCTGCAAGAACAGCCAGTGTCCTTAACCCCTGAGCCACCTCTCCAGCCCCTGAACATATAGTTTTAAATGATCTCAAAGCATATGATTAACTTGGTTATACGGTTAGGCAAAACTTACAAGAGGTGGGGACCAGAGGGATGGCTCAGAAGTTTAGGGCACATGCTGCTCTTGCAGATGATCTGAGTTTGGCTCTCAGCACCCACATGGTGGTTCACAATTGTCTGTAACTTCAGTTCTAGGAGCTCTAGGCCTCAGTGGGCACCAGGCTCACATGTGATATACGTACATATGTGGAGAAAAAACACTCATACGCTTAGAAACAATGAATATATATATATGCTAAATTGCAAGAGTCATTCCCAGAAAAAGCATTCACACACACACACACACACACACACACACACACACACACACGGGGTTGGGGGGCAGGGGAGGAAAAGAGAGAGAGGAAATATCTCTTTGCAACCCTTTGTGATGTAAATTTGAGCTGTAATCCCCAGCACCACATAAACTGGACAGGGTGGCACAAGCCTGTAATTGTAGCACTTAGGTGATTGAGGCAAGAGAATCAGAAATTCAAGGCTATTATTGACTACACAGTGATTTCAATGTCAGCATAGGATACATGAGACCCTGTCTTAAAAAAAAAGAACAACAACCTATGTGAGAATGAATTGAGTTACTTTACTTGGGGGCCAGCTGTTCTGCACAAAGAAACTGAATAAAAAACATGTCTCCAAGGATAACAAATGTAGTGGCCTTGAGCAGAAGGGAGTAGAGCAGATAAAGGCTCTTTCAAGAGGACTGAAGACTCCCGCTTATCTTTGGCAAAGAGAGACCATTGTAGAACAAGGAAAGTAAGTAATATTCAGAGCTGGATTGGGATAGAAAACAGCCCTGACACCAGCCCTTGAACAGGGAAAGGAGGAGACAGGAGCAGATCTGCAAGCCCCAGGAATAACTCAGAGTGGGGTGAAAAAGCTGGGGGAGGGGGGCTATACTCAACCTTTTCTTTTACTGGATAGAAGAGATGTGTCTTTACAACCTTTCCTTGGGAAACTGCTGTAAAAGGCTTCAGAATTAATAACAAAGCTAAGATATGCAGTGCCAACTGTGTGTCAGGTACTATTCTAAGAGCTTTTCATACAGAGGATATTTACTCCTGTTTTTAAAAAAAAGATGGACAATAAAGTGGCAGACACAGATTTTATTCAGGAACTGTTGGAATAGAGCAAAACAGGCCACAGTTCAGAAATTCTCAATACTATGAGGGCAGTGAAAATTTATAAATAAGAAACAGGGCTGGGAGAATCATTAGGGAAGGAAGGGTATTGAAGTTAAGCCTACCTACGATTCCTGAGGTAGGTAGGGCTGGGTGTCAGAGGGAATGGGTATAGATAAGGACTGTGACCAGATATCTAGAGGAGCTGGGATTCTGGCTAAATTGACTTACTATTTTTGCAAAACTTGGGTGACACAAATGTTACTGGAGATTTTAGTGTCAAATCTTTGGCCCTGGCAACACCAACAGCTAGACTCCACCTCCCACCCTTAATATACCAATTAAATATACATTTTATAGCAAAAGGCAGAGAAAGGAGATTTATTCAATGTGGCCACACTGGGAAGAGGAATAAATAAAGAGGTACAATGATGCCCCAAGTACATCTTCAGGGTACTGACATGAGGTTTGGGTTTACAAATGCTCTTAGTCAAAAAGCCCAGACATATAATTTTAACCATATATATACCTCTAATCACATGTAAGCATAAGATAGTAAGTAAGGGTTTTCCCTAGAAGGTCACGCTGAGGACACAGGTGACTGTACTGCATATGTACCTAAAACTGGTTCAGGGGCTGGAGAAATGGCTCAGAGGTTGAGAGTATGTGATGCTCTTCCAGAGGACCTAAGTTTGGGTTCCAGCTCATACTGGGTGGCTCATTACTGCCTATAACTCCAGCTCTAGGAGATTTGGTGCCCCTTCCTGGCCCCATGCATAGTCACGTGCACAGACACACGCGCGCACACACACATAAATAAATAAAAATAAATTTGAGCCTGCTGGGCATGGTGGTGCACCCCTTTAATCCCAGCACTCTTGAGGTAGAGGTAGGCAGATCTCTGTGAGTTTGAGGCCAGGCTAGTCTGTGCAGCAAGTTCTAGGACAACTGGAGTTACAGGGTGACCCTATCTCAGAAAACAAAAACAAAAACAAAAAATCTTTTAAAAAGTCTTTCTAATTTTAGATTTGTTTATTATTTATTTATTTATTATTTATTTATTTATTTTGTCTGTAGCCCAGTGAGTATATGCCACATATGTACAGGTATCTGAGGTGCCTCAGAAAGAGCAGCAAGTGCTCTTAACCTCTAAGTCATCTCCCCAGGCCTGTTGTTTTGTTTTTGAGAAAGTACACACATCACTTTGCCTAGCTTAAGAAACATATTTCATTTTTTAAAAATTCTTATTTTAAAATACTGTATTCACACTTGGGAGGCAGAGGCAGGCAGATCTCTGTGAGTTCAAGGCCAGCCTGGTCTACATAGTGAGTTCCAGGACATCTGGGGCTACAGGGTGACCCTGTCTCAAAAAGACCAAAAAAAAATGTGTATTTATAAAAACAAAAATATAAAAATTAATTTATTCATTTTTTCATTTATTTTACATGTTTGAGTGTATTGCTTGCGTGTGTGTTAGTGCACCTGTATCTTGCAATGCCCGTGGAGGTCAGAAGAGAGCATCAGATCCCCTGGAACTGGAGTTACAGACAGTTGTTAGCCACCATGTGGATGCTGGGAATTGAACCTGGGGCCTCTGCAAGTCAGTGCTCTTAACTGCTGAGCTCTTAACAGTCAGTATTCTCCAGCCCAAGAAAGATATTTCAAAACAAACCAACCAACAAACAACAAATTTTGTCTGACCAACAAACCCCACACACTCCCTCTAAGAACCTGATAAAAATCACTGCTTTTCCCTTAGTGCATAGTCTAAATTTCCCAAAATGGGTGCCCTCCACCACCCCCCACCATACCTCCAATGCATGCAGTGCCCATAGAATCCAAAAGCCAGAAGAGGGGTTCAAATCTCCTGGAAATGAAGTTACAGATGGTTGTTAGCCACCATGTTGGTGCTGGGAACCAAATCCAGGTCCTCTGCAAGAACAGTCAGTGCTCTTAATTACTGAGTCATCTCTCCAGCCCCTCAAAACACTTTTAAAATACATTGGTGGAAGGCTGGACAGATGGCTCAGCATTTAAGAGCACTGTGCTCTCGAAGAACCTGGGTTTGGCTCCCAGCCCCTATATGGCAGCTCACAACCACTTGTAACTCCAGTTCCAGGGGATCCCATGCTTTCTTCTGGCCTCTGCAGGCACCTGCACACACATGGTACACACTCAGGCACACATACCCACACACTCTTTGGCGTTACTTACAGGAATTGGGCTGAAAGGCTATTTACAGGAATAGAAATGACTCAAAGACAGTTCTATCACCAAAAACCTACCCCAACATGGGTGACAGCTCATGAAAACTGGAAACCTGAAGCACACTGCACAACCTACTGGCAGCTCAACAAGTTAGAGTCTATTTCAGGCAGTTCAGTTGGTCTGAGCCTTTTCCAGGAAGCTTTGCTGATCTCTGCCTCTTCTAGGCAGCTCTCCTGGTCTGAGGTATCTCTCAGCAATACTTACAGCTTGTATAAGCTTGAGGAAGGAAGGGGCTCATGAATCTGGACAGTTTCAGGAAGTTTCTGATGTTTTGAGTTGGATACTCCTTGTTTAAAGAGCTTCCCTGCTCAATGGAATGTTTCACCTCTCTTTAGAACATTCTGAGTCTTTAAAAAAATATTTTATTATTTTTATTTTATGTGTATGAGTGTATTGCCTGCATGTATGTAAGCACACCCGTGTCATGCAGTGTCAACAGAGATCAGAAGAGGGCACCCAATCCCCTGGTACTGGAGATAGAGATGGTTGTTAGCTACCATGTGGGTGCTGAGAACCAAGCCTAGGTCCTCTGCAAGAGCAGCCAGTGCTCTTAACTGCTGAGCTATTTCTCCAGCCCCAGAACATTCTGAGTCTTAATGAGCTTCCCCCAAGATGGAATAACTTATTTGGAGGAAATTCCTATACAACATGTTTCCAGGCCACGGTTACTCATACTTAGCTCCAGAATAAACGTTCTTATTCTCTATGAGGTAAGAATGTGCTTTAGCATCAACAGAGAGAAGCAATGATGGAAGGCAGAGGGAAAGGATATAATCATTGTGCCATATTGGGAAGAACAACAAAGAGGCTGAATAATCCCAAAGTCCAGCTGCAGGGTGCTGACACAAACTTTTAAGTCTACAAAGAATTAAGTCAGTGGGCAAGAGGCATGAATAAATTAAGCACTGTCTGCTTGATCATTGCTTAGCTCCAATTCTGCAAGGTTGTCCCATGACGTCTTCATCCCTGTCATAACATGAGGGGATCAGTCTGGTTCCTACAAGATGCTGACCTCTGCTCCAGGGTACAGTCTTGCCATCAGAGATTATTACGTTCATCTTGGGGGTGATCTGTTTTCTGAAACTTGTCTTCCTAGACTCTAAGGAGGCTGCACCAGAGGAGTTGATGCTATTATGTAAAAGCAGTTGCTACATGCCTGTTTTATATTCTAATCAAGTCCTTGAGCATGAAAAACTATTCATTGTCTGAGGGTATTTATTTATTTGTAAGGCCCCCAAGCTGAAAGTCATTTTTTCCAGAATAAACGTCAACAATTTGATCAGCGAGGGAAGATCTGTGACAGAGGGGCTTCTGATCAAAGCATGCCAGGGTGTCTCTCCTTCTCAGGATTTGTTTTCCTCTCGCTCTTCACTGAAAGCAGTCTTCCTGACAATCTTGTCTTGTAGAGGCAATGGAAGTCACAGTTCTGTGCTGCTGCCTCTAGCAGCTGGAGTTCTGTTCTTTTGCTTGTTTTGTTTTTTTTTTTTTTTTTTTTTTTTTTTTTTTTTTGAGACAAGGTCTCACTGTGAATCCCAGACTGGCCTCCAACACATGACAATCCTATACTTCAGCCTTCCAAGAACTAGTATTATCCACATGAGAGCTATCATAGCAAGCCACCTATCCCTCTTCTTACCTAAGCAATTATTTTTCAGTAAATAGGACCAGAAATAGTTTTTGAGGTACACTGTGCAGGTTTACAGGATTTTTTTTTTAAAGTAGGTAAAAGGGTCCAAGGAGAACCAGGTATGACCTCACGTCTATATTACCAGAGCTTGGGAGGCTGAGACAGGAAGATCACTGTGAATATCAGGCCAGCCTACATTAAACGTTGAGGGTAAAATTTTCCTGGGGAGATGAACAGACATCTATTTACCCCAAATAGGGCACCAATGACAAATCAAAGAAATACATCCACCCAAGTCTAGCTTGGTGAGCCAATGAGTTTACAGAAGTGTGAGTGAGGGGTTACTCACAGAAGCATAGGCAACGCGTAGGTTGGTACACTACCAACGTCTCTTTCCCCCACAGCAAACATTAACTGGTTATGTATCCTTCCCAGGGCCTAGTGAGCCCCTCCCTCCCTCCATGACAAATGTTAACGGGCTCAATCTTATGCAGTCTCCTTCAGGTAATCACAGCTACTTGAGAAGCAAGAAGGCAAAGGCTATTAGGGAAGAGGGAAATGTTCTACAATGTTCCACCTTTTCTTCCTTTAGCCTTGTAGGGAGTGATACAGATGTCACATTTACTGCTAAGCATCCACAAGAACAATTACGAGTCTCCACAGTAGCCACTTTCCACTGCAAAAAGAAATTTCTCTGACCAAGGCTGACAGTAGCAAAAAGCTGTAAATATAAACACAGTGTTTATAAGGTAATTTGACAAGCAAATCATGCTCATTTGGTAAAACGACATTCAACAGCTTCCTGAATGCTCATATATGAAACAGGCCGCAACTGCGCAACTGCAATCTGGAGTTTGTTGGCTATACCCATAACAGTTCTGACGCTATGGCACCAGTGTGTACATCTTGCCTGGCATGTTCCATGTGCAGCACACAGGGTCTGTGGCCAAGCTGGACCATGTTATAATATCCCCGACCTCCCTGCAACCTGCATAGTATCTTTTAGCACTATGAAAGCCAGTCAACAAGGAAGACGTCCCCTGCTCTATCCTAGCTTGATTCTTTCCATGTCCTGTAATCAAACTATGTGATGTCTTCAGCAATAGGGTCTTACCATCTGTTCTACTTTGTTTCTCTATTGCTGTGACAAAATACTATGACCAATGCCAACTTGGGAAGGAAAGGGTTTATTTTGTCTTACGTGCCAGGTCACAGTTCATCGGGGAGCCCAAGGTAGGAACTCAGGGCAGGACCTGAAAACAGGAACTGAAGCACAGGCCATGGAGGAACACTGCTGCTCACTGGCTTGTTACCCTGGCCCATGCTCAACCTTCTTTCTTATACAATATAGGATCACCTGCCCAAGGTTGGCACCATCCACAGTAGTCTGGGCCCCCCACATCACTCAACAATCAAGAAAATATACCACAGACATGGCCACAGGCCAGTCCAATGGAAGCAATTCCCCAGTTGAGGCTCCCTCAACCCAGGTGTATTGTCAAGTTGACACTAAAGCTATCCAGCATATTATCTAATTGTGGTGTGCAGTCAATTACAATAACAATAGTCTGTATTGTTCTGGGAGTCTTGGGAACCTCCCTGACCAATAACTCAGGCTCATAGGGAAGTCGCCTAGTGCTATACACCTAATTTCTACTCCTTTGCATGACTGGAACCAAAATCCCATTGGAACAATTTGCCCAAGGTTGCTTTTTGTTTTGTTTTTGTTTTGTTGTTACAGAAAAATTCTTCATAGCTAAGAGATCAAGCATTCACCCATGAGAGAATCAGAAAGCTTGTTTATTCCCTTTCACATGCATGTGGTCCCGGAACTAGCAACTAAGGCTTTAAGATTTTCTGTGCTCAGAGCAATGTATAAGTCAGGTTATACAGGACTTTCTATGTCATTTAATGGATGCCCCCTGGGCCCATGGCTCTTTACATTGATATGCCATGTTATCTCAAGAAAATCCCTTCCTGAGTTTACCCAGTCATTATAGCTTACACAGTAGATATCTTCAGCATGAGTGAGGACATCTGCTGTCTTCTGATCTATAATTGGGCTAGGAATCGGTCAAAAGATCATTGCAGTTTACAAAAACTGATGTCACTGGTAGAAGTTTAGATATCTGACATATTTGATCTACACTTTTCTTGGACTAACTGGACCAGGTGCCTCATTAAACCATTTGTTGAACTTTCCATTTTTTTAGTATCATATTTTTATCGGTAGTTAGACACGGTGAGTAAAAAGCGTCTCAGAGTTTGAAGATATTACAGAGTAATAAACCACGACTGAGTAAGCTGGGCATGGTTGTGCACGCCTTTAATCCTAACACTCAGGAGACAGAGGCAGGAGTATCTCTATGAGATCAAGACCAGCCTAGTATACATAGCAAGCTCCAAGCTAGCTGGGGCTACAGGGAGACCCTGTCTCAAAACAAAACAAAACAAAACAAATCAATAAACCACGACTGAGTAAGCTGGGCATGGTTGTGCACGCCTTTAATCCTAGCACTCAGGAGACAGAGGCAGGAGTATCTCTATGAGATCAAGACCAGCCTAGTATACATAGCAAGCTCCAAGCTAGCTGGGGCTACAGGGAGACCCTGTCTCAAAACAAAACAAAACAAAACAAAACAAAACAAAACAAAACAAATCGGAGTAATAAAACATTACAGGGTTGCATCTTCAAGATAATTACCTAGTAAGGAAAACAAGAGGACACTTCAAATGGCCTAAGCGTACAAGGACATTACATAATAATGCAATTTGGTTGTGAGAATATAACTTCTCCTTATCACTGTCATAGCCCCCAGCTAAAACACTCTGGGATTCTGAATTCTAACATAAAGGACACTGGGGTATTAGGATTCATAGCTATTTAGCCTGTTCTACAAGAATCTTACCCTACTCAAAGGCCCTTTAAGCCTTTTTATCCAATCCCACGTGGCATCACCTTTTATAAAGTTATAGAAAGAACAGGTAACTTGGGCAAGGTGGGGTATCAAATGCCTCAGGAACCCCCAAAAGACTTGTAGCTGTTTTATACTGACAAGCACAGGGTGCTGTAGGGTCTTCTCAATCACTTCGTCAGCCATTATGTGCATCTTACCTGACCATAACCCTCCCAGGAATTTGAGCACTGTTCCTGGCCCTTGCACTCTGTGTAGATTGATCTCCCATTTTCAGTTCTTTAAGTGCTCCTATAGGTCTTTCAAATGCTTTCTAAATCTTTTTAAACACTCATAGATTAACATATCATCTATGTAATGAAACATGGGCCATCATTCCATGACAGACAGGGCTGTGAAGGTAACTTGGGAAAGGACCCTGAAGGTAACATGCCCATTCCCAGTAAATGTGAATTGGTCTTGGGACCCAAAGATAAAGAAATCCTGAAAGCTTTAGGAAGGTCCAATAGAGCATGGAAAGATCCCATCCCTTGTGTTAGTTGTTCTGTCAGAAGCAATACTGGATACAATGACACAGACAGAGGGCAGTACTTTATTCTGCTCTCCATAAACCACTGTTCTTCCTGAAGAACAGTCTGGCTTCTTCATAGACTGAGATGCTGAAAGGGCTTTGGGTTGAGTGAATACTTCTTGTCTTTGTAAGTCCTTGATACTTTCTGTCATTTTGTCATGGTTCTGGGGCAGCCTGCACTGTTTGATATTCACCGCTGTACTTGCGGTAGGCAACTTTAGGATCCCATCTCATCTAACCACACATGACTGCCAGCTCTCTCAGGTGACACTCTCCAATGGTGGTACACCAAGTATGTCTAGCAACACATCCATCCTCAGAATGTTCCCTTTAAGTGGAGAGATACAAACAGTATGCTCTTTGGGGAGTAACTGTCCACCCCAAGACAAGCTTAGTCCTTTTAACTTTCACCCATCTATCCCCATATCCACCCATTCTGCAAGCTGCCATGTTGCATTGGGGACTTACAATGAATTAAGGCACAGTTGGCTCCAGAATCCACTAAATCCGAAGTGCTTCATACTTTAGTAAAGGACCAGAACATGCAATTCAACATGGAGCCTCCAGTTGCCATCTTTCTTACTTTCCTTTTCTGAAGCTGGGACAAAATATCCTGACAAAAACAATGTAAGGGAGAAATGGTTGATTTTGGTTCACTGTTCAAGGCAGAGTCCATCATGGTAGAAGAGTCAAGGCAGGGGTTTGTCAAGATGGCTCAGCATTAAAAGCATATTGGCTGTTCTTCCAGAGGATCCAGGTTCAGTTCCCAGCATCTACTTGGCAGCTAAGACCCTTCTTACCTCCAGTGTCACTGGATCCAACACCCTCTTCTGGTCTCTGCAGACACTGCATGCATGTAGTATACTTACATACATGCAGGCAAAACATTCATACACATAAAATAAAATGTATTAATTAATCAATTTAAATTTTTAAAAAGTCAGGCAGCAGGCACTTGAAGAAGCTGGTCACATAACATCAGCAAGTAAGAAGCAGAGGCCAACGAATGCATGCAAGCCAGTGTTCAGTTTGTTCTCTCCATTTCATACAGTCCACGATCCCCACACTGGGAATGGTCTTGTTAGGGTCCAAGAATTGAGAATAATTCCCATAGATACCAAGAAGATTGTATGAAAAGGTTTATTCAGGAATTTAGAGCAAAAGCAACCAAATGGCAGCTAGCATTCATGAGCCAAAGATGGAGTCTGGCCCCAAACAATAGCAGGCAGGGGCTTTTATTGAGGAACTCCACAGAAACCCGAGTATGCCAAGCATCCTTTAAAATGATTGGATGGCCCATGTCCTGATCCAGGCTGTCTTCAGGGCATTGGAATGTGCTGTCTGTTATCTTTTTAGGGCCAGAAGTTTCTGTTTATACCTTATGAGGCTTTTTCATGTCCAGGGCTTGCTTAATCTATAGTCTGGGGGGGTGGGGGCAGCAACTGGAAATTTATAACATGCCTGGGCTTGTCCGGGCTTGTCTGAAGAAGCTAGTCAAAATGGAGTTAGTGCATTCTGACTTTTCAGTCTTTGAAGGAAAATCAGTCTAACATGGCTGAAGGAATTGACCATCTGTCCACTTGGCCTCCCCACTCCAGGAGGGAGATATCTGTTAGGGTTCCAAACAGCAGCAGCTTCCCCCCTCCCCAACAGGGACCTACAGACTTTGGAGCTCGAAAAAGGGAACTGAGCTGATAAGCACCTTGACCTTTGAAGTCAAGGGAAACAAACTCTGCTGAGAAGCAGCCTGCCTTTCCTCTGACCTCCAAAGATAAGATAATCAGATTCTACCTGATAACCAGAGATTTTAGAAGCTGTTTTTCTCTTATCTTAAGAGGGAAAAAGTAAACACTTCCAGACCCTAATCCTACCTGCTTTTCCTGCTTCCCCCTCCCTGATTTCTCCCCCAAACATTCCTCCCTTCTACACCCTAAAGCCCCCATATATAAAGTCCCAGCTCACAACCCGTGGGCTGACATCTTTCCCTTCCCTGACATCTTTCCCTTCCCCAAGGGAAAGGTGCCCCATGAGAAATAAAGCTGTATCCTGCTGAGAATTCCATCTGTGCCTCGGTGCCTCCTCCATCCATCCACTCGTGCTCTCCACTGCACGCTCTCTCCAACATTTTTACCTATCAATATCTACTTCAGAATACATGACCCCTAGCAAAAGACATCTGGTTTCTTATCAGTCTTCTTCTAGATCTGGTTCTTATCAAATCCCCTATCAGAACTTCCCATCTCTGCTTCACTGATCCCAGGGGAGGAGCACACCACCACCCAAGGAGTCATGACCTGCTTTCTGGAATTCTGGGACGGCACCCACCTTCTGAGATTCCTGGAAGGCATGGCCCCTTTTCTGGGTCCACCTATAAATCTGATACCTCCCCCAACCCCAATACCCAAACCTCCAAACCTGTGGGAAGGCTGTGTGCCCCTCTAGCTAATAAAGCTATCTGCATCTCTTGAGGTCGGATTTCATTTCTACTTTATCACATCGCCTTTTCACCCCAAATTCTAACAGTCTCACCCACAATTAAGATTCTGCCCTCCCTCCAACTCTGCTGCTCTGTCCTCACCTGCCTGCCATTCCCATTGTAGGAGAGTTTGATGACAGAGTTCCCTGGGATATATGGCTCTTTGAGGCTTCCAGACTACAGCTCTAGCTACTATGGGAGAGAGCCATTCCAGGGTGCATCATTTGGGGGAGTTAGCCCAACATGGTGTTGGCCTGAGCCTCCTGTCTCTAGCAGCTGAGTTCCACCTGCTACTTGGCCCAGGCCTGCAGGAAGCAGCAGGGCTGGTGGCTGGTATGGTTGTGCAGCTTCTGGTGGCTATGTGAAACCCTCCTCTGTGGCCCCCTGCCCTGGACTCCTGAGACCCCTGCCCCTCTTTAGGAATAATAGCTCTTTCTCGCTTCTGTAAACCGCTTGATTGCTAGGCTGAGAGGACAAACTGCACTGACTCCATTTTGACTAGTTGTTTCAGGCAAGCCTGGACCTGTCCTACTACCCCCACCCCAGGAGGCTATAGATCAAGCAGGCCCAGGCATATAGCAGCCTTATAAGGTAAGAACAGAGACTTCTGGCCTCACAGATAACAGTCAGCATATTCCATAGCTCTGAGGGTAGCACCTGCCAATGAGAAACCCCCAGGACTGCATCCCTTGTAACCAATCAATTCAAAAGTATGTTGGCGCGTGCAGGCTGCTCGGACCAATCAAGATGTTATTCCCCGCCTCCCTTGGTCTAAAACCTATAAAAGGCTTCCTCCCCCCTGCAGTCGGGGCTCTCAGCACAGATCCATTGCGTTGTGAGGTCTGAGAGCCTGAGCTTAAGCCTGAATAAAGACTGTTTGTTCTTGCATGCCCTCCGGATTCCGTGGTTATTCTTGGGGGTCCATTCTCTGGGCACAACAGCTGTGGCTGGGTTGTGTGCTTGCTGAGTCCAAGTCATGCAGCAGGGAAAAATCCCATTCTGCCAAGACATCATGGTGTGCAAGAATGCCCTACCTGTGCTGTCAAGAGCATCAACAGTACTAAACAGAGAAGCAAATGCAAAGTCCTTACCAGGCATGCTCTAAAGTTATTCTATGATTCCTAACTGTGGTGATGAAGTGTGGCCACTGGCCAATTCAAAATCATTGATGATCATTGTTATGAACCTCACAGGTTAAACAAGTGTGCCCTGAACAGCCCCAGATTTCTTGTGCAGTTTAAAGACCTAGAAAAATGACAGAATATCTGCTCTAATCCCAGCAGTTTGGTTTCATTGTACTAACAACCTCAGCTGGCATCATGGACCATAAAGACTCAAGACAAAACACACAGGAGAAGCAGGGAGTGGTAGCACAGGCCTTTAATCCCAGGACTCAGGAGGCAGAGGCAGGCAGATCTCTGTGAGATGGTGGTCAGCCTGGTCTACATAGGGAATTTCAGGCCAGCTAGGCTACAAGGGAAACCCTGTCTCAAAAAGACCAAAAAAAACAAAACAAAAACAACAATAAAAGAGGGAAATTCCTGTGATTCTTTTTCTAGGCATGTGAAACACCTTTGAATAAAATGCCTGGGGGTGGAGATGGGAGCAATGGGTCCTCCCACGTCAGTTAATGTAATCAAGATAATCTCCCTCAGCCATGTTCAGAAGCCCATTTCCCAGGTAATTCTAGATTGTTAAATTGAAATTTTATTGGGGAGATGAACAAACATCTATTTGCCCCAGATAAGGAACCAATGACACACCAAAGAAATAATTCCATTCCAGTATAACTTGGTGAATCAATGGGTTTAATTGGGATTACTTACACAGGCACAGGCACCACCAGCATCTCTCCTGTTGACCTTTAACTCCTTATATCCTCAGAAAGGGGTGGGGTCTTGGGATCCTGCCCCTCCCCCAAAAGTAACTGCTTGTGTGCCCTGGGGGAAAGACTGGGCCTAATAACCTCCTCCCCATTTTCATGAAGGAAAGCCAATGGGTTCAATCTTTGTCTTTTCTCTTTTTTTGGTTTTTTTGTTTGTTTGTTTTTGTTTTGAGGCTGGGTCTCCCTGTAGGCCCAGTTGGCCTGAAATTCACACTGTAGACCAGGATGGCCTTGAGCTCACAGAGATCCTCCTGCCTCTGCCTCCCAAGTGTTGGGACTAAAGGTGTGTGCCACCATGCCCAGCATCCAATCTTTTTCTTTCAATATTTTATTTATTTATTTATTTATTGGTCTTTTTGAGACAGGGTCTTCCTGTAACCCCAGCTGTCCTGGAACTCACTGTGTAGACCAGGCTGACCTTGAGCTCACAGAGATCCACCTGCCTCTGCCTCCCAAGTGCTGGGACTACAGGCGTGTGCCACCACACCCAGCTTTTATTATTATTATTTTTTTATTTAATGTGTATGAATGTACTGCCTGCATGTGTGTAAGTACACTTGTGTCATACAATGCCTGCAGAGGACAGAAGAGGGCATCGGATTCCCTGGAACTGGAGTTACAGATGGTTGTTAGCTGACACGCAGATGTTGGGAACTGAACCAAAGTCCTTTGCAAGAGCAGCCAGTGCTCTTAATCCCTGAGCCATCTCTCCAGCCCCTCAATGGGTCCAATCTTGAAAGGATTTCGTCCTGCCTGTAATCACTGCTGCTGAGAGGTCAGGTGGGCAAAGGTCATGCCAGCTATTTGACAGCACTCCTCTTTATCAACCTCTCCATCTACTCTCTTTCAATCGCCAAGTAGAGCAAAAGAGTACATCAAAGGAAAAGATGGCTAAGGCTTAAAGTGGTGGTGCACACCTGTAATGCTAACACTGAGGAGGCTGAAGCACTGGGTTCTGCATCAAATCAGGACTCTCTCAGGGATTTGACCTACAAATCGGACCTTTCTGAGTTTTTTTTTTTTTTAGAAGAAAAAGAAACGTTTTATTATAGTACAGGGGTAGGGATGGAGGAGAAGATATAGATACCCTGAATGACATTCTATGCCTATTCTGATGTCCATGAAAGTGCCACACGTGCCTCTCAGACTCATGGTTTCCCCAATGCCCATCAGTTTCCAATTTGCATTTCCATCCTGAGATAAGAAAAGGTGCTGACGAGTGCCCCAGCCACGATGCCCATAGTACAACCCACGACAAAGCTGATCTTCACACAGTTACAGCCAGGCTGGAACTGCCTGTGGGGATCCATGGCCACTGGTATCTCTCTCTAGGCCTTGGCTGCTCAGCTCAGTGTTCTACACTGACTTTTATTAATTAATCCAAAATTTTGAGGTTTATTTTATTTATTACATTTTATTCATTATTGTTGTGTGCATGATGGGGTATGTGTATCAGAGCATGGCTCTGACAACTTTATAGTGTTGATATTTTTTCCTTGCAACTTCATATGGGTTCCAGAGATTGAACTGGAGTCATCAGCATTGCACAGGCAAGCACCTTTACCAATGAGCCATCTTGCTGGTTCTATTTTATTTCATTTTTGAGAAAGAATTTCATGTACCCCATACTGGCCTTGAATTTGCAATATAGCTGAAAATGATCTTGAAATTCTGATCCTCCTGTCTCCACCTCATGAGTGCTGAGATTACCAGTCTGCCCCACGATGCCTGGTTTATGGGTACAAAGGATCAAATTCAAGGTTTCACACATTCTAGGCAAGCACTGTACCAACCCCCGGTCAATTTTTATATCTGGCTACATGTACATAGTGTCCTCATGTATTTGCACACTGTTTTCAAAGAAACAAATTGCTCAAAACAAACTGAGTGCTCACAGAAACTGTAATTGTTAAATTAGCTCAAATCCTTTTAGTTCATAGTGTAGAGACATAAGACCAAAAATGAAAGGCAAAATAACCCATTCTCTAATAGACAGACCCAAATTGCTTGGAGTCCAACCCAGTGCTGCCTTCTACAAACAATTACAGCTTAACTTCTAATGGTTCCTGGTGCCTCACACTAAATGGCCAGTCTCAGGGAGGACAAGTGTCTCTATAAGATTTACTACCTCAAGATAGTGAGCTGCCCTCTGGAATTCTATTCAAATACTATTCTCACACATAGCCCAGGATATGGCCAGCTAGGTAACACCCCACCCACCCCCACCCCCACCGCTAAGAGGAAATTGAGTCATTCTTTCTCTGTGTGTCTATTCTTTTTAAAATATTTTATTTGCAGCTGGGCGTGGTGACACACACCTGTAGTCCCAGCACTCGGGAGGCAGAGGAAGGACGGTCTCTGTGAGTTCAAGGCCAGCCTGGTCTACATAGTGAGTTCCAGGCCAGTTGGCACTATAGGGAGACTCTGTTTCAAAAGGCCAAAAAAAAAAATTCTTTACTATTTTTATTTTGTGTGTATGAGTATATTGCCTACATGTGTATAAGTGCACCCATATTGTGCAATGCCCGCAGAGGTCAGAGAGGATGTCAGATCCCATGAAACTGAAGTTAGGATGATTGTTAGCCACCATATGGATGCTGGGAATCAAACCTGGGTCCTCTGTAAGAGCAGCCAGTGTTCTTAACTGCTGAGCCATCTCTCCAGCCCCTGTGTGTCTATATTAAAACTTGTAAATTTATCTATGAGGGGTACATGCCACAGCATGCATGTGGAGATCAGAGGACAACTCGTAGGATCTGGTTCTCTCTTTCCACAATACGACTTCCAGGGATCAAACTCAGGCTTGGCATGAAGCACCTTTACCCACTGGGCCATCTCACTGGGCCTATTAAAACTTTTATATCAGTTCTGGTTGGGTAAATACTTTTGCCCCTGCACATTGGGCTCCTTGTTTCCACATGACACATAGTATATAGTTTAGGTCAAAAGTTCCAGTTCTAATGGTCCCAACAGGCTAGGGACAGGCACTGGTCTCAAAATACCTACTAAAGAGATGAATAACAGTCAAAATTAAAGAGAGAACATATGATCAATGGACCATATTGGGGGAGCAGACAGGAAGGTCCCAGGCCTATCTTTGGATATTTATACGCATTGATGCAAAAACACTCTTTTTCCTTTTTTTGTCTTTTTGAGACAAGGTCTCCCTATAGCCGCAGCTGGCCTGGATTCACTAATGGAGACCAGGCTGTCCTTGAACTCACAGAGATCTGCCTGCCTCTGCCTCCCCAGTGCTGGGATTAAAGTCATGTGCCACCACACGCAGCTGCAAAAACACTCTTATGTCAAAGGTGGTAAGAGATAGTTTATTCTGAAGCCAAATGAGTGACCATGGCCTGGGAACACAGGCTTAGGTCACCTCAAATTCCATAGTCCAACACTGTAATAGTTTGATGAAGTTTTTGTAGTAACAGAACAAATAAGGTCAGAAATCAAGACACCTGTCAAATTCATTGGCGGAAACATTATGTAGGTAGGTTGCAGCAAATTCAGGTAATCTCAGCTATGGGGCTCAGATGCTATCTGATAGGACTCTTAGTCTTTTGTTGGTGGAAACTAGAGTGTGTTAATCCATTACAAAAGGTTTTATCTGTTAGTCTCAAGATATTAGGTTAGGCTCAGAGGTAGACAAGAATGGCTATATAAGGGGCTAAAGATAGCCCAAGATGTCAGTAGGCTCCCAACATGTAACCTTCCAACCTCCACAATCACTGAACTTCTAACCAGTTAATCAGGCTTGCAGGAGGTTCAGTAGAAGGTGCCATTCTTTCCAGGAACATTTGTTAACATGTGAAAGTTATTTATCTATTTACTGATTTATTTATAGACCAGTTCTCAGCATAGAGCCCTGGCTGGCCTGGAACTTATTATGTAGACCCATTGGCATTAAACTTGCCTGGTCCTCCTCTTGTGCCTTCCAAATGCTGTGATTACAAGTTTAAGTTACCATGATGTGCTTGAACTTTAAATAGACAGAAAAAATGGGAGCAAAAGAGCTGGGAGAGAGAGAACGAGGGGGGGCGGACACAGATTTAAGCACTCTTGATCAAGATATGCTATAATGGGGCACCTCAAGACTCACCATAGCTACACCATGTTATAAGCGAGCCCGAGGTAAAAGCTAGAGGTAGTTAATTTAAAATGTGGGAATGGCAAAGTTTGACCCAGCTGCACCAAGGTGTGGGTTTGAGAACAGGCCAGCATGCACCTGGTTGCTCTTGCTAATGGCAGATTTACAGCTTCTGTACATTCCACTTGGCTTGCTCTTGCAGAATATAAATTGCACTTATAAGGATTTGGTGCTGGGATCCACAAATGAGGGAGAACATACTACGTCTTTTGTTTTTCCGAGTCTGTTACTTCACTTAGTATAACAGTTTCTAAATCTATTCATTTACCTGCAAAATTAATTATTTCATCTTTCTTTACTGCTGAGTAGAACTCCATTGTGTAAATATACCACATTTTCATTATCCACTCATCAGTTGAGGGGAACTTCAGTTGCTTCCATCTCTTAGCTATTGCGAAAAGAACAGTAACAAACATGGTTGTACACTCGTCTCTACAATAGGATGAGTTCTTTGGGAACATGCCAAGGACTGGTATAACTGGGTCATATGGTGGTTCATTTTTAGGTTTTTAAGAATTCTCCACACTGCTTTCCATGGGGGTTGCACAAGTTTTCAATCCCACCAGCAGTGAATGAGCATTTCCCTTTCTCCACATCGTCTCTAGCATTTGGTATCATTTGTTCTCTTGGTCCTAATCAGTCTGACTGGGGTAAAGTGAAAGCTTAAGGTGGTTTTAATTTGCGCTTCCCTAATTACTAATGATGTTGAACCCTTTTTACTATGTTTCTTAGCCATCTTTATTTCTTCCTTTGAGAACTCTCTGTTTAGATCGTTAGCCCATCTTTTAATTGGGTCATTTGGTTTCTGGTTTCTGTTTTTTGAGTTCTTTATGTATTCTGGATGTTAAACCTCTGTCAGATGTGTTACTGGTGAAGATTTGTTCCTACTCTGTAGGTTTTCTCTTCACTTTCTTGATTCTTTTGCTGTACAGAAGCTTTTTAGCTTAATGAGGTCCCACTTGTTGATTCTTGATCTTAATTCCTGAGCAACTGATGTCCAGCTTAGAAAGCTTTTTCTTACACCTACATCTTGTACATTACTGCCAATGTTTTCTTCTAACAGCTTCAGGGTTTTGAGTTTCACATTGAGGCCTTTGATCCATTTGGAGATGACTTTTGTGCAAGGTGAAAGATAAGGATCTAGTTTCATTCTTCAATAGGTGAGGATCCAGTTTTGTCAGCACCACTTGTTAAAGATATTGTCTTTCCTCCATTGTGTGTTCTTGGCACCTTTGTCAAATATCAGGTGACTGAAATTGTGTGTACTCAGGTTTGGGCCTTCAATGATATGCCATCGATCTATGTATCTATTTTTGTGCCAGTACCATGCTGTTTTTATGACTATAGCTCTGTAGTATGTTTTTAGATCTGGTACAGTAATCCCCCCAATGATGCTCTTAGTGCTCAGGGTTGCTTTGGCTATCCGAGGTCTTTTGTGCTTCCATGTGAATCTTAGGATGTTTTTTTCCAATTCTGTGAAAAATGTCAGATGACAATATTCCTCAGGTCAGGAACCCAAAGGATTTCTTTCTCTTTTCTGGAGTTTTGCTTCACTATCTGCAAAATAGAGATTTAGCTGTGACCTTATACTAGAAAAAAAAATTAAAGCCACAGCTTAAAACAAGTTGGAGAGAAGAGAGGTTGTCCTTAGGTCCTTCTTAGATAAAATAAAAGTCAGGCTGCTTGTATTTGCAAATGGATCATGCAGACTTCACCCTTCAATATTCATTGCAGCTGTCTCTGAACTGCCAGTTGGTTTGTCTGCAACACTGGCCTCACTGCTATTGCAGAGGTGTGAGGATGTGGTGATTATTTATAGGCTCCTTAGTGACTGCTTGGCTGGACCTGAAAGTTTCTAGAATTGGCCAAGCTCCTGATCTGTAAAAGAGGAGGCTGGTGGTACTCTACTGAGAGTGATTTACATCTCATTAGACCTCCCTAGGAAGGAATCCTCAGACTTGGTGCTGTGAAGACTGATGAGAGTGCTGTTTGGGTCCTTGAAAAATATTCTAACCCAATTCCTATACAGGGTCCAAAGATGAGCTCTCCTCCCTCTAGCTCAATTCCCTCTAGGACTTCGAACATAAATACATGCTGAATTTTGTCAAAAGCCTTTTCTGCATCTACTGAGCTGTTGTTGTTTTTGTCTGTGAGTCCATTTATATGATTAATGACATTTATTGGCTTACATATATTGAACCATCCTTGCATCTCTGGAATAAAGCCTACTTGATCATGGTGAATGATCTTTTTGATGTAGGTCCGTATGCAGTTTGCAAGTATTTTGGGGAGAATTTTTTCATCTACGTTCTTTAAGGATATGGGTCTATAATTTTCTCTGTTGGTTGTGTCTTTACCTGGTTTGGGTAAGAGAGTGATGCTGGCTTCATAGAAGGAATTTGGGAGTTCTCCCTCTGTTTCTATCATTTTGAATAATTTAAGTAGTACTGGTTGGAGGTCTTTTTAAATGTCTGGGAGAATTCTGCTGCAAATCCATCTGAGCCCGGCCTTTTTGTAGTTGGAAGGCTTTGTATTACTGTTTTGATTTCCTTGTATGTTATAGGTCTGTTTAAACTGTTCATCTCTTCTTGGCTTAACTTTGGTGGTTCCCATGATTTTAGATATCCATCCATTTCTTTTAGATGTTCAAATTTAGTAGTGTATAGGTTTATAAAATATTGCCTTATAATGGTCTGGATCTTTTGAATGTCTGTTGTGATGTTTCCAATTTCATCTTTGATTTTGTTGATTTGGATTTGCTCTTCCTTTACTTTGGTTAACTGGGCTAAGGGTCTGTCTGTTTTGTTTAGCTTTTCAAAGAACCAGCTCTTAAATTTACTGATCCTTTGTATTTTCTTTTTTTGTTTCATTAATTTCTGCTCTGATTTTTGTTATTTCTTCTCTTCTGATGGGTTTTGTTCTTGCCTCTCCAGAATCTTGAGTTGCAATGTTGTCATTTATTTGTGCTCTTTCTGATTTTTTTAATGTAGGCCCTTATAGCTATAAATATCCCTCTTAGGACTACTTTTAAAGTGTCCCAGAGGTTTTGTTGTGTTGTATTATCCTTTTCGTTAAATTCCAGGAATACTTTTATTTCTTTTTTTAATTTCTCCTTTGATCCACTCATCATTCAAGAGTGTGTTGTTTAATCTCCATGAGTTCGTGGAGTGACTAGGGCTACTTCCAGTGTTGATTTTAAGCTTTATTGCATTGTGGTCTGATAGAACGTATTGAGAAAGTTCCATGGGGTACTGAATAGACAGTGTATTCTTTGGTGCTTGGGTGGAATAGTCTGAAGATGTCTGTTAGAACCATTTAATGTACGGTATCATTTAATTCAGAAATTTCTCTGTTCATTCTTTGTCCAGTTGACCTGTTTAATGGAGACAGTATCATATTGAAGTCCCCTACTATTACTGATTTGGGGTTAATCTGAGTCTTAAAGTCCTGAAGTCCTGTAGTGTTCTTTTTATGAATTTGTGTGCACCAGAGTTTGGTGCATATATGTTCAGGATTGTAATATCTTCTTCATTAATTTTTCCTTTGATCAGAATGAAGTGACCCTCTTTATCACTTCTGATTAGTTTTACTTTGAAGTCTATTTTGTTAGATATTAAAAATTGCAACCCCAGCTTGTTTCTTAGTGACATTTGCTTGAAAGATTGTTTTATTTATTTATTTATTTTTTTGTCTTTTTGAGACAGGGGTCTCCCTGTAGCCCCAGCTGTCCTGGAACTCATTATGTAGACCAGGCTGGCCTTGAACTCGAAAAGATCTGCCTTCCTCTGCCTCCCAAGTGCTGTGATTAAAGGCGTGTGCCACCACACCCAGTGAAAGATTCTTTTCTATCCTTTTACCTTAAGGTAGTGCCTGTCCTTGAAGGTGAGATGTGTTTCTTTCAGACAACAAGAAGATGCACTTTGTTTCTTAATCCATTCAGCAAGCCTGTGTCTTTTGACTGGGGAGTTCAGTCCATTGATATTTAAAGTTATTATTGAAAGATGTGTATTGGTTGCCATCATTTTGCTTACTGTTTGCATTCTTTGTCTAATTTTGTGTTTCCACAATTATATCTTCATTTAGTTTCTTTCTGTTGCCCCTGGGGTGCAGTTGTTCTTTTCTCTGCTCTTTGTATTGCTTCAAGTATTCTTTAAAAAGCCAGTTTCATGGACATGAATTCTTTCAGCCTATTTGTGTTTTGGAAGATTTTTCTTTCCCCTTCAACTATAATAGACATTTTTTGTTGGGTAAAGTAGTCTGGGTTGACATTTATGGTAATTGAGAACTGGAAATACCTTGGTCCAGGTTCTTCTGGCTTTCACAGTTTGCACTGATAAGTCAGCTGTAATTTTAATGGGTTTTCCTTTATATGTGAGCTGTTGTTTTTCTTTTGCAGCTTTCAGCATTTGCTCTTTGTTTTGTCTGTTTAGTGTTTTTACTATGATATGCCATAGGGAGTTTCTTTTCTGGTCCTGTCTATTTGGTGTTCTATGTGCTTCTTGTATTTGTATGGGGATGTCTTTCCTTAATTTGGGGAAATTCTTTTCTACAATCCTGTTTAAGATCTGGTCAATACTGTTAATCTGAAATTCTTCTCCTTCCTCTTGTAGGACCCCCGGCTGGGGTAACCAACATCCACGGGAGGCCGCACCCCAATAACTCAGTCCTCAGACCAGGAGATGCAACAAGCAAGAGGATTTAATCGTTTGTGCAGACGGGCTCCTGCCTCACTCGGAGAGAGAGAGAGAACAGCAGCCCTGAGCTCAGCTTACAGGTGACTTTTAAAGGCAAAATCCACAAACCACAACCGGCCGCAGTGGGAGGGTGCCGGCAGCAGTGGGAGGGGGGAAGTTTCGGGTGATGTCTGGCTTGTGTATGGAGCATGAAAAGGTCAGCTCTTTCTCAGCAGTTAGAATTATTTTACTTCTTACTTCCTTGTTCTGAATATTCTTCTTTGGTCTGGGGGACTTGGTTTGAATCCACTTTAACCTGGGGGGCTTTAGTTTGATTCCATCACTAGAGGCAAGAAAGAACACTGCCAAAGAAGAGAATGAATCGTGATTTGATGTGAAGAGGATGCATACGAATGAGTGATCTCTGTCTTCTGAGAAAAGTTTAATTTTTGTGAAAATGGCAGTTAGGAAAGAGGATGGAACTTCATAAGAAAGTAAAAAATAGAATTTGGGGTTTAGATTTGAAAATTAACAAACCTTGAACTTCACGGTCCTATTTCCAACACTTTCTGTTTTAAAATAATAGCAGAA
>NW_008335297.1:5333056-5334030 GCF_000622305.1 Nannospalax galili | reverse complement strand
GGGCCTCCAGGATGACTCGCTGTCTTTCTTCTGTGGTTAGAAGTGCCTGGAGGAGTTGCTGACAATCCTCCCAAGTGGGTTGGTGGGTGAGGAGAATAGACTCTATTAAAGCAGTTAGAGCCTGAGGATCCTGAGAAAAAGAGGGGTTATGAGTCTTCCAATTATACAAATCAGAGGCTGAAAAAGGCCAGTACTGGATCTGATCCCCTATAGTTCGGAGGGGAAAAACCTGGGCAGTCCAGGTTCCATCAGAAGGGGCCCCCCATCCCTCCTTAAGTGGAGTCTGTTAAAGGAAGGGATTTGTCAGGTTTATCAAGGAGGGTTAGGGAAGCTTGGTCCTCGGGAAGGACTGGCTTTTGCTTCTTCTTCTCAGGGGCAGACTGAAGGGGCAGGAGGGAAGAAGTAAGACTCAGGGAGGCAGAAAGGGCAGGAGGCCCCTGGTCAGTCACTCCAGTTCCCCTAGGAGGTAGGAACGGCCATGCCCAAGATGTGGGGTTCCGGGCTAAGTCTTCCCAGGTAGGCCACCTGGTCTGGATGTCCATGTGGTCTTGGGTGGAAAATGTAGTCCTTAACCTGTAAGATAGTAGCAAGGTCAAAAGTCCCATCCCTTGGCCATCCTTTTTCAAAAGAGGGCCACGCAGAGGAACAGAGATTCTGCCACTTCTTCTTCTGGACCTCCAGTGATAAATTGTGGGCCCGTTCCACAACCTCCTTCCAGTGTTCCAGAGTTAAGCTTAAGGGGGTAATTAGCGATTGACCCATAGTGGAGGTCACAGACAGGAGAGGGGGAGAGTAAGAAGGAAAGAAAGAAAATGAGAATATGCCACTCCAAATAATAATGACCAGTGGGTGTGCTTATGAACAAGTACCTAACGTTGCCCAGTTTTTCTTCTGCGGGGGACGTGAATTTATCTGGGATTCACGCCTGGGACCCCCTTATCCTTCCACGGGAGTCTTTTAGCGGCACGCGCCCT
>NW_008335297.1:5264712-5332082 GCF_000622305.1 Nannospalax galili | reverse complement strand
GAGCTCAGCTTACAGGTGACTTTTAAAGGAAAAAACCACAAACTACAACTGGCAGCAGTGGGAGAACCACAAACCACAACCGGCAGCAGTGGGAGGGGGCCAGCAGCAACCAGCAGCAATGGGAGGGGGGAAGTTTCGGGTGATGTCCAGCTTGTGTACGGAGCATGAAAAGGTCAGCTCTTTCTCAGCAGTTAGAATTATTTTACTTCTTACTTCCTTGTTCTGAATATTCTTCTTTGGTCTGGGGGACTTGGTTTGAATCCACTTTAACCTGGGGAGCTTTAGTTTGATTCCCTCACTCTATGCCTATGATACATAGATTTGGTCTTTTCATGGTGCCCCACATTTCCTGCATATTCCTTTCCTATGTTTTTAAATTTTTCTCATAGTCTTAGCTTAAGTGGTCCAGTTCTTCAACTTTATCCTCCAGTGTTGATATTCTGTTTTCCATTTCATTCATTCTAGAAGTGAGGCTTTCTCCTGGCTTACTGGGTTTTTCACTTCCTTCCTCATTTCAGCCTGTGTTTTCTTCAATGTTTCTACCTCTTGTGAATTCAGTCAGAAGTTTATCCCTATCTTCTTTTAGTTCTTTGATTTATCTGTGTGTTCTTTGTTTGGTGAACTCCTTGATCATGTTTATATTTTTCTTTTAAATTCTGTGTCCTGGGTGACCTCTAGGGGGTTCTCCTTGTAGAACTCTTCTACAGGACTGGTGGAGTTTGGTGGGAACATGTTGCTTTGGTTTTTCATATTATTATTTTTCCATTGTGATTTTGGAGTGTGGACTTCTTTTGTTTGTGATTCTGGTATGAAATTCAAGCCTTCTTTTGTTGAGTTGAAGTTTGCTTCTGTTTGTATTATTGGTGTTCCTTGGTTGTTTTCTTATTGGGTATATAAAGTTGGTTAGTCTAAGTTTCAGGTTCTCAGATTTTTTTAGAGGGAACTGATGGCTTCAGATCAGCTACTCAGGAGCTCCCACAGAGGCTCAAGTCAGGCTCCAGTCAGGTACACTCAGACTTCCTTCTAACCCTTCCTTTGGACCCACTAGTAGGGTTCGCTAAGGGGAGGCCTGATTTTGGCACTCTCAGGCAGTCCGCTGAGTTCTGCAAATATAATATTTCTGCGTGGTCCAGAGGGCATCTTCGGGATTACAATAGGAAAGTACAAGACTAGTTCAATAAGGATCAAAGTAGATAGGATATTTTTACTGTAAACAAATATAACAACCTTGCTTGAGATTCCCAGAGTATGTCTGGGAAGAGGAATTCAGCCTTATTCAAATGATGTTAATTGTGCCGGGTTTTTGCTTTTCAGGTGATGTGGAGACTTCAATCGGACTAAGGGGTGAGCAGTTCCTTTCTCTTCCTGTGTCCCCAATATTTTCTCTTTCTATCCTTCCTCATCCCTATGTAGCTGTGCTGGCCTGAAAACTTGTTTTGTAGACCAACCAGGCTAACCTTGAACTTTCAGTGCTCAGTGATCCTTCTCTACCTATCTCTTACAGTCTTTATCATTTGAAACAGGGAGGGTCTCCCTGTAGCCCCAGCTAGCCTGAAACTCTCTATATAGTCCAGGCTTGCTTCCATCTCACAGAGATCCACCTGCCTCTGCCCCGGAATGCTGGGATTAAATAAAGGTGTGCTTCATCATGCCAGGCCCTTTATCATTTCTTTATATCAAGAACCTTCAAGTTTTTTTCTCCTAGTTACTCATAAGCCATAGGATAAGTGGAGCTAGGGATATACCTCTGGGAAGGAAAAAGTTCCCAGAAAACCTGCATCTTGGACTGAATTTCTCCAGCAAGGCTGACCACTTGATTAGCACTTCAATAATTGTGGACAGTCTGGAATGTTGCAGGTCCAGAGCTTAATTACCACTTATCACAGGCTACCTAAACCCCTAAAAAGCCATTTGTCTGCCCATCTCCATTTGGGACCCAATATCCTATGATTAACATATAAAATCCTTTTGGGTGTGGTGGTGCACCCCACTAGTCCCAACACTCAGGAGGCAGAGGCAGGCAGATCTCTCTGAGTTCCAGGCCAGCCTGGTCTACACAGTGAGTTCCAGGACAGCTGGGGCTACAGGGAGACCCTGTCTCAAAAAGACCAAAAAAAAAAAAAATCCTTTTGGAATGTATTAACTTAGCACACCACCAGGGCCCATGAATGAAAAAGTTAAGAATGCCGTCAGTTAGCATCTGAGACCTATAGTGGAACCCCCGACCCCTTTGCTGTGACCTGACTGTATCCACCAATGTATTTGAAAAGTGTCTTGATTTATGGTTTCTCTTGTTCTGTTACTATAAAAACCTTGTAAAACTGCTTCCATGCTAGAACATGGAATTTGGGGTAACCTGAATCTGTGTTCCCTGGCTGTGGTCAGTCATATTTGGCGCCAGAATAAACTATCTCTTATCCCCTTTGAGGTGAGAGTTATGCTTTTGTGTTGACACCTCTATGATAAAGTGCTTGTCTAGCATGTTAGAGACCCTGGGTTTGATAACTATCTCCAAAAAGTAAATCACACACATACAAAATGCTATAATAGGTTATGTCGAAGCATGTTGTTTAGAAACAAGGTCTCCTTGAGTGCTGTGATCATAGGCATATACCATATTGGGCTTCTGGTGCAGACTTGGAGCAGACAAGACTTATGCCTGTTATCATATATCTTGCTCTGAATTCATATAATTAAGATGATCAGTATGCCAAGTGCCAGCCTTATGGTGGCAGAGCCTGGACTCCTATAGGGTTTCTATGAACTTCAGCATAAAATGGACAAAATATGTTAGTTTAGTCACTGTAGTTTAGTCATTGTTTGGAAACAGAATTAAAAATCTTGGGCAGGGAAGACTGCTCAGTGTGTAAAGTGCTTGCAGAGTAAGTGTGAGGACCTGGGTTTCAATCCCAAGAACCCATGCAAAAACAGGGCAGGGTGGTGTGTGCCTGTAATCCCAGTGCTCCTGTGGTGAAAAGGGAGGCAGAGACAGGTGAATCCCTAGAATCTGGAGTATGCAGCAGGGAACAACAAAAGAGAGACCTTGCCTTAAACAACCTGGAAGGCAGGGACCAACACCTGAGGTTGTCCTCTGACCTCCACAAGTGCACTTTGGCATGCACATACTTGCACACACACACACACACACACACACACACACACACAAAATCTTCCAACCCAGAGATTCTGTCCACAAAAGTGTCCAAGGAAAAAAACAGTTTTATTGTTGAATATGCATTAAGCCAGAATTTGATGCATTCACTTACTGCAGTCCGGCTGCGGGGGATCCTGAAAACTTGAGTGGGAAGGGTAGAGGATTAAGGAAAAAGACACAAACACAGAAACAGCTAGGATCAGGAGGACCTACAGGCTGATGACCAAGCAGGATGCTTTATTGCAGGACAACAATGTTTTTATACCTTGCCTCGAAGCAGGAAAGAATCTACTATAGAAATATAGCACAAAACCACAAGTTCTTATGAATCATACAGTTTCATTAATCACATGTACTTGCATCAGCACTAGTCAAGCAGAACTTCTAAGACAAAGGCATGTACCTAGCAATGATTTCATTTATCTTATGTAATTGTATCAGCAGCACCCAAGCAGAACTACGAAAAGAAAGACATGCACGTGGAGACTGATTGTCAGGCAATGACCTGTACAGGCTCAGCCCTGGGTCAGCTAGGACATGCCTTGCCAATATCACCTTAGCTGTTCTCCAGGGGCCAAACTGCCTGTGTCTCAACCCTGGGTCAGGCAGGATAGGCTTTGCCAATATCCCATTGGCTGCTCTGGGTGGGGAGGAGGGGGCAGCCTGTACCTGGCATCCCTGAATATTCAGCTCTCAGCATTCACTGGCAAGCTAAGAGACTGCAAAGACAGGAAGAACTCACATGTATCTTCCTGGCATATTTCTCATACCATGCAAACATATGATTACATTTCAAAGAGATTGCTCCCAAGTCCTTGGGAAACATTTTTTGTTTATATGCAGTAAAGCTAAATGAAATATACATGACATGCTGGGAACTAAGTAGTCTGCACCCTAGCATCAGTAAAAACCTTTGTAAATTCTTCAACCTCCCTTACAAATATGAACAGGACTGGGGGTGTAGCTCAGTCCTAGAATGCTTCCCTAGCATGCATGGCACCCAGGCTTCTATCCCCAGCATTGACAAAAACAAATATCTGACTGTAGATTGCAATTTCCTCCAAGATAAAACTTTCCATCTTGGAGGGAAGATCCTTAAAACCCAGGATGTTAAAAATTGAGGTAAAAAAACAGGGTGTTCTAAAGAGAGGTGATACATTCCACCCTGCAGGAAAGCTCCTTACTAAAGAAATAGACAACTCAAACCTGAAACAGACCAGATTCATGAGGACTCTCCCTTCCTACTCATATATAAATCTTAAATATGGGGCCAGAGAGATGACTCAGCACTTGGGAATGCTGACTGCTCTTACAGAGGACCCAAGTTCGATTCCTAGCACCCACAAGGTGGCTAACAACCATCCACAAGTACAGTTCAAGGGGATCTGACCCCTTATGACCTCCCCAGACATTGCAAAACACAGGTGCACTTACACACATGCAGGCAATACACTCACACACGTAAAACAAAAATAATTTTAAAAACAAAACAATAAAAACTTTAAATACTGCTGAGAGACATTCTCAGACAAGCTGAGCTACCTAGAAGAGTGGATCTGAACCACCTGGAAGGGACACTCTCCAGCCTGCTGAGCTGCCTTGTAGGTTGTACAATGCTCCAGGTTTCCAGCTTTCATGAGCTATCACCCATGATGGGGCAGGCTTTGGAGATACAGCTGTCTTTGGGTCATTTCTACTCATGTTAAGTAACCCCTTTCCCATATTCCTGTAAATAACTGCATTAAAACTCATTGGTTCACTGCAGCAGTGTGTGATTAAAGAAAGACTGACTCCTGGAGTAAGATAAACCAAGACTGAGCCTGATCTGGTCTTAGATCCATTCCTTCTGATTTCTCTTGAACTATTCCTGTGAAAAAAGGATTTTCTCTTTATTTATTTAAACAGCATATCCAATATGATATGGTACAAGAATAAGGAACTTTGTGTTCAAGAATCCTCAACGAGGGGCTGGAGGGACAGTTCTGTAGTTAAGTACATTGGCTGCTCTTGCAGAGGACCTGGGTTTAGTACTCAGCACCCATATGGCAGCTCACAACTGTCCAGAGCTCCAGTTCCAGGGAGCTTTTCTTACCTCGGGGGGCATTGCACACATGTGGTGCACTTACATACATACAGGCAAAACACACACTAAAAATGAATAAATAAATAAATAAATAAATGATTTTTTGAAAGAATACTTAACTAGGGAGATATTTAGTTTTTTTGGCCCCTACTGACTGAGAAAAACATACAAAACTGCAAACAATGTGATCAATTTTGTCCACATGTTAAAATGACCAAGCTGACTCCATTTTGTGCAAACTCACCATCTTAGAAGCTTAACCATGTTATATTTCTACCTCAAGGCTGAATAACTGTTTCCAAGAAACCCTGACCCCTTCCCCTTTTCCCAGAAGTATGCAGCTGCAGCCATCTGCTCTCTAGCCAGATAGAAAACAATAATTGTTATGATATGACTAACTATTGATTTTGGCTTCTTTAACTTGCTTATTTCAGGGCACCCTGACATTTACTCAGTGACCACCCTGCCAGCATCCCCTTGTGGTTTTTAGCTTTAAAAGGTTCCTCTCACTTTCCCTCCCTACTGCAGTTCTCTACCCGACTCGGAGACTGTAGTCCAAGCTAGTTTGAATAAAGATTTTTTTATCTGAATCGGAATTGAGTCTGGTGGTCTTTACCCAGTAGTCCCGGGCTCTGTAACTCCATAACTCCATAATTTCATAACACCTGCAGCATATATTGTGGGTAGTTTATGGTTTCTAACATTGCTCCTGCTTCCAGTGATGCTATTATCACAATATACACACACACACATTATTCTGAGTCAGAAGCATGGAAGGGTTGTGAGGGAGAAATAGGGAACATAGTTTAAAGGTTAAAGCTATGTGTTCAGCTTAGCTTATAAAAGTTGATTCCAGGAGGACCCCAAGACCTAGTATGATTATTTACATTTTTTTTCTTCTTTCTTTCTTTTTTTAGAGACAGGATCTCCCTGTAGCCCCGGCTGGCCTAGAATTCTATATAAACCAGGCTAGCCTACATTTCACAGAGATCTGCCTGCCTCTACTTCCCCAGTGCAGCACTATGCCTATCTTACACTGTTTTCTTAAAGGCCAGTTAAATTTAACTGTAAATTTTAGCTGATTACACAGTAGAAATGCATGTTGAATACATGGTTTTAAATGATTTCAAAGCATATGACTAACTTTACGTAAATTACAACAGAGGCATTTCAGAAAAGTCATTTCCACAGTTCACGAAGTTGTACTTTGCTAGTATACTTACTTTGGTCTGTCGCTGGTTCCCTATCAGGAGTGAGTAGACATCTGGTCACGTCTCCCCAGGGATAGTGAAGTACAGCACGGCCTTCTTCTTTTCCTTCCTCCACCAATCCAGTGGCCTATAATATTCAAGTTTTCAGAGTATAATCTTTCTTAGGAATTTTCGGGCACAATAAATAAGACATATTACTTTAACATTTATAATTCTGCCTTACACTGGCAACTTTTTTCACATTTAAAAGACTAGATGCTGTAAACTAGGAACTGTTTGCCCAATGTATATACTATTATATACACGGCAAAGTAAAACACAATTAATAAACATAAGAGATGACAGTTCTTCGTATCAAATAACATACTGGCACAGAGCTCTTTGTTTTTGCATTTCCTCTCTCCTGAAACCAGTGATACACAGTGTGCACTGCTCAAAGTGGCTTGACAGTTCCAAAGCAAACATTTGTCATGAATCTCGACAAAAGACAGTAACAAAAGAAAATGTGTTCTTTTACTACCTCCATCTTTTACACCAGACACTCTAGAACACTGAAGACTTGATATTTCCAACACAGTACTTAACACTGTGAACTATAAATACATCAGGAAAGACAGAAATCAAAACTTCTAAGCAGGAATAGGCTGGCACAGCAGCTGCTTCTCCTCTTCCACAGTCTGAGAGGTGGTCAGGGTCCTAGCCAGTGTTTCACATTCTTGGTCTCTTACCCAAAGAATTGAAAAATAAGGGCTCGGTATTAGTTACCTTTCTGTTGCTGTAATAAAACAGAATGACCAAGACAACTTACAGAAGGAAGAGTTTATTTGGGTTTATGAGTCCATCATGGCGGGGAAGGGAAGGTAGGAGGAAGAGGGAACAGAAAGCTGAGAGAGCACAACTTCAAGTACCTGCAGGAAGCAGGGAAAGAGGTAGGGTGGGAAGGAAGGAGGCAGAGTGACAGAGAGAGACACAAAGAGACAGAGAAAGCTGGAAACGAGGTAAGGCAATAAACTCTCAAATCCCTCCCCACAGTGACCTACTACCTCCAGCAAAGCCATACTTCCTCAAGTTCCATAACCCTCCCCAAAAAGTGCCGCCTACTGACCAGGTTCAAACAGTTGGGCTTATGCGGGACACTCAAACCACCAGAGGCTCAAACAGGTTTTTTTTGGGGGGGGGGGTTAGATAGGGTCTCAGTATTTAGCCCTGGCTGGAATTTGCTATGTACACCAAGCTGACTTTGAACTCACAGTCTCTGCCTCTTGACTGTGGGATTAAAGAGATATATGCTACTATACCCGGCCCTCATATAGATTTGCAAAAGAAGAAAGATAATTTTATTTGGAGCAAAAGGATAGTACAGTTTAAAGAGAGATACACTATTAAGATCGACAGCTGAGCACATGAGTGAAGATATTCAAAGACCCTGATTATTGTTTGGGGTTTCCTAATTACAGGGTTCAGGGAGAGGAGTTGGTTACTAAAGGGCATAGTTTATCTATTTTTTGTTGTTGTTGTTGTTTGGTCTTTTTTTTTTTTTTTTTTGGTCTTTTTGAGACAGGGTCTCTCTGTAGCCCCAGCTGTTCTGGAACTCACTATGTAGACCAGGCTGGCCTTAACTCACAGAGATCCACCTGCCTCTGCCTTCCGAGTGCCAGGATTAAAGGCATGTGCCACCATGCCTGGCTTGTTTTTTGGTCTTTTTAAGATAAGGTCTCCCCATAGCCACAGCTGGCCTGGAATTCACTATGTAGACCAGGCTGGACCAAGCAGGCCTTGAACTCAGAGATATGCCTGCCTCTGCCTCCCTAGTGCTGGGATTAAAGGTGTGTGCCACCATGCCTGGCTGTTACTCTATTTTGATTGCTAGATCAGGTTATATAATCATTTCTCTGCTGTCAATGTCCCCTCCCTTAAAGCATCTGATTTTAATCAAACACATGCCCAATTATACATAGGCATAAGATGGTAAATAGGGGCTTTTCCCTAAAAGGTTACTAGAGCTCACAGGTTTGCCTTATTGTGTATGCACCCAAAACCAATTCAGGTTAGATAGTTCCTTCTATTCTTTATACCCAGGTATGCTGGGAATATACTTGAATAGAAACTGTGTAAATCCGATTGTTACCAGTGTTAGGGTTCCAAACAGCAGCAGCTTCCCCCCTCCCCAACAGGGACCTACAGACTTTGGAGCCCAAAAAAGGGAACTGAGCTGATAAGCACCTTGACCTTTGAAGTCAAGGGAAACAAACTCTGCTGAGAAGCAGCCTGCCTTTCCTCTGATCTCCAAAGATAGGATAAGCAGATTCTACCTGTTAACCAGAGATTTTAGAAGTTGTTTATCACAACAGCTTTTCTCTTATCTTAAAAAGGAAAAAGTAAACACTTCCAGACCCTAATCCTACCTGGTAGACTGAACAGAGCCAGGTTTACAAGCCCTGCTTTTCCTGCTTCCCCCTCCCTGATTTTCCCCCAAACACTCCCCCCTTCTACACCCTAAAGCCCCCATATATAAGTCCCAGCTCACAACCCGTGGGCTGACATCTTTCCCTTCCCTGACATCTTTTCCTTCCCTTCCCTGACATCTTTCCCTTCCCTTCCCTGACATCTTTCCCTTCCCTGAGGGAAATGTGTCCCGTGCGAAATAAAGCTGTATCCCGCTGAGAATTCTATCTGTGCCTCGCTGCCTCCTCCATCCGCTCGCTCCCAACCTTTTACCTATCAACCAGGGGCAGGGAAATATACCATTACCCAGAGATGGGAGTCTATGTAGATTCATGCACGTGACGTGGTGGGGGGCATTTTGACATTGTTAGGTGCATTGTTTGAAGAAGGTTTTTTGTGCATAGTTCAGACAGAAGAAGGAACTGGGCTGCCAAGTACGTTGTTATAAGAGGAAGGATGTACACATAACTGTTAGGAACAGAAGACCATAAGGGCCAGTTTATGTTTGGACAGTGTGGTGGTGCTAAGGATATCCAGTATGTCAGTAAAATATGACTGGCACTGGACATCTGTGGGGGAGGGGTAGTATTAGAACTCTGGATGAGAATCTGACCTCGACAGATACAGATAGTTTTATTAGCTATGAGGGGGACGTAACCTTCCCAAAAAATGGAGGCTGGGCATCTGGGTTGGGAGAAGTCTAGGATTTATGGGTAGGCCCAGAAAATTCCAGAAAAGGGGTCTCACCTTCCCAGAATCCCAGAAGGCATCCCTTGGGTGTTGTCATGCTCCTCTCTGGGATCAGGAAAGAGAGATAGAAGCTCTGATAGGGGAATTGATAAGGAACCAGATCTTCAAGAAGGCTGATAAGAAGCCAGATGTCTTTAGCTGGGGGCCACATGCCTGATTTTCCTTCAGGTATGAGTCAACACAAAATGGCTAACACTGGATGTCCAGGGAACCCAAACATCAACAGTGATGTAATGTGTTATATAACTGTTCCTTGAAAACTGTCACTTTTGGATGGGTTCTATATAAATATGGCCTTGGGAGTCAAAGACCATTTTGCCTGAGTATTCACCAGGATGTGTGTGCCTGCCTATAGACCTGTAATGAAGCCTGTATGCCTTTCTATGTATGTGCCTATACCCACCTGTGTGCAGACTGTGTTATGTTGGTATGTACCAGCAGGCAGTTGCCTGACTAGCAGCTTATGTGCTCCTTAAAGTGCCTTATCTGTCTGACTTCTGAAATTCTCTTCAACCTCCCAGCCTTCCAGGACCCCCTTCCTTTCCTGGTTTATCAGAGTTCAGACCACTCAATAAACCCCAAACAAAATGGGGGTCCCAGGGTACTAAATTATTGTTACTGGAAATTTGGGCTCCCTTCATGTTTGCCAAAAGATATGGGGGAAATCAGGGTCCCTTCCTGGGGTTCTTAGTCTCATAAATAAAGGAGTTTAAGAATGGATACAAACAAAAGCTCAAGGACAATTTTATTAGAATTTGAAAAGATAAACCCTCAGTGCATGGTGAGCTGTAAATCCCAGCAGCTGCCTAGAGGAAAAGAATGGAGAAGAGAAGGAAAATTCATGCCATTCTAAACCAAATTTTAAGAATGATGGTTAAGCCAGGCATGGTGGCACACGCCTTTAGTCCCAGCACTCAAGAGGCAGAGGCAGGTGGATCTTTGTGAGTTCATGGCCAGCCTGGTCTACATAGTGCCTTCCAGGCTAGCTGGTGCTACAGGGAGACCCTGTCTCAAAAAGACCAAAAAAAAAAGGTTAGACACGTGGCAGACTGGCAGCCACACAGCCAGAAAGGGAGCTTTAGAAAAAGAGTAAGAAAGCCCAAAACACTGAGGCACCCTAACGTGTTTAGGGAAGCATATTTAGAAAAGAAAAAGAAGAAAAGGAGAGGTCACATTTTGTGGAAAAAGTGTGTAGAATTCTTCTGAAGCTGCATGTGTATGGCCCAATAAACTACTGAGCTAGGGGCCAGGGATTCTAGACAGGAAAAGTTCACCATCTCATTAAAACACTAATTATTCTGCCTATCTCTTTGTCATGGCAGATGAACCCTGCTTTCCAGGAATGGTTCCAGGGTCTGGTGATTGACCCAGTCTGACTGAAAGTTAGGTCTCTACCCAGGTTCTTTCTTCCTACTATAACACAATCTACTGTCTCCTGCTTCAGAAGGTCTCTGTTCCAAATCCTACAAACCACACACAAATGTGGAGTAGATTCTGGAGGTAGCATTTATTTATTTATTTATTTATTTATTTATTTAGAGACAGCTTCTCTTGTAGCTTAGGCCTCTAATGTGCTGTGAACTTCTGATCCTCCTATCTCTACCTCCTGAGTGCTAGGATTACAGATGTGTGCCACCTCAGCAGGTTTATGTGATTCCTGTCTGCTAGGTGTAAGCAGTCTACCACCTAAGCTGTATCCCCAGTGACCCCCAACCCCATTTTTGAGACATGTTTCTGCTACGTGTTGGCCTTGATGCAATTCACTACATTCCAATTTGTGATTCTATAGCCTCAATCTAGGGAGTTGCTGGGATTACTCACAAGCCTGGGCCAGTACACTTGGCTTTGATAAGTTATTTTCCTTCTTTAAGTAATTAATAAATTTCACAATGTTTTTGAGAGAGAATTACAGACCACCACCACACTTAAATCAATTAAATGAGAAAAGAGTCCTGTATTGATTATCCAGAGATTGAGAATTGGCTAGTGCCTCAGAAAAAAACTCTCAGTACTGAGGATCAAGGCTACAAAGTTTATAAAGGCAAAAATCGCAAAAAATCATAATGACATTTGGAACAGATAGCAGTCAGAGACCTTGCTTCAGCAGTTATTTTGGCAACACATAGAAATCGTTATTATTATACATTTTGGAATTTTTTTAAAATTATTTCTCTGTGCTTCAGTCAGGGTCAGGGAAAAGCCCCGGATATTTTACAGCTATCTACGCAATGCTAGTGTGAAAGAACTCCTACATCTAGATCTTAATTTCCTGAAAGGCTGATCAACCGATAAATACTCCAGGAGACCTATACCCCCAACCCCTTTGCTATGACCTACCTACCTACTGAATGCATCCACCAATGTATTTAAAAGGTGTCTTGATTTATGACTTTTCTTTGTTCTGTTACTATAAAAACATAATATAACTACTACCACACTGGAACATGGAATTTGGGGTAACCTGAATCTGTGTTCCTGGGCCATGGTCACTCATATTTGGCTCTAGACTAAACTATCTCTTATCCCCTTTGAGGTAAGAGTTATGCTTTTGCAGCAACACTGTAACTGGGAGAAAAGTCAAAGGGAAAAATGCCAAAGCAAGCACAAACTGAAGTCAGGACCTGTCCAGGACAAGATGGAGTTTCTTCTGCTACTTCCTCTATTTATTATTTTTGGAGGCAGGATCTCACCGCATAGCCCTGGCTGTTCTGGAACTTGCTATGTAGACCAGGCTGGCTTGGAACTCACAGAGCTCCCTCTGCCTCTGCCTCTAGCGTGCAGGGATTACAGGTGTGTGCCACCCCCACCATCTGCCTTACTTGTTTTTTGAAGCAGTATTTCATGTATGACCAAGCTGGCCTCATATTTGCTATGTAGCCAAGGATGACCCTGAGATCTGCCTCCCTGTCTCTGGCGTTCCCCAGGGCTGGGACTGTGGACATGTGCCGCCTCGACAATTGACGTGTGATTTTTCTAACGTTTTCCTTCCGGTCTGCATTCTCTTTGGAGCCCCTTCCTGCTGGCCGGGATGCGAAGCTCTGTCGTATTTCCAATTGTGAACGTCATCCTGGGCCAGCCCAGGGAGAGGCGGAGGGCTTGCTAGAGTCTGCGGCACATCCTTCTAACCAGCCCACATCCCACAGCCTACCCAGGGTTCTTCCAGCCTGAAGCTGGAGCCGGGCTTGTGTCCTCTGCGCCTGCGTGTTTGCAGCCCGCGCCTCTCCACAAGGCCTGACCGGACGTCCGGTGGCTGCCATTATTCTAACTGCCTGGACTTGGGGAAAGATTTGACAGTTGGTCCAGTCCACGTTTGCCAATCCAGGGCTCCCCAGTCCGGCCGAAGCAGGTGGGTCCAGGTGGACGCAGAGGCGGGGTAGGGGCGCCTTGTTGCCTCAGGCCAGTCCGGTCCCCCCACGCCTCGGCTGCGCATGCTCAGGGCTCCTGCGGGAACTTGTCATCCTTTTCCATTTTCTATTCTAGGAGAACTAACAGAGTGGGGCTCATTTTTCTGATACTAGATCTTGTGTCTCCACCTTTTTCCTCAAGTCACGCTATTCCACGGGCTCAGTCACTCAACGAGGTAAGAGAAAACAGTATTTCGAAATTACTTGTTGCAGAAGTCCTACAACTTTTTTTAGTTCACCAACTGATCTTTGAGATAAGTAGATTTGAGTAACACATGATTGATCCCCCCTTTCCCCCTTCTGCCGTGCCCCCTTCCCTTTTCACTTCTCATTACATCCTTTTCCACGATGGTCCCCATCCCCTTTCCCCAACACCCCCACACTCCATAGACCTGATCTTGTTAGACAGCCCAAGCAGATCTGGGGTTCCCAACAATCCTCCTGCTTCATTCTCCAGAGTGTTGGGATTACAGGTGTGCACCATGCCTGCTTTCGAAATCTGCCCTTTTAATTGATCTGCTGCTCCCCAGGTTTCAGTTTCTTGCAAAACACCCTAACTGATAAAAGCCTAGCCTTTGTTCAAGAGCACCTTCCTTTTAGAGCAATTGATACCCTGATACCCTCTCTTTAGAGCAGTTTCTTCCTTCATGGGCCAACTAGCAATTACTGTCAAATTTTAATATGCACGTACCTTTTGGGGGGGCAAGGGGCATTTTTGAGACAGGATCTCCCTGTAGCTCCAGCTGGCCTGGAACTCACTATGTAGACCAGGCTGTTCTCCATCTCATAGAGATCTGCCTGCCACTCCCTCCTGAGTGCTGGGATTAAAGGTGCGTGCCACAATGTGCACCATACCCTTTAACCCAGCACTTTTGTTTTCCATCTATATCTTTATAGGATGACACTAAAAATGTTTCATTGCAACAAAATAAAAATGAGGTGGGGCAGGTGATTCACATCCTTTAGTTTTTCCAGTTGGAAATTGTTTAAATTACTGTTCACCAGCACAGTTTTAGACCCAAAGCCCCAGCTTCAGCAGCCTCAACAGGCTCCTCTATCCATCTCAGTATCCCAATGAAAGAGGCCAGTAATGGTGAAAAGCAGAGAGAGGTGATTATATCAGATCAGTGTATGGCCATACTGGGAAGAATAGATGAACGGGTCCAATTGATAGAGGAATTCCAGGGTGTCTGAGAGCGATGTAGCCTTTCTTGGCTCTGTTGAGCTTAGCTTGAGAGGCTAGGGTCCCAGAAACTCAATGGCCACCAAAGCCACCTCAAGCCAGAGGCTTTCAGGTTCTTATCTCTCGAATTCAAAGAATGAAATTCATGAACCACAGAGGGTGAGCTTTGGAAAGAAATATTTATTATAGGGAGCTTAGGGTAGAGAAGCAGAGCTCCTGTACAGCAGTAGAGGTCCCCAGAAACAGGATACCACTGAGCCTCATCCCCTAGGAGTTAATAAAGATTTAGTGAAGAGAGGAGGGGCGAGGGAGATGACCTGGTCAGTCCAGTTCTCATTCCAGGTGTCCAGGTCCTCTGGTCACATCCTCAGCATGTCTTCCAGGAATAGAGCATTACTTCCTTATTGCAGGTGTCCAGATCCCTCAAGGGAGGTCCTGGTACGGTCCTCAGATATGAAAAAACCAGACCCCTTACACACCTCCCCAGCCTCTGGCTATGGTGGAACCAGAGATATCTTTAGATTAGATAGTTCTGGCATTTATGGCCTCAGGTAAGGGGCAAGTTCACTGGCAGGTACAAGGAATTTCCAGCTCTAGGTTGGAAGAGAAACTGGTCATTTTCTTTTGGGGTCTTTTTGCCCTTAACTGCCTAGCCAATTTCTACCTCCTGCTCTTATCACAGTGACCCAAGTCTGTCTTTGAGGTACAGATCTGAACTTTAGGTTTAAATTGAGGAAGGTTGGGGCAAGTGGTCAGAGTTGATCATTGTCTTAGTTCTATAAGATAGTCTGGTTCAGAGTGTAACTTCAGCATCAAGATAATTGTCTTCACAGTGTGTGTGTGTGTGAGAGAGAGAGAAAGTGATCTATACTGCTAGGCTTTGCTGTTCTAGAATCCAAAGTGATAACAGGTTTTTGGTTTTTAAAAAAAATTCTTTTTTTGGTCTCTTTGAGACAAGGTTTCCCTGTAGCCGCAGCTGGCCTAGATTCGCTAATGGAGACCAGGCTGGCCTCAAACTCAAAGAAATCCACCTGCCACTGCCTCCAGAGTGCTGGGATTAAACGTATGTGCCACCACACCTGGCTAAAAAAAAAAATTCTATTTTTATTTTAGGTGTATGAGTGTAATGTGTGTAAGTGCACTGTGTCATGTCATGCAGTACCCACAGAGATCAGAAGAGGGTGTTGGATCCCCCTGGAACTGAAGTTAGGGAAGGTTGTTAGCTGCCTTGTGGGAGCTGGGAGCCAAACCTGTAAGAGCAGACAGTGTTCTTAATGGCTGAGCCATCTCTCCAGTCCTGTGTGATTACAGGTTTAGGACACTGACTTATCTGTGTTCGACTTTGTCATCAGAATGGGACCCCAGGCTCTCTTTGGTTCCCCAGTAGTTGTGATCTCTATTGAAAGAATTTAGACAAGACACACAGAGCATAGTGTAAAAGAATTTGTGGAATAGAGCACACTGTAAGGGGTAAGAGTAGAGAATGGTCACAGTGACTGTTCTAGTTTGTTTTCAATTTCCATGACAAAACACTCTGACCAATACCAACTTGGAGAAGAAAAAGTTTATTTTTTATTTTATCTTACATGTCTCGGGTCACAGTTTTATCACACTGAGGGAGCCCAAGGTAAGAACTCAGGGCAGGAGCTGAATGAAGCACAGGCCATGGGGGAATGCTGCTTACTGGCTTGCTGTGACACTTCCCTAGCCTATACTCAGCTTGCTTTCTTATACAATATAGAACAACCTGCCCAGGGGTGGCACTGTTCACAGTGGGCTGGGCCCTCCCAAGTCACTCAACAATCAAGAAAATACCCCACAGACATGGCCACAAACCAGTCCAATGGAGGAAATTCCCCAACTGAGGCTCCCTCTACCCTGGTGTGTCAAGTTGATAACTAAAGTTATCCAGCACAGTGACCATTGTGTTACATGTTTTTTGCAGGCTTTACACAGTTTCTAAAGTCAGTAGAACAGGCAGTTTTTATTCTGACTAGGTGATTTATAGCCCCATTTTTCTAAGTAGCAAGGAAGTTGTGTAGAAATACAAAGCCATTGATTGTACAGATCAGAAATTTACTGCAAGCAAGCAGTGGACTACTCAAGGGCCTGCTTTTGTTTTAATTTATTGAGTGTAGGTCAGAGGACAACTTATGGGAGTCATCCTCCCCTTTCACCATGTGGGTTCCAAGGATTGAACTTGGGTCATCAGGCTTTGCAGGAAGTACCTTTACCCACTGAGCCATCTTACAAGCCTCAGTTTTAGGTTTTGTGTGGGTTTTTTTGTTGTTGTTGTTTTGTTTTGTTTTTTGTTTGTTTGGTTTTTGTTTTTGTTTTGTTTTGTTTTTGTCTTTTTAAGACAGGGTCTCCCTGTAGCCCCAGCTGTCCTGGAACTCACTATGTAGACAAGGCTAGACTTGAACTCACAGAGATCTGCCTGTCTCTGCCTCCCGAGTGCTGGGATTAAAGGTGTGCACTACCACACCTGGCAGTTTTAGGTTTTTTGAATGGGGTCTCATATCCCAGGCTGGCTTCAAACTCATATAGAGAGGAGGAAGATAACATTGAACTTCTGTCTCCACCTCTGGAATGTTGGAATTGGAGGTATGTGCACACCCAATGTATGCAGTGCTAGGGATTGAACTCAGGACTTTTTTGGTTGCATGCTGGGCAACTACCAACTGAGCTGTATCTTCAGCCCTCCAATCTTATTTGGATTGATTTACGTGAAAGCTTCTTTGATAGTTATAATGTTTAGGATTTCTGGAACCAGATTTAGGTTATCTTTTCATGGCCCTGGCAATTCAGAATACTGTGTCTTTGCTCAGGGCTAGAGATGTGACTATTCTTCTGACTAGTAATTAAAGAGTCCTTGGTTTTACAAGCTGTTTATTTTGTATATGTTGGGATATCCAGCTCCAATATCCTTCAGAGCCTGTTAATGGCTCACTAGTTGCCTAACACCATCAGTTTTGAAGGGTGATGAGATTGGTTAGAGAGACAGATACTCCGAATGGTTCCCAGTCAAGCAGGAGTCTGTCAGAGACAAAATCAGGGCTGCAAATCAAGAGACCACCACACAAATTAAGGTGTCTGTGTAAGGCAGAGGGTGCTTAGTGACCAAAGCTGGTGAATAAACACATAGCCAAAACAGAGTTTGCCTTTTATCCCTTTTGCAAGGGACATTTGACTGTTCTTGTTGACTGAGGTCCAGTCTCAAAATCTATACTCCATTGGCTAGTTCTGTTGTGCCCAATTCATGAGACCCCAAAGACCACCAAGGAGCCAACCGATGCAAATACACAAGGGTTCTTTTATTGTTACAAGCTTAAGCTTGGGCCCATTCTGTCACCGACCCAGTGGATCTCAGGTGTGAGACCCCTTGCTTTGAGAGACAGAGATTTTTATAGGTTTATTTCAGCAAGTTTAGCAAGTAGGGGAGTAGGGGGGGTCTTCAGCCTGGCAAACATCTGATTGGTTGCAGCTCAGTGCCAAACCATAAACTGCTGGCTTCAGGAACTCTGAAAAGATATCTGGACTTTTAGTACTTTCCTGTCCCTGGTTAATTGACCATTGGCGGAGGAGTTGTTCTCTATCCGTTCCAAGTATTGTGGTTTTTCTTGGAACAGAGCTCAGGGCTGGGTCAGTCCTATGGAGATTTTATCCAAGATGGAGTCACTCCGGTCTCTCATTCCCCCTCTGACTAATACCTTGGGGGCCCAATAATGGGTGCTCCTTCATCTCATGTTCTTCATCACCGTATCCAAGATGGAGTCACTCAGGTCTCTCATTCCCCCCTCTGAGTAGTACCTTAGGGGCCCAATCATGGGCGTTCCCTCATGTTTTTTATCACCCAGACTGGAGGGACTGATGGTGGGCTCACATTACCATTAGCTGTATAAAAGCTACCAATTTATTTAAAATGCAAGGTCCAAGAGTCAAAAGCATAATCAGAATTAGGAGGGGTCTGAGTAAGGTTGAAATCAGAGTGGTCAACCAAGGGGAGCTATTGAACCAGGATTCAAACCATCCTTGTTTAGCCCTATATTCGTTTTCTCTTCGAGCCAGACTTTCTCTAACCTTGGCCAGGGATTTTTTGATGACCCCAGAGTGATCTACATAAAAAAAAAACACTCTTCCTTAAGGGCAGCACAGAGGCCTCCTTGCTGCAAGAACAACAGGTCTAAGCCTTTCCTATTCTGCAGAATCATTTCTGCCAAGAAGGTTAGGGATAATGGGAGGGGACAGTCCAAACAAAGGGGGTTAATCCCATCTGATAAGGGGAGTTACACATTCAGTAGAGTGTGAACGGAAGGAGAATCACCCAGTAACCGCCAGTCTCTAAGGTCAATTTAGTTAAGGTCTCTTTTAGAGTTCTATTTATTCTCTTTACCTGTCCTGAACTCTTTGGTCTATAAGCACAATGTAGTTTCTAGTCAATCCCCAGAACTGTGGCCAGACTCTGACTTACCTTGGACACAAAAGTCGGTCCATTATCTGACCCTATCATCTGTGGAAAGCCGTACCTGGGGAGGATGTCTTCCAACACTTTCTTTGCCACCATTTGAACTGTTTCATGTTTAGTAGGGAAGGCTTCAGCCCATCCTGATAAAGTATCTACAAAGACTAGCAAATAACGGTATCTGTAACTGTCAGGTTTTACCTCAGTGAAATCCGTTTTCCAATAGGCTCCAGGTTTTCTCCCTCAAAGTCTGATTTCTGGGTTTTTAATATTTGGCACCACATTAGTGAGTTGGCAAGCTTTACAGCCATTGACAATGTCTTTAATCTTTAAATTAGCCTCCTTGATTTTTACTTCGGCATGTCGAATTAAGTCCTGCATTCTCTTGAATATACTTCAGAATCAGATAACAGGGTATCTTTCAAATCTGATCGGGTGCTGTGGACATGGGCCAGGATTCTGGCATAATCATGCAGAGGGGCATCCAAGTCTGGGTCCGGCAAGAGCATGGCTGGATTCAGGGCAACTGGTACCTGGAAGGTGATCTAGCAGGATTAAGAAGTAATGCCTGATAATGAGTTATATGGGCATTACTTAGCCATCAGTCCAGGGGCTGCTTTAAAACTCCTTCAATTGCATGTGGTGTGCTGATGATCAAGTTCTTGCCCAAAGTCTGTTTGTCAGCATCTTTTACCAGTAGTACTACAGCAGCAATAATGTGGAGACATGGGGGCCAGCCTGTAGCCACTGGGTCCAGTTTTTTAGACAAATAGGCTACAGGACGGCACTGTGGACCCATCAGTTGGGTCAAAACTCCCTTGGCCACATCCTTGTTTTCACCCAAAAACAAGTGGAATGGTTTAGTCCCATCAGGTAGCCCGAGGGCAGGGGCAGACAGTAGGGCCAGTTTTAATGCCTCAAGTGATTGTTGGTGAGCTTCTGTCAAGGAAAATTCTCCTGGCCTTCTTCTTTACAATATGCACACTGATTTTTTCAGTCGAGGTTGCCCTCTTTTTTGAAAGTCTTTTTTACCTCCTTTTTTTTATGTTATCTGGCGCAGACGCCTCCGCCGGTCCTCTGAATCTGCAGTGGCAGCCAGCAGGATCCTTGCCAGGTCCTTGTTCTGCCTCCTTTCTGCCTTTATCTGTTTTTCCTCTGCACTATCCCTATTATTGTACACTTTCTTGGCCACAGTTATCAAATCCCTTAAGCTCTTTTCACCCAGTCTCTCTACACTTTGGAGCTTTTTCCTTATATCTGGAGCTGATTGGTTAACAAAAGCCATGTCCACTGCCATTATATTATCTTTGGCCTCCGGGTCTAATGGAGTGTACCTGCAGAAGGCATCCATTATTTGCTCCAAGAATGCAGCTGGGCTTTCGTTTAGTTCCTGACTAATATCGTATACATTTGCCAAATTAGTTGGCCTATGAGCAGCTGCTTTGAGACCTGCCAACAGAGTCTGGCAGTAAACCAGAAGCCTCCCCTTACCTTCTGCAGTATTATAATCCCAGTCAGGTCAGGTCGGTGGATAGGCAGCATCAATCAGTGTCAGGTCAGTAGTAGGGACACCAGTATTGCCAGGAATTAATTTCCTGGCTTCTGTTTGGATATGTTCTTTTTCCTCTGTGGTAAACAGGACCTGTAATAATTGATGACAATCATCCCAAGTGGATTGGTATGTGACTAAGACAGTTTCTAATAAATAAGCTCCTTAGGATTTTCAGAAAAGGGAGCATTCTGGGTTCTCCAGTTGTAAAGGTCACTAGTGGCGAATGGCCAATAGTGATGGGGCTGGTTGCCAGCCTCATCCGCGGGGCCGGCGACTGTGAAGGATACAACAGTAGAGTCTGGACCCTCCGGTGTGCTGCCCTTCTACTCCTAGTCCCCTGAGCCAGTCCCCCCTGTGCCTGTGAAGAATCTGATACCAGGGGTGCCAGTTCCAGAGGGCGTACCTCCTGTGGAGGGGGTGGATAAGGAGGGGGAGGAAAAATTAGGTCTTCTTCTGTGATGCCCTGTAAGATGGTACAGTGACGGTACTGATAGTTTGGTTTCAGGTTTAAGTATTTTCTTGGTTGTTTTTTTCCATTCTGTAGCCGTCAGCACCTCGCACCTCCGTTTTCTGTAAAGGAAGAAAAGACTTGACCCACGGAGGAGGGTTATTAACTAAATCTCCCCAGACCACTATGTATGATATTTGATCCAAGTGTTCCACATGCAGTTGAAGAATAATTTTCTCAACCGTGTTAATGACAGCAGGATCAAAGGTCCCCTCCAAGGGCCATCCCACATTGAAAGCGGGCCATTCAGACTTGCAGAAAGTAGTTTATCCTTCCTGACAACAACAGAGAGGTTATGGGCTTGAGTCTTAACCTCTCCAAAATGTGCAGGAACCAGGTCCAGGGGTGTAGAGGGTCTGTCCCATTGCATCCATATCAGTCACAAAGAAATAGACAACCAAAGATAAAACAGATAGCCAGAAAGACACGCAGAAGGCCAAGTAATGAATTCCCCTGCTTGTGCAGAAGAAAAACTGAAAGTAAGACAGCGGCGAACTGCCGCACCACGGGAACAACCCGCCTTGTCCTTTCACAGAAATCCACAGAGTCTGGGGCCCTCCGTCCCCTCTGCCAGGGTCTAGAACGTCTTCCAGACCTCTGTGGTCACGGTCATCTAGCACATCTGTTCCAACTGCTCCTGACCATACTGTTCACAAGTTTGCCTCAAGGCTCAGAAAAAAAGCTAGGATAAACACAGACAGGGACAACCAGAAGCAGACACTTACCGGCCGACCAGGAACCCTTCAGTTCAGGGATCCTTGGGGGGGGCGGTGTCTCAGGAATCCCGGACAAGCCCCCAAGATGTTGTGCCCAGTTTGCAAGACCCCAAAGACCACCAAGGAGCCGACCGATGCAAATACACAAGGGTTCTTTTATTGTTACAAGCAGCAGATCTCAGATGTGAGACCCCTTGCTTTGAGAGACAGAGATTTTTATAGGTTTATTTCAGCAAGTTTAGCAAGTGGGGGAGTAGGGGGTCTCCAGCCTGGCAAGCATCTGATTGGTTGCAGCCCAGTGCCAAACCATAAACTGCTGGCTTCAGGAAATCTGAAAAGACATCTGGACTTTTAGTACTTTCCTGTCCCTGGTTAATTGACCGTTGGTGGGGGCGTTGTTCTCTATCTGTTCCAAGTATACTTTTTGTGTATGGTTTCCCCTGCAACAGGATTCAGGGCTGGGTCAGTCCCATGGAGGAGGTTTTATCCAAGATGGAGTCACTCAGGTCTCTCAGTTCATGGGGCCTGCCTTTAATCCCAGCATTCAGCAGGCAGAAGCAGAGGCAGTAGAATCTCTTTGAGTTCAAGCCAGCTGGGAGACCCCGTTTCAAAAAAATTAAATGACAAAAACAAAACTTTGAGAAAAGGTTTTTGGTTTTGTTTTACAAGAAAGCAGATGACATCCAGTTGAACAAACATACAACTCCTTAAAGGAAGAGGTGAGGGGCACAGACTTACAACTGCTAAATTTGTTTGATAGAATAGACTCTCAAACTGACCCAGAGTAAAAGACACAAAATGAAGGCAGTTAGAGATTTTGGTTTTTCATAGCTTTTAGTTACCTTGTATGGTCAAGTACACAGTTGATACAGATGAAAAGAAAGTCACTACACTAGGGTAAATAAGATATTAAGAAACCCATTTGAAGATCTGCTGGAGGCTTGAATAGCTGAGCCTCAGGGCAAGGTGAAGTCAAGCCACAAAGGCCTAGTATACTTGAGAAGAGGTTCAGGACCATCTGGTTGGACTGCTGAGCTGATGAAGCTGAGGAACCCTTAGTTCTGTCATATTCACACACTGGGTGGTCAGAAGACAGGTTAGTAGAGTATCCTTTTTATGGAGTCCAAGGTGAGGCCTTGTTGGTCTGGTATGTTCAGTATATTCTTGGGCTTGGTTTTTCTGATAGGATGGAGTCACCCCAGGAAGAGACAGCCCAAAAAGCCCAAAAGCCACTGTTTTACATGAAATTCAGTAACTTAGAATAGGGTACAACTTAGTCTTCACATAGAGACAGGAGGATCAGGATCCAAGGCCAGTCTCTTTAAGGGAGTTTGAGGTCAACCTAGCTACCTGAGACCCTTGCACAAACAGTAATAATGATTAGATTTCTGTTGATTTAAAAATATATATCCATCACCTCTAGGATACTCTTCATTTGAAAGGTGAAATTCTATTTTTGTAGGGGAGAGGGGGCGAAGAGACAATCTCTTGTGGCCAGGCTGGTCTTAAACTCCCTTTGTAGCTGAGACTGGACTTTGAACTCCTTCGTCTTTATATCTTCATTGTTATGATTACAGATAGATACCACCATGCCAAGCTCTTAATTCCACTTTGTGTACTCCTGTTGACTTGTTTTTGTCCTCCCCCCAGCAGTCTCACATAGCCTAACCTGACCTGGAGCTCCTGATCCTCCTAACTCCACTTCCCAAGTGTTGGGATTACAGACACCAAGCCAGGACAGGAAATATTTAGATGGCACACTGAGGGAGTCTGTTGTCAGTAGATTGGTCATTATTTTTTCTTTTTCAGTGGAAAAAGCTAGGAAATACGTGTTTGCTTTCAAGAGGTAAAGTAGATCACGAATTCAGAGTGTGTGGGAAAAGTTATTTGGGTGAAGGTGCCTTTGTGACATAGATGGAGATGCAGCTCCTCAGTCTTTTTCAATTACCTTCTAAGTTTGGTTGCTAAGGACATGACTAAATTATTTTTTTCTTTTTATAATGTATTTTAATTGGAACAAGAAGAACAATTTTCTTTTTATAAAGTATTTGAACCATTACATGACCAAAATTAGTTTTTCTTTGTTGTCAGCTAAATATTTTTGAAATAGTATTTTTGGTACAGGAAAATAAAAGAGAAAATAATACTGTCAAAGGTATTATAGTACTGTCAAAAAAGGAGCCAGAGAGATGGGTCAGCAGTTAAGAGCACATAAAATTAGTAAAAATAAAATATTTTTTAAATGTTATATTATTTTTATTTTGTTTATGAATGTATTGCCTACATGTGTGTAAGTGCACCGGTGTCCTGCAGTGCCTGCAGAGGTTAGAAGTTGCTGTCATGTGGGTGCTAGGAATTGAACCTGGGTCCTCTGCAAGAACAGCCAGGGCTCTTTAACTGCTGAGCCATCTCTTCAGCCTCAAAATAAAATATTTTTTAAAAATTTCAAAAGAATGAGGCCGTGAAATTGTTTTTACCTGCTATGAGGGCTGCTAGGCAAGCAGTCCCCACTGAGCTAATTCCTCAGCCATTTTATTGTCAAAAGTGTACGGAGACTATGCTCTTACACAGTTCCTTCCTTTCCCCTGCGTGATATTAACAATATATAGTGTGCCTATTTGTCACAGTGCAGTGACCACAGTCCAAGCCTGAAAGGCTTGGGGACCCCGACGGACAGAAATCAGAATGCAGGGGATGCAGAGGCTTGTGTACCAGTGCATGTTTATTGTGAACTTAAGCAAGCTTATACAGAAAGCAGATCTGGAGTAACCAAGGAATAACCAGGGATACATCACTAAGAAATCAGATCTGGAGTGACCAAGGAATAACCAAGGATACATTATGTTACTACTAAAAATACATTACTTCACCAACCGAAACTCACACAGCGTTTACAGTATCCAAGATTCGGCTACATAATATTTATAATATCTTAGATATAAAGTGAACTGTTTGTGATTATTCTTAGCAACTACTAGAATTTATTATTTCTATATAAGAAACCAAGCTTACAGTGCTGAGAAAACTCCAGTGCCCTTAAACTGAAACAGAACTTTTATGTTTCTAAGACTGCTAATTAACCAGGGAAGCACAGCCTATCAACTCAGACCTCAGAAGCAGAGAGCAGGGAAAGTCCCAGGGTGGAAGCCTTCTTCCTCCAATTCTAAAGTCAAGCTGTGCCCATAATAGCTCCCAATACCTATTAACATAGGTTTATGGGGTTTTTTGAGACAGGGTCTCCCTATAGCCCCAGCTGGCCTGGAATGCCCTCTGCCTCCTAACATAAGTTTTTAACTACTATTGTATGCACATTCTTTAAATTTTTGCAGAAATAAAATGAGCTGTAAACTAAAAGTACAATAATGGAATTTATATTTCCTTCCTTCCCTCCCCTCCATTCCTTCTGTCTTTGTTGAGACAGTGTCTCTATAGGCTAGGCTGACTTCAGATTTCTCAGTCTGCTGCCTAATCCTGCAGAGTCCTGGGATTATAGGTGTGTGCCACTACATCTGACCATTTTAGCATGTTTTATAAGGAGGGTTTACTAGCAACATCATCTTTTGTCTCTCTCCCTTCTTCCTTTCATTTCTTCCTTTCTTCTTTCCACAGTCTTAATAGACCAGGCCAACCTCCCACTCCCAGCAATCCTCCTGCCTAAGCCTCACAGTTGCTGGGGTTATAGGCATGTACCCCCATAGCTCTTCTCTCTCTTGCCTCTCCTCCACCCACCCCCCTCAGTTTCTGAGACAGAGTTTTGTTGACTCAAAAGTACTACTCTGACCTCAAAGGGGATAAAAAAATAATTTATTCTGGAGCCACATATGAGTGACCATGGCCTGGGAACACAGATTTCAGTCACCCCAAATTCCACATTCTAACATGGAAGCAGGTTCATGAAGTTTTTATGATAACAGAACAAAGAAAGTAATAAATCAAGGCACTTTTCAAATACACCGGTGGAAACATTAAGTAGGTAGTTATAGCAAAAGATAAATCTCAGCTATAGGCCTCAGATGTTATCTGATGACACTCAAGACTTCTGGTAGGTAGAAGATAAGGTTTAGTTAGTAACATTCCAAAAGGTTTTTATCTATTGGTCACAGGATGTTAGGTCTGACAGAGGTGGGCAAGGAATAGCAATTTATGGGGCTAAAGATAGCCCAAGATAATTGTAATTAGGCCCTGGACTTGCAACATTCCAACCTCTCCACAGTCATTGAAATTCTGTTATGTTAATCAGCCTTGGAGAAGGTTCAGTTTGAAGATACATGGTTTTTCTGGGAACTTTTGTTTAAATTTTTTTCTTTAAATTTTTGTTTAGTTCAGGCTGGCCTTCAAAACTGTATGTCTATTTAGTTCATTTGTCTATTTATTAGTTGGATTATTACTGATTTAATGTTTAACCCTAATTGCTGGATCATCTGTTGACCTTCACTTGCTTTTTCTTTTGATTGCCTCTTTCATCTTTTTTTTTTTAACGACTGGAAGTTTTGGGCTCTTCTCCAACATCGCGTGGGTTCCTGAGTTCAGTCCTTACCATGTCTTCTCACAAGACCTTCAGGATCAAGCGATTCCTGGCTAAGAAACAAAAGCAAAACCGACCCATTCCACCATGGATTCAGGTGAAAACTGGCAATAAAATCATGTACAACTCCAAGAGGAGACACTGGAGACGAACAAAGCTGGGTCTATAAGGAACTGTATGTGAGGCCACAGATTTATCTGTTTGAAGGTTACCATCAAGTTACTGTGTCAAGCTTAAAATGTTACCACTGTTTGGACATTTGAATATGTTTATTGGGAATATTTTTCTTTGTTACTTTCCTCTTTCCGCTTGTAAGTTTGTTCAATAATAAATATGTGAAACCACAGGGTGTGGTGGTGCATGCCTTTAATCCCAGCACTCAGGAGGCAGAGGCAGGCCGGTCCTCGTGAGTTCAAGGCCAGCCTGGTCTACATAGTGAGTTCCAGGACAGCTGGGGCTACAGGGAGACCCTGTCTCAAAAAGACCAAAAAAACCTCCCAAAAAACAAAAAAACAAAACAAAAAAAAGTGAAACCTTTTGCTTGAAAGAAAAATGTGTGGTTGTGTGTTAGAACTCGGTTTATTTTGTTTTGTGATACTGGAGCTCAAGCCTCAGACCTTGTGCATGGTAGACAAGTATTATGCCACTGAGCTACCCCTACCTGACTCTTGCAGGGAAAATTTTTTTGGAGACCCAACCAGGCTGCCCTCTAACTCATGGTTCCCTACCATCAGCCTCCACCAACAAGCCTGAATGCCAGATATTTTAAAAACGTATTTGTTGGCCCGGTGTGGTGGCACATGCCTTTAATCCCAAACTCTTATTTTGCCATGACATTTTCACATCACCACTGCAGTTTGATTTCTCCTTTTACCCAGTAAGGGCTCTCTAGTCCTCGATACATGTCTCCAAATTAACAAATGATAAAACATGACTCTGAATCACTTGGAGCATTTCTGAATTTCCCCACCGCTCTGTAAATACTATGTTTGGATTTTACTGCTTTCAATGTTACACTACTGCCTTAGTCATGTTTGCAATTTTTTTTCTTTTTAAATATTTTATTATTTTATGTGTATGAGTATATTGCCTGCAAGCATGTGAGTGCACCCGTGTCATGCAGTGCCTCAGAGGTCAGAAGAGGGCTTTGGATTCCCCCTGGAACTGGAATTAAGGACAATTCATAGCCATCATGTGGGTGCTGGGACTCAAACCCCCATCCTGTGCAAGAGTAGTCAGTGCTCTTAACTGCTGAGCCGTCTCTCCAGCCCCCTGCAATTTTTGTTTTGTTTTGTTTTGTTTTCTGATTGTTGTCAGTGGAAGCACTGGCCAACTGTGATCTGTAATGTTTGTTTTTTTCTTAAAAGGCTTTCTAGCACCTATGGTCTCTGTCACAACTGTCATTGTGGCAGAAAAACAGCTGCAGATGATGCATGTGTGAAAAAGCATGCTCTGTTATAATAAAACTTTATTTACCCAAACAGGTAGTTAGCCCTGATCTATGTCCTACCATTCATGGAAATCTTTACTAATTTTTTTTTTAATGAAGAGGATGAATATTTTGTTTCTTACTGTGCTGCAAAGCTGTTGCTTCACTGTATAAGAAGAGCACCAGTCAATGCAGTCTATTGTAATAGGACAGTACTGTCCTTCATCTGACCCTGTACCACAATTTCCTGCTCTCAGGCATTTCCAGCATGAAGATCCTTAAGTCTTCTGACCTAAATCAAGGGATAGATATGTTACAAATACTACAGAATTCTTATAACCACCTTTTGCCATAGATAATCTGATGAGTTCTGAATACCAGAGTTTAGCCTCTAGTCTAAATACCTAGTCTAAGGTATGATAGAAAAGACATACATTGTGTTTATCTGTAACCATTAGGAAGCTGAGGGGGCTTTTCTTCCTGTAGCAGTGTTGAGAGTCCTTTCTTTGCTATCAGTATTGCTAAAAGTTATTTAATGTCTTGTCCACCACTAATTCAAGACAACTATGCTGGAGCGAGTTGGTTGGCCTGGGTTGGTTTGGGGCTGGGTGTGTTCACTTCTCAATGGATTTTACCTGTTTCTCATACATGTCTTCACTCATTAGCTCATCCAGCTCTGAAGGGTCACTTAGCATCATCTTGATCAGCCAGCCATCTCCATAACAGGATTTGTTGACAAGTCCTGGATTATTCACAAGTGCTTTGTTAACTTCAGTTATCTCTCCTGACAGGGGAGACTAGAGTTCGCAGGCAGCTTTCACACTTTCTAAAGCACCAAACATCCTGCTTTTTTCAATTTTGTCCCAACTTCAGGAGGCATTTCCTAAAGCTTCCTGTGTAAAATTGCTGATCCCCACTGTTCAAGTTCTCTGTTGTTATCCATTCATGTTTCTCAGTGAATTTAGGCACCAAGAGAAGTGCTAGTCCAGTGCACAGCACTCAGATGGCTGTGGTGGGGAGTGTCCAGGCCTGGGCAGGCAGGGTGGGCAGGATACCAGGGTGGTGGGCAGGCTACAGGCCAAGCCCTTACCAATATTTTATGCCCTTCTGGCAACATTACTAAACTATGTCCTTTAGTTTAGATATATATCAAGCACTTTGCTGCACACGGTGGCACATACCTTAAACCCCAACACTCAGGAGGCTGAGGGATCTCTGAGATCAAGGCCAACTTGGTCTACATAGTGAGTTCCAGGCCAGCCACAGGGAGACCCCATCTCAAAAAAAACAACATAAAGAGCATTTCATAGCAAGCAATTCTAATAGATACCATCTGCTTGATACATCATGTGTGAACTTTTTCTGAGGAGAAATAGTCTACTTCAGATACGCCATGTTAGCTAATAAAGCTGTCTGCATCTGTTGAGGCAGGTTTCTACTTCTAACACTCCAGGGCACCCAACAATGAAAAAGCAAACACTCACCCAAGTGTAGTTTGGTGAATCAGTGTAATTGAAGTCACTTACAGGACAATGGGCAGTTTAGGTGCAACTATAGTACTAAAGAAATTCTAGCAACTGTCCACTGTTAATAGATCCTTAGAGTGGATCTTGTGAGTCCCTCCCCCAGCAACTGTTAACTGTCAATAGATCTTAGAATGGGTCTTGTGAGTCCCTCCCCCAGCAACTGTTAACTGTCAATAGTTCTTAGAATGGGGCCTTGAGCCTCTCCCCTCTGCAACTGTTAACTGTCACTAGATCCTTAGAGTGGGTCTTTTGAGCCACTCACCTAACAGGTGGTAAATCTCAATAGATTTTAGAATGGGACCTTGAGTCCCCTAGAAACTTTTTTGTTTGTTCTTTTTGAGACTGGGACTCCTTGTAGTAGCTGGCCTTGAATGCACTGTGTAGATCAAGCTGGCCTCAAATTCACAGAGATCCTCCTGCCTCTGCCTTCCAAGTGCTGGGAATAAAGGTATGTGCTACCACACAACCGTTAACTATTAATAGATCCTTAGAGTAAGCCCTCTCCCCCCAGCCACTGTCTTCAGGGAAGGGAGGGGAGGAAAAGAGAGGGAATGAGATTCCCCACTCCAACTTGGAAAGAACAGACCCAATCTTGTGCAAGTAGCCTGCAGGGCAGGGGCCATATCATACCTGGAGGACAGTATTACACAATATAGTAAAAATACTTAAACATCTTAACTCACTACATTCCAGAGATCAATTATGGTAAGATTAAATACAGGTCTGTATTTCTAGGTATACCAGAATTTATCTATGATAAGAGTTCAGATCAGCCTGAGTTAATTTATAAAATGGACACAGTTTCCATTACATTTTAACTGTTTAGCATCAGTCAGTGTTCCCTATAGATCGTCAGTGAGATGGCTCAGTGGGGAAAGGTGCTTGCTGCCAAGCCTGGGACCTGAGTTCAATCCCTAGGACCCATGTAAAGGTGGAAAAAGAGAACTGACTCCACATATTTGTCCTCTGACCCTCTGACCACATGTGTACCTGTGGCATGTGTGGCTTCCCTCTACATAATTTTTTTAAAGTTCCCAGAGAAACAGAGTGAATAGGACATATCCACTGTTATACATAGTGTATGTCATATATACATATATAAAGAAAAAAAATATATTTTTTTTTTGGAGAGGGTCTCCCTGTAGCCCCAACTGCCTTTATATTTATTTTTATCTACTTGAACTCACTCTCTATGAGTTCAAGGCCAGCGTGGTCTACATAGTGAGTTCCAGAACACCTGTCTCAAAAAGACCAAAAAAGAAAAAATTTTTAAAAAAGAATGTCCTTTTTTAAAAAAAACAAAACAAAATAGGGTTTCACTATGTAGCTTAGCTTGGGCAGAACTGAACTCATCATGTAGACCAGGCTGGCTTTGAACTCACAAAGATTTTAATACCTCTGTCTTCCAAGTACCAGAATTAAAGGCAAGTTTGGCAAGTTTGTACTTCTGTTGTTTTTTTTTTTTCTCACATTGGTGGGGGTTTTGCTTAGAGCCTTATGCATGCTAATCCATTGCTCTACCATTGAGCTACATCCCTAGCTCTGTGGTTTTTTTTTTTTTTTTTTTGAGGTTCCAAGAAGCACATGGTGTTCTACAAACATCCTAAGTACTTCAGAACAGCATGGTACATTGTACCACATACTGAGACCCAACCCTATTATAAGATACCAACCCTGTCTGCAAAAGAACTTAGCCACCCACCTACCTACCATCATAGCCATGCCTTCCCTTTTTTCCTCCTCCTAACCTGAGCCCTTCTCAGGTTTTCCCCAATAAACCTGTCTGTGCTGTTGATCCAATTCCTGACTCCTGACTTGTTTTTCCACACTATTTCCTAAACCACATCTGGTTTGTGTGGTATTGGAGATCAAACCCAGGGTTTCATGCATACTAGACAAGCAATGTGCCAATCCAGAGCCCCCACACCATATCCCATTCTTAGCAACCCTCTATATACCCTTCAGTTTTATTCAGAATTATTCTTCAAGCCTGATGTGTTAGCATTGCCCATCAATTCCCACACACTGATGCAGAGACTGGAGGACTTGGAAGTTTGAGGCTAGCCTAGGATGTATTGAGACCCTGTCTAAAAAAATATAACAAAAATACTCAGTGACCCAGAATGTAGTTACTGTAGAGCTTCTGTAGAATTTGAGAGGCCTTGGCTTTCTTTTGGGGTTTTTGTTTGTTTGTTTGTTTTGGTCTTTTTGAGACAGGAGCTCCCTGTAGAAGCCACAGCTGGCCTAGAACTTGCTATGTAGACCAGGCTGGCCTTGAACTCACCAAGATCCACCTGCCTCTGCCTCCCAAGTGCTGGGATTAAAGGTATACACAATCATGCAGGGCAGCTTTTTGTTTATTTGTTTGTTATTGTTTTGAGACATGTTTCCACTATGTAGGGACTGGTGGCCCTGGAACATGCTATATAGTCAGGCTATCCTCAAATTCAGAGATCTGCCTGCCTCTGCCTCCTGAGAGCTGGGACTAAAGACATGTGCCAACATGTCTACCTTGAGGTCTTGGTTTTGATCCATAGCACCACAAAAAAAATTCTCCAAAACAATAAAATTGTGCAAGAATCAGCCCTGCTTTACATTTTGGACAACTTTTGTAATATTTGACAAGACTGCTGTATTTTTTAATTTTTTTATATTTAGGGAGAGATGACTCAGTGGTTAAGCTGTTGGAGAGGACTGAGGTTCAGTTCCCCCACATTGCTGCTAAAAACCATCATCTCCAGTTCCCGAGGGGATCCAACACCCTCTTCTGACCTCCCTGAGCACTGTATGACCCAGATGCATTTACAGGCAAGCAATACACTTATACACATAAAATAATAAAAAATAATCAACAAAATATTTAAATTGGGTTTGTGTCTGTGTGTTGCACACATGACATGTCAAAGGACAACTTCTTCTTCCAGTTGGGTCCCAGGGATGGTACTCAGGTCTTCAGGCTTGGGGGCACATGCCTTTTCCTGCTGAGCCAGATTGCTGTTTCCATCTCTGCTACATTTGATCACAGTTTCAAAGGTTACATTTACAGATTCTCCTGGAAAATTCTATTAACGACTCCTGAAAGAATTGTTAAGATTTAGGTTTCTATTTTATGTGTATGTGTGTGTGTGTGTGTGTGTGTGTGTGTGTGTGTGCATGTGTATATGTGTAAATGTATATGCACATGCCCTTGGAGGCCAGAAAACGGTGTCAGATCCTCTGGAGCTGAAGTTACAGGCAGTTGTAAGCCACCCAATGTGGCTAAGCCATCTCTCTAGCCCCTGAGAGAATTGTTTTGAGAACCATCTTCTTGGGCTGGAGAGATGAGATGGCTCAGCTTTTAAGAACCCTGGCTGCTCTTACAGAGGACCTGGATTCAGTTCTCAGCATCCACAAGGCAGCTAACAGTTGTCTGTAACTGCAGTTCCAGGGGATCCGATGCCTTCTTCTGGCCTCCAAAGGTATTGTACAACATGGGCATGCTTACACACGGGGACAAAATACTCATACACATAATGTTTTTTTTTTTTAAAAAAAAGCATCTCCTTATTATGAAAGGAAAATGTGCAGAACTCTGGTCCACATTTGGGGAGTATGCTGGGATAATTATGTTCAATCAATGACCTAATATAGGTTGTCTGACCCTGCCTCATTTCTCTTGTGTCCAGGAATAAAAAGTACAGGTAGGCAGCTTTGCCCTCCAGGATGATGGGTTTATCTCATTGGTTAATGGTTATGTTTCTGGCATTTCCCTCACCAGGTGCTCAACCATTCACTACCTGTCTAGTGAATCAGGATAACACCCCAGAGGATATCATTAAGTATCAAGCTTCACAAACTCTAACTCAATCTCAGATAGCGGGTATCTACAACAATTTAGAGAAGAAAAAGGATTCCTGCTATTCATTGTAAAAAGACACTTCTCTGGCCATCTACTGAAAGAATGAAGGTCGAATCTCTGCAGGAATCTCCAGCTGGGAGAGGAAATGACACAAGGCCTGGGGCTTGCAAAGGAGGCACTTCTCAGAGACAACTTGTCAGGTGACCTTGCAGGAGAGCCTGACCTTGGAGGAGAGACCAGGAGCTGAGCCCCAGGCAGACTGTAGGCAGGCAACCACACCTTGCCCGACTGTTATGTTTCTCTTCTCTCTTCTCTCTTCTCTCTTCCTCTCTCCCTCTCTCTCTCCCTCCCTCCCTCTCTCTCTCTCTCTCGTCTTTTTGAGACAGGGTCTCCCTGTAGCTCCAGCTGGACTGGAACTCCCTATGTAGACCAAGCTGACCACAAACTCACAGAGATCTGCCTGCCTCTGCCTCCTGAGTGCTGGGACTAAAGGCGTGCACCACCACACCCAGCAGTTATGCCTATCTCTTGCTTTTTATTTAAATCCTACCCTCGTGTCAGGACCCCAAAAACTGACTTGGGGGAGTCATTGGATCTCTTTGTCCCTCTTCCCAATGTGGTCACATTGAATAAATTTCACTTTTCTGCTTTTCTTTATGTAAGAAATCTAGTCTTTTCTGTTAAACAGAGTTAATAATCTGTTTCTCAAGGTCCTCACTCCCAGGTTTCTTTGTTTAAGAAATATGCATTTGTAGTACCAGATGTAATGAACTTCCTGGAATGTCCCTAGCCCTGTTTACAGCAGCAGTTTCCTGGAATGCTTAGCTTGTTAACCAAGTCAAGTACCCTTTCTTTGTTCTTTTGAACTGATTACTGAAAGGGGAGTAGATTGTAAGGGTGACCTTGGCACAGGCAGAAGAGCTGAGTGTCCCTTGTTTTAGGGATAAAAGGTAGACACCATTTTGGCTGGGTGTGTTTGCACTCCTGCTTCGGTGGCTGTGTACCCTTTTGTGCAGAAGCGAAGTTTGCCTTGCCAGGATAGTTTAATCTTCATGTTGGTCTCTTGACCCCAGTTTTGCCTCTAACATCTATTAATTCGGCTCTATTAGTTGGCCTATTGAGGGTGGGCGACTGAACCTGGCTGGTTGGGGCACAAGCTGTAACCCCCAACTACCATAACAGAACCACTTTTTTTTTTTTTTTTTTTAATGAGGCAGGACCTCATTATGTAGCCCTGGCAGACCTGGAGCTTGCCAGGCACAGCAGGCATGCAGGCCAGGCCCGCATCAAACACCTCAGAGATCCACCTACGATGGCTTTCCTGCTCTTAAAACAGCCAATTTCAAGAGGGTGACAAACTTATTTAGGACAAATGTTATGTGGATGGTTATTTATTATTGAGACAGGCCTCACTACATAGCCTTGGCTGGCCTCGATCTCACAGCCACCCGCCCTGTCTCCCGAAGGCTTCTGGGATGTTATTTGACGACAGGGTCTCACTAGGTTGCCCAGGCTAGCCTTGAGTTCGAAACCCTCGGGCCTCTGCCTCCAGGTGCTTGATCACAGGCCTGCGCCACCAGGCTCCATTTGAACACTGCGACATTTCCACAAATCGAATCTACAACCCGATCAAGTTTCCTTAGTAATAACTCCCTATCTGCCACCCACGTCTTCGCTAAGCCTAGCCCAGCCGCTCCCGTGCAGGCCTGGCAGGAAGCCTCCAAGGCCTGAAGCGCCAGGAGGCGAGCATTGCGTCGCCTCCAACAGGCTAGCTTTTTCCTCCTCGCGTGCTCCCCGCCCCACGTCGCCTTGATTGGCCGGGCTCTCGTCCTCCGCGCTGCCATTGGCTAGGGGTGGGAACGGGGCGGGGCGAGGGAAGATTTACCTCCGCTGCAAACCACCTGCCACTCATTTTGCCGGCATCGGCCCCGCGGTGAGAGCGACGCAGTGGAGGAGCAGCGGGGCAGCAGGTACACCGGGCCTAGGCGGTGGGTCCGTACAGGCGGCGGTTGACCGGGCCGCTGGCTTTGCCCGCGGCGTTCGCCCTTCAGAGGCCGGACGGCGGGAGGCAGCGGCGCCGGGCAGCTGACCTGAGGCGTGCGGGGTGTGGGGCCCCGAGGTGCTGGACCGGAGCCATGGCCGGTTCGGGGCGGATCGGACCCGCCAGCGCTGGCGGCTTTTGAAGGCTTACTGGGGAGTCGGGCAGCTTCGGGAGCAGCCTCCTGCCTGAGGGATCCATCAGTTCTGGTCACGGCCCTTGGCAAGGGGACTGATAAAATGGAGTCCCAACCCAACCTTCGGCATCCTATGGCCAGGCGTCCTTGGGTTGACAGAGTCGATTTTATCCGAAGAAACCAGGTGCCCAGGCAGGACAGCTAACTGGGACTTGAAGAGTTAGGTGAATGCAGGGCAGTTAATTGGGACTTACAGAGCCGGGGCAGGGCAGTTAACTGCTTCTTTTAGAGTTAGGTGTGTGCAGGACAGTTACCTGGGACTTGCAGGTGGTCTCAGTAAAGTGTTAGGAGGAAAACAGATTAGTGGAGCACGATTTGGAGCAATCTGTGAGAATGCCAGGATACTGGAGCATGTCCGGTGAGCTGTGGTGGGATTTGCGCATTCAGTATAGAAGTTGGTTTTTTGGGTATCTGAAAACATAACAATTTATTATTCTTTGTTACCTTTTCCCAATTTTGGCAAACAAGTTAAAATATATGTCTCAACAAAGGAAACAATGGTCTCTCTGCATAAATTCTTCATAAGAAAATGAACTTCCTAGTATAATGGCGGATGCCTTTAAACCTGGGAGGCAGAGGCAGGAGGATCGCTGTTCAAGGCCAGCCTGGGCTACACAGTGGGAACCTGTCTCACAAAAACCAGGCAAGGAACATGAAGCAACTCACTTCTGCCTCCATGTCACTATATTGAAGATGAAGTTTTCAAAATAGGTCACACATGTTGTTTTATGACACAATGGGTTTGTTTTAAGATTGATAGAATCTTAAAGATTCAATCTTAATCTTGATAGAATGTCAAGATTTAGGAGACTAGATACAGAAAATATGCTGAACAATTCATGTTTGAAAAATTGTCATTTTCACTTAAACTTACTCTACATTGGAATTTCCTGTTTTCATGTTGTATCAAAGGTAGCAAATGACCTGTGACAATATTCAAAAAATAAGGAAGAATGTACAAGACACAAGATAATTCATGTAATTTCAAATGTGAAAATTAAGCCACGGACTAAAGGACTAATTTCATACACCGAATTCAACTGTGAATGATGCCTTTCATCTTGTTTATCCCTTTTTTATTTAGAAGAGTTGAGTCTGACCTTAATCAAATTAGGCTCTAAAAGTTTCAGCCTTACAGATCAGATCCTAAGATTGATTTCTACCACACTAGAAATGCATAAGCAGGGCTGGAGAGATGGCTCAGCAGTTAAGAGCACTAATTGGCTGGGTATGGAGGCATGCACCTTTAGTCCCAGCACTCAGAGACAGGTAGATCTCTGAGTTTGAGGCCAGCCTGGTCTACATAGCGAGTTCTAGGCCAGCTAGAGCTACAGGAAGACCCTGTCTTGAAGACCAAAAAAAAAAAAAAAAAAAAAAAAAAACCTCACTGTTTTTGCTGAAGACCTGGGTTCAAATCAACTCTACATGGCAGCTAACAACCGTCCATTACCCCAATTCCAGGGGATCCAGTGCCCTCTTCTGCCCTCCACAGGCATTGCATGACACAGGTGCACTTATATACATTCAGGCAATACACAAATAAATATAAAATAAGCATAAGCAATGCCTTTTTGGAAATGATTTGTTTAACAGCTGATGGATTCTAGTTACATTTTGAATTTTTTGGTTTTCCTTGCCTTATTTACCCTGTACTTGATGTCAATCTTCAATTCCATATTTTTTTCTTTTCTAAAAAAAAAATTTTTTTATGTGTATAAGTGTATTGCCTGCATGTATATGTGTGCACCATATTATACAATGCTGTGGAGCTCAGAAGAGGGCATAGGATTCCCTGGAACTTAGAGTTAAGGACGGTTCATAGCTGTCATGTGGGTGCTGGGAATCAAACCTGGGTCCTCTGCAAGAACAGTCAGTGCTCCTAACCACCGAGACGTCTCTCCAGCCCCAAAGAATATTTTTTGATTTTTTTTTTTAGATAGGGTCTCCTTGTAGCACCAGCTGGCCCGAAACTCACTATATTCAAGACCAGGCTGGCCTTGAACTCACAAAGATCTGCCTGCCTCTGCTGAGATTAAAGGCATGCACCACCATACCCTCCACCATATTTTCTTGAAGTTTGTGTTTTTTTGTGCAGGCACACACACGCCATGGTTTTTATGTGGAGGTCAGAAGACAGTTGCTTATCATAGTCCTTTTGCAGTGATTGTCTACAGATACACATTTCATTTGCTGTGACCAATGGTTTTCTTCTTTTTTTTGGTCTTTTTGAGACAGGGTCTCCCTGTAGCCCCAGCTATCCTTATCCTGGAACTCACTTTGTAGACCAGGCTGGCCTTGAACTCTCAGAGATCTGCCTGCCTCTACCTCCTCGCCACCACACCTGGCTTTTTAAACTGGGTCTAGCCAGGCATAGTAAGCTTGTGCCTGTAATGTCAGACCTCAGGAAGCAGAGGCAGGGTTCTTGCTTCATGAGGGTAAAACTCATGATGGCAAAGACAAGGTGTTAGGAAGGTAACAAGTGCCTATAACCTCAGGACACAGAAGACTGGGGCAGGACTGGCCTGAGTTTGAGGCCAACCAAGGCAACATAGCAAGACAGTACAGGGGAACAGTCTTGCTACAATAGGCCTGACTGCTCTGGAATTTGCTATGTAGCCAATTTTGGCCTCAAACTCACAGCGATTCTCCTGGGTCCTCTGCAAGAACAGTCAGTGCTTTTAACCTCAGAGCCATCTCTCCAGCCACTTACAAAAGTCTTAAATGACTTTTAAAAAAAAATTAAGTGCCTGTGTTTTTCCTCATGTAGCCCAGGCTAACCTCAGACTCACTGTGTAGCCAAGGATAACCTTGAATTCTGATCACACAGCCTTGAGACTACAGACCTGTGCTACTATGCATGAATTCTCTGTGGTATGATGGATTAAACCCATGTCTTCGTTCATTTTAACCAAATACTCTATCATCCATGCTCAATCCCTACCCCACAATGCCTCTTCATGATAAACTAAATAAGGAAATGTTTAAATTTATTCAATCTATCAAAAAGCATCTATGAGAAATCCACAGGTAATATATTTTATGGTCAAAAATTGGAAGTTTTCTTTCTAAATTGGACACAAGATAACTGCTCTTAACTCTTCACCATTGTTCCAAAGGATCTTGTGAGGATAGATAGGTATGAAAGTGAACTAAAAGCATTGAGATTGGAAAGAGAAAAATTTGTATCCTTTCTTTTTTTATTGTGAAGTATAAAAATCTAAGGAATCCATAAAAACTATGCTGGGTATGGTGGCATGCCTTTAATCCCAGTGCTCAGGAGGCAGAGGCAGATGGATCTCTGTGAGATCGAGAACAGCCAGCGGGGACTACAGGGAGACCCTGTCTCAAAATGAAGATGGGGGACTGAAAAATTGAAGACAAAAGCATGGGACTGGAGAAATGGCCCAAGGATTAAGAGCACTGGTTGTCCCTGAAGAAGACTCGGGTTTGGTTCTGAACTCCAGCGTGATAGCTAACAAACATCCATAGCTCCAGCTCTGGGGGATCCTATGCCCTCTTCTGGCCTCTGTGGGGATTGTGTGCATGAGTGCACTTACATATATCCATACATGCAGGCAGAGCACTCACATAAAATAACTTTTCTCTTTTTATAAAAATACATTTTTAAATTATTTTTATGTGCATAAACTTTATACCTGCATGTATGTAAGTGCACCCGTGTTGTGGAGTGCCCAAGGAAGACAGAAGGCATCTATCCCCCACACTGGAGTTGTGGATGGCTGTTAACTGCCGTATGGGTACTAGGATTTGAACCCAGATCTTGTGCAAGAACAGCTAGTGCTCTTAACAGCTGAGCCATCTCTCTTAGCCCCCCCCCACCAAAAAAAAATCTTTTTCAGATAAAAGACTTAGTTAAGTTAGAAGATCATTGTACCAAAAAGAGAAAAGAACCTCTTGGGTTATAGTGATTGAACTTTTTTCCCCCAATATTACATTGGTTTTATTAGATTTAAGATTCTTTTCAACTTTTAACCCAGCATGGTAGTGCACATGAAGCTCTGGATTCAATCCCTAGCACTGCATAAAATAAGATGTGGTAGTACATGTCTACAGTCCCAGCACTGGGGAGGCGGAGACAGGAGGATCAGGAATTCAAGGCCATCCTTAATGAGTTTAAGGCCAAGCTGAATTACATGAGTCTCTTAAAAAAGCCAAAAATGATTTTTTTTTTTTGGTAGATTTTAAAGTGGGCTTATTTGGGATATTAAGTGCATTTCAATTTAGGTTTATTAGGACATAACTCCTTTCATTATGGAACTTTTGGAGTTCAAAAATATTAAGAAAAAAATGGCAGAGTGGTGGTGCAACCTTTTAATTCCAGAACTTAGGAGGCAGAGGTAAGTGGATCTCTGAAAGTTCCAGGACAACCAATTCTACATGCCAAATAAATAGAAATAGTGTGAGGTTGGGATTAGGTTAATATATTTTTTCCCTACCCCATACAGCTGTTTAGGTGGCCTTCATATATTAATGCCATCCTTTCGCCCATTTGACCAGAATATCATCCTTGAAATAAGTCAAGACTCTATGTGAGGCTCTTTCTGGATTTTGATTCTGTCCTGTTGGTATCACTGTCTTCATTAGTACTATTTATGCAAAATTTAATCCCAAAACTTGGGAAGCAGAGGCAGGGGGTATATATAATATATATATGCTAAATTCCAAATAGAAATAATTAAATTTAGAGAGATGGTCTCAGTATTATTAATTTTTTAAATAATTTATTGAGAATTTCATACATGTATATAAGGTGTTTTGATCAAATCCATGCCCACTCCCTCTCCTCCAGCTCCTCCCATATCTCCCCACCACTTTTTTCTGATAACTTCATATACTCCTTTTTTTATGGGGCTTTTTGCTACTCTAACATTCTCCCCTCTGAAGAGGTAACCCTAAAATCTTTTAAGGATTAGATAAAAGCTCCCAAATACTTCAGACATTTTTGGCCTTTGGAACAGAGTATGTTGCTAAGAGGCCCAAGGACATTGTGACTTTTAGCCAAGAAACTGGCTACTTTTCTTTGGGGTCTTTTTACCCTAATTGCCTAGCCAATTCCTACGTCCTGTTCTTATCACACCATCCTCTGAAGAGGTTACCCAACTTGTGGATAGGGAATTGAGATGCAGACCACTTTGGTGTCTTCCATGCTGAACAGGGACGCAGGGTGAGGCAATTGGGGTACGCCTTCAGTGAGGCTATCTAAAAGACTCCCAACTTGCATAACTTTTTCTTTTTTTTTTTTGGTGAGGGAAAAGTAAAGGCAAGAGTAATTAGCATTACAAGTCCTAGACAGGGAACTAGAAAACAGAACAGGGTAATTTTCAAATGTTCATATGAGAGTCCATTGGAATTTCTTGACAAGGGCTTCCGAAAGCATCCCTCTATTGGGTTCTTCCTCATTTTTCTTTTGTTTGCCAAGGCTAGACTCGAGCAGGATTTGCTTTCAGGTATTTTGAGAGCCGTTGGAGTGGTTAGAATCAGTGTCTGTTCCCTCTCAAGGGCTTCTAGATAAGTCAGGATTATTTTAATGTTACAAATAACTTTATTTCACTGGAGAAATGATTTAAATTTTTGTTTTGTTTTTTGAGGCAAGGTCTCATGTTAAATATATTTTCTAGGATACGAAGAATGGCAAGTGCAGACCAGAAAAAACAGAAGGTATTAAAAGCCAAAAAAACAATGCCTACAAGTTGCCGGAAGCAGTTGGAGAGCCTCAATAAGGCAAAGAATGTTGAAGTTCTGAAAACAACAGTGGAAAGAGATATTCCAAATGGTAATCAGAACTTACGTACTGGGCTTATAACTAGCAAGTGTAGACATTCTGAAAATGTTGAGTCCTCATTTAACTCTAATGACAGATCAGTATTTTCTTTATTTTTGGTCGAGTCAGGGTCTCCTGTAGCCCTAGCTGGCCTTGAACTCACCATATAGACCAGGCTGGCCTTGCACTCACAGAGATCCACCTGCCTCTGCCTCATGAGGCATGCACCACCACGCCTGGCTGATAGTTCAGTATTGTCATGGAAAAGTGTAGCATTCTCCCAGAATTTAATAAAATCAGTAGAAGAAATTGTTGGTTCAGAAACAGGACCAGGAAACATTGATGAATAAGTTGTATGACCTTTTCTCAAAGCCAAGGAAAACAATAGATTCTAGTGAATTCTCTATACTGGAGGCAAAAGATTCCTGGAACACTTCTGAAACTTATTTTAAACATCAGTCAAATCTATTAAGATCCTTTTTTGAACATGAAGAGAATTGTACTAAAAAGTCCACTTGGTGGCTCCTTATGTTATTGGATGGTATAGCTCAGAATGTCTTGGATGACAAGAGAATTGACAAGATGGTTTTCCAGTTTAGAAGCAAATTCCAGAGTCTCATGATAAAAGCAAAATTCCTGGATTTATTTATTTACTTATTTATTTTATTATTTTTTTTTTTTTTGGTCTTTTTGAGACAGGGTCTACATGTAGCCTCAGTTGGTGTGGACCACACTGTGTAGACCAGGTAGGCTTCTGCCTCCTGAGTGTATTGTTAAAGGGGAAAATTATAGTTAATCTCAATGAACTCAGTTGACTTTATTTGTAGTTTTATTGCAACTCTACAATTTGGCAGCTTGCTTGGTGTTCCCAAAGCCCTAGGTTTAATTCCTGGCACCACATAAAATGGACCTTGTGGTACATGCCTATAATTCCAGCACTAAGGAGAGGTAGAGACAGGAGGTTTAGAAGTCTAGTCATCCTCAGATACATAGAAAATTCAAGGCCAACCTGGGCTATATGAGACCCTGTATCCAAAAAACAACGCCCCCATCCTTTCCATCACATGGATAGGTTATGTTTATAGACAAAGAAAAGAAAATGAGGTCCAGAGACAGCCTGATTAGTTACTGTTTGTGTCTGTTTTGCTTGATCAGTTTATTTGTAAAAAAGGAGTTTATAGTCTTTGCATCAATTTAAATTACAATTTACTACATATAAAAAGATGTATGGGCATAAAGTATTTTGATCATATACCAGCCCCTATTATTGTCCATCGTCCTCCCACTCTTCTTGATTCTGTTCTTCCAAAGTCGTCGTTCATAAGATTAGCAATGTAGCTCATCGATAAACATTTGTCTACCATATATAAAACCCTGGATCATTCCCAACATGGCAAGAGAGTCTATTTTTATTGCTTGCTTATTTATTTATTTATTTATTTATTTATTTATTTATTTTTGGTCTTTTTGAGACAGGGTCTCCTTGTAGCCCCAGCTGGCCTGGAACTCACTATGTAGAGTAGGCTGGCCTTGAACTCTCAGAGTCCTCTGCCTCCCAAGTGCTAGGATTAAAGGCTTGTATACCACCACGCCCAGCCCAAGACTACTTTTTTACCCAGTGATTTTAATTAGGGTTACTTACATGAGCATAAATTTATTCACAGGAGAATGGGCAGCTTATCAGTGACTATACCACTAAATAAAATGTCCACCTGCAAACATTAACTGCCCATAGCTCCTCAAAGGGTTGGAGCCTTGTGAACTCCCCTAGAGAGGGTTTTAAAAAATTGTGATCCCATTTCTCCCATAGAATTGACTTATAATTGACTTATATTGCCAAGATGATAAGTAGCAATACAGAGTTAATTCATAGGTGTGGCTCTATGTACCAAATACAGAGAGATACCTGGAGGGAAGCTAAGTAATTCAAAAAGGAAGTTCTGACTGGACAAAGGCAAAGGCAGGTAGAGCTCTAATTTGAGCCTATCTGGTCTGTATAGAGAGTTCCAGAACAACTAGGGCTATACAGTGAGACCTTGTCTAAAAAAGAAAGAAATTTGGAGTTATAAAGTCATTAAAGTAGTGGGGCTCAAGAGATGGCCCAACAGCTAAGAGCACTGACTCCTCTTGCAGAAGACCTGGGTTCAATTCCCAGCACCCACATGGTGGCTAACAACTGTCTCTAACTCCAGTTCCAGGGGATCCAACACCCTCTTTTGACCTCTGCAAGAACTGCACAACATGGGTGCATCTACCTACATGCCAGCAATACATCCATACACATTAAATAAAAATAAAATTTAAAAAAAATCATTAAGCTAGCAAAATAAGGGCTAGAGGGATTGTTCTGTGATTAAGAATCATTGCTGCTCTCTGAGGATTCAAGTTCCCAGCACCCGCATTGAGTGGCTCACAACCGCCTGTAATTCCTGTCCAAGGACCTGATTTCCTCTTCCTGGACATCTGCATACGCATACAAATAAAAATGTTATTCTTAGAAACGTTTTAAATTTATTTTTGAGTGTTTCGTCTGCATGTATATTAAGTACACCCACGTCACACATTGCCTGCAGGGGCCAGAAGAGGGCTTGGACCTCCTGGAATTGGAATTATGGATGACTGTTAGCCTCCAAGTGGGTACTGGGACGTGATCCTGGGTCCTACACAAGAGCAGCAAGTGCTATTAACTGCTGAGCCATCTTTCAACCCACCCCCTAAGTCTTTTTTCTTTTTTTAATGTGTATTAGTGTGTTGCCTGCATGTGTGTAAGTGCACCCGTGTCGTGCAGTGCCTGAGAAGGTCAGAAGAAGGTACCGGATTCTCTAGAACTGGAGTTACAGATGGTTGTTAGCCACCGTGTGGGTGCTGGGATTTGAACCTTTGTCCTCTGCAAGAGCAGTCAGTGCTCTTAACCACTGAGCCATCTCTCCAGTCTCCCCACCCCCAAGTCTTTTTTAACGATTTTTTAAAAAAATGTGTACTTGTGGGTATGTGGATATGTTGGTAGCTATGTATTCATGTTCTCAGAGGCATCACTGGAGTTCCAAGCAGTTGTGAGCTGCCTGACTTGAATACTGGGAACAGAACTCAGATCCTCTGTAAGAGCAGTACTTGCTCTTTTTGGTTTCCTTTTTTAATAAATTTATTTATTTTATGTGTATGAGTGTTTTTGCCTGCATGTATGTAAGTGCACTCATGTCATGCAGTGCCTGCAGAGGCTAGAAGAGGGCATCAGATCCCCTAGAGTTTTAGATGGTTGTTAGCTGCCATGTGGATTCTGGGAGCTCAACCCAGGTCTTCTGGAAGATCAGCAGTGCTCTTAACTGCTGTGCTCTCTCTCCAGCCCTTCAAATAAAAATTTTTTGGGGTCTTTTTGAGACAGGATCTCCCTGCAGCCCTGGAACTTACTGTGTACTGCAGGATGGCCTTGATCTCACAGAGGTCTGCCTTCCTCTGCCTCCTGAGTGCTGGTATTAAAGACTAAAATTTCTTTTTTTTAAAGAATAGTGGTGGGAAAGTTTTTGTGCACTTAAATTTACTTTAAAAATTACTTTTTTTTTAAATGCTGCTATTGTCACATTTTAGTTTTTCCATTTGATTAGGCTCTCTAGACTCCCTAAATTAGAGAGTTTTTGTTTCCTTCTTTGAAGGAATATTTTTATCTCTTAATGTTTCTTTCTCCTGAAGGCCATAATCAGAAGAGGACATTTTCAGCAAACAAAGAAAATGTTAAGCGCATGAAAACTTCAGAGCAAATTAATGGGAATGCTTGTGTAGCTCTGGAAAGGCAAACAGCACTGCTAGAACAGGTAAAATGTCACCTTAGAAGCTTTTTACTTCTGATTAATAAAAAATGTTAAAAGTGCTGGAGAGATGACTCCATGGCTAAGAGCACTTACAGCTCTTGCAGAGGACCTGGGGTTCGCAGTACCCGTTTGAGAATGACTCACAACTTCCTGTAACTCCAGCTCCAGGGCATCCGATGCCCTCTTCTACACCTATGGTCATGTGCACATCCTCCTCACCCCCCAACACATAATTTAAAATATTTGCAACCTGAACAAAATGTTAAAAGTTAAATTATTTGAGGTGGGCATGGTGACGCACTAGGGAGCGGAGGCAGGGTTATCACTTCGAGGCTATCCAGGACTACATAGTGAGACTCTGTATCAAAAAAAGAAAAAAAAGAAAAATATTTTTATATTACTAAAATGTCTCTTCTGGAAAATGATCCCAGACCAAGTAGTCTACAGAATTAGATGTAGCTAAATTCTTAAAGAAAGAGATGGAGTTTTTATTCAATATTATGCTCAGATCTGTGAGTCCGACATAGAATGACCTCCAAGCTTTGCTTAACAATCCAGTATTGGGGCTGGAGAGACGGCTTGGCATTTAAGAGCACTGGCTGCTCTTGCAGCACCTACAGTTAAGAACTGTCCATAACTCCAGTTCCAAGGAAATTCAGCTCCGTGTTCTGACCTCCACAGGCATTGTACAACAGGGGTGCACATACGTGCAAGCGATACTTAACGCACATAAAATAAAAATAATAAAATATTTTTAAAAAGCAATCTGGTATTTTGTACTGGAGTTTTTTGATCTAAAGCTCTTTATAGATCTCTATTTCGTAGACTTAGACCATCCTGTTGTCCGTTGCAGAGTCCTGATATACCTCCTCTTCCAAATTAGCATGAATATACTGCTTTATGAAATTTTAATACGTACTTCTTGTTTTCATTGTTGCCCCCAATTCCACTTCAAGTTGACCATCTCTGATCAATTAAATATAAGCTTCAGTTCTAGTAGAATAGCTCTACTCAGGTCCTGTTTTGATGAGTCAGGTTTCCCCATTGCTACCACTGAAATGCCACCACTAAAAGATACTATATGGTAGATTAATATCTCCTAGCTGTGTCAAACCAGAAGCTTCCAATCTGAACAATCCTGTTTCACCAGTTAAATCCACTGTTAGCCAAAATAGACCATTAACAGTTATATATACCTTATGAATATGTATTCACCTAATAGAAAAAACCTCTTTATATAACTTAACAAGATTAGTCAATAGTTTTTCTACCTTCCTCTCCTTTTTCCAGAAGAGCAGCATAGACACTGATAAAAAGCTATAATTGTTCTTTTGCTGACAGTGAAGGGGTAATAGAAGGTTGAAGGTTCTAACTGTGTTTTATTCCTAATGACTTGAGGCTACATTAGAAACAAGTTAGGATATGGACCCATAAACATAAAACATACTCTAGCCTTCGAACTTCTCTTAGGCCTGATCAGGGTCTTAACTTGGACCATATCAATCTGAGTTTCACAGACTCTGGTCTGGTGCTTATTGGTCTTAACATCCACAGTAAATACAAGTATATTGTTGTCTTCTATCTTCTTCATGGCAGACTTGGTCAGGAGGACTTGATGGCACAGAGGTCCAGCTTGGTTTTCCCAGGGGATGCTCTTGCAAGGGTATTTGGGCTGTCTCCCAAGCGACAGGGTGTTGGGCCACTGGAAGGTGGGTGATGTGCAGAGTTCCTTTTTGGGATTGTTGACATCCTTCAATACTGCCTTCTTGGCTTTCAGTGCCTTCACTTTGGGAAGGGCAGAAGCTTTCTTCCCTCTTTCTGCACCATCTTCTCCTTGAACTTATAAAATTCAGTGGCATTGAAATCAAGGGTTTCTTGTGTCACCTCACAAGATACTTGACCCAAGGTGACTCATAGACTCACAGAAAGTAGTACTTCCCAGTGAATTTCAGGAATGCAGTTTATTTGCTAACTAATTCCTCCCTCCTGGAAACTTTTTTTTTTTTTTGGTCTTTTTGAGACAGGGTCTCCCTGTAGCCCCAGCTGTCCTGGAACTCACTATGTAGACCAGGCTGGCCTTGAACTCACAGAGATCCTCTTCCTGCTTCTGCCTCCCAAGTGCTAGGATTAAAGCCATGGGCCACCATGCCTGGCTAAAATATTTTATTTACTGTTTTTATTTTATGTGTATGTGTGTATTGCCTACATGTAGGTAAGTGCACCCATCACGGAAGACAGAAGAAGCTGTCGGATCCCCTGGAACTAGAGTTACAGACAGTTGTTAGCTCCCAGTGGGTGCTGGGATTCGAACCTGGGTCTTCTGCAAGAACAGTCAGTGTTCTTAACCGCTGAGCCATCTCTCCAGCCGTGGAATCTTCTTATACTACACATTTTTCCTAGAAAATCTGAGTTTCAGCTATATCTTTTTTTAACTGTCTAGCATTCCCTCACTTCTAATTCCTGTCCAAACAATGATCTCTAAATCGTGTGTGTGTGTGTGTGTGTGTGTGTGTGTTTGTTTCTGGGTCTCATTATAGCCCCAGCTGGCCTAGAACTTGCTATGTAGACCAGGCTGGCCTACCTCTGCCTCCTGAGTGCTGGGATTAAAGGCGTGCACCACCATCCCCAGCCCATATCTGTGTTTTTATCTTGATTGAATACCATTGCTATGCCTGTATATCCCACTTTGACACTCACTGTTTTCTTTATTGAGAGAGTCCTAGACCTGTCACTTCTCTTGAGTAGAAGATCTTGAGAATAAAGATCTTGGCCTAGCTGACTCCAGTTACATTACTGGAGGTGTCTGAAGTTCAACTTACAGTATCTCAATTCAGAGACAGTTTGGCCAGATAGAACATACTTAAGTTTGTATTTTCTATAAACTTTAGGCCAATTTGCCTGTCATCTGAAAACTTAAGCTATGTAGTTGCATAATGTATACATTACCGTTGGTAAAAATCATTTATGAGTGGGGCTGGGGAGATTGATCCAGAAGGCAGAGTGAAATAGGATCTTTGGCATCCATGTACAAGCCAGGCATGATGGCATACATCTGTGACCCCAATACTGGGGAACACAGGGCATAGGTAGAGAGGGGAGGGACATGTGAATCCCAGGGGCTTACTGTTGGCCAGCCGGTCTAGCTTAAATGGTGAACTCCAGATTTGGTGAGAGACCCTGACTCAAAAAAAAAGAAAGTACAAGATGGTGAGGTGGTTCACTACGGGACCCTTCCCATCAAGCCTGATAGTCTGAGTTTGATCCTCAGGACCCATGTAGCAGGAGAGGGCCACTCTTAAAACTTGTTCTCTGACCTCCACACACACCTTAGCACAGACTCTCATGCACTTGTGTACACACACAGTAAATAAAAGAATCTAACAAAAAATAAGGTGGAAATAGATAAAGGAAGATACCTGACACTGACCTCTGGCCTCCACAGGCAACTGCACCAGTGTGCACACACACACACGCACCCCTCAAAGACACAGGTAGACATTTATGAGGTAATTGATAGGAATTGGTAGAAATGATTGCTTCTTCTTTCCACTAAATAAGAACAAATAAGTCCTTTTGAGTCATCCTTAGTGAGCACCTAGTCCAAAATAAGTATCAGGGAAAGATTATAAAGCATGTGTTATTAGCTTTTTTCTTTTTTTTAATTTTTTAACTTTTTTTTTTTTTTGGTCTTTTTGAGACAGGGTTTCCCTGTAGCCCCAGCTGTCCTGGAACTCGCTATGTAGACCAGGCTGGCCTTGAACTCACAGAGATCCGCCTGCCTCTGCCTCCTGAGTGCTGGGATTAAAGGCATGCGCCACCACCACGCCTGGCTTTTAAACTTTTATTTTTGTGTGCATAAGTGTTTTGCCTGCATGTAAATGCACCACCTGTGTACAATGCCTGTGGAAGACAGGAAGAAGGTGCTGGATCTCCTTGAACTGGAGTTAGCAGGTTGTTGTTATCTACCATGTGTGTGCCAGGAACTGAACCCAGGTCCTCTGCAAGAGCAGCCAGTGCTCTTAACCACTGCGCCATCTCCCAGCCCCCTTAACTTGTTTTTTAAGATGTGTTTCTTAAGATTTATCTGATTGAATACCATTTATGCTTCATATTCACAGAAAGCATGCAATGATCCATAAGGAATGCACTTAGGTTATAGGTGAGGGCTGTCAGTAAAAATGGTGTATGCTTTTAGCTTTTATTCATATATTTTGAATAACATATACAACATATAATGTTTCAAAGCATTATAGGTCATATAACAGTTGAAAACTGAAACAAGGATAAACCTTAGGGATCATAAAATACAATTATAGATTATAATTATCCAGGTGATAACAATATAGAAGAATTAAGTATAGGAACTGTATGTCCTAATTTAGGGCACCATAAAGCAAAATATTAGGGCAAGATAGAATTACTATTGTGATAGGTGTCATTAAGGGTCAAGACTGCTTACTATTACAAAGTCCTTATATCTTGCTTACAGTAGGATATACACCAAGTGAAAAACTTTCTGAATGTGTTGCTCAGCTGAGCTGTTCATATCAGTGAGCATTAAGATCAATTATGCATCCTAAAATCGGGCTAGCCTAGTTTAAGAAAATGATAAAAATGATTATCATGTAATAATTACTATAGTCTGTTAAAATAGTATGTAGTGATAGTGTATGCCTTTAATTATAGTACTTGGGAGGCAGAAGCAGGAAGATCTGAGTGTGAAGCCAACCTGGTTTACATAGCAAGATCCCTGTCTCCAAAAGAAGAAAAATAGTGTGCATTGTGCAAGGTTATTAGTCACTAGATGATTGTCCCTGGTTTATTTCAATTTTAACCTAATAAAGCCACCTCCTTAAAAAATTATGCAATTAATGGTGATTATCTTGCATGTTAATTTTCCTTATATCAATTAAATGTTTTCTGTTTTGTAGAACTCTTCTACATAATACCTTCTTTGTTATAAAATCCTTAAGATAGCCCTCATTCAGCAAACTATCATATACCTGTTTGTGGACAGGAAAAGCAAAGACCAGAAATAAGATTTCTCAAAGGCTATGTACATATTACAGGTTATTACACTATATATAATAACCAGGTCCAGGCTCAAACTTGTATAAGTTATTCTATATTTACTATAGACTATCCCCACTGTTTTCATCAGACTCTGGCTTTCAGATAAGTCAAGCTTCTTTTATGGAGTACTAATTTTCAGTTATGGTCATTAAGATAATAATAGATGGAATATAGATTTGCTCATATAATATACCTTATAGAGTCAGCTGGAACTATATGAACTAGTTAACATCTTTATGTACTAAATATTAAATGTGTTGTACAAAGTTTAATATTCAATTTTTATAAAACTTACTGGTATAGTCAAAGTAGGTTTTGTTTTTTTTTTGTTTGTTTTTTTTTTTTAGACACGCTCTCCCTGTAGCCCCAGCTGTCCTGGAATTCACTATGTAGACCAGGCTGGCCTTGAGATCCGCCTGCCTCTGCCTCCCAAGTTCTGGTATAGTCACAGTAGTTTTTATAATTACAGCAAATCAGAAAAAGTAAAGAAAGCAGTTTTTTTTTAACTTTCATTTTTTTAGAAAAGCAGTTTTTAAGAAGTACAAAACTTTTAAAATTTGAAACAGTATATTTTGGCCTTTATCTTTAAATTCTAGGTTAAATATTGGATTCAACAGGAGATCTACAGGATAAACTGCAAATTATTTGATAAAAAAATGAATGAACTGAGTGAACGTATTGTGAAGGCCGAGTGCAAGAATAAGCATGAAGCAATAGCTGGTGAACTATTTGTAAGTTTCTAAGCTCATTTCAGTCCTTTTAAAATGTGGAATTTGATGATCTCTTATATATTAGGAAAGGCAAGCAATAAAAGACCCAAATTTGATTCCTGGAGACAAGTTTTAATTGAGAAACAGTCTTAAAATTATAAGGTATTCTGTGTCCATAGACATATATAGTATGTGGGCAGTTTCTTTCTACTCTAAATATGTCCTTTGTTATAGCTTACATAATCTATTTCCAGATCTTTTGAGTTTTTTTGTTTTAGTTTTCTAGGATTAGAACCAACTGAAAACTAAACTAACATCAGTTTTTTTGCAGACAAGTTTCCCATTTTTATCTTCCATTCTTCCTTTTCTTCTTTTTCTTTTTCTTTTTTTTTTTTCTTTTTTGATCTTTTTGAGACAGGGTCTCCCTGTAGCCCCAGTTGGCCTGGAACTCTATGTAGACCAGGCTGGCCTCAAACAGATATCCACCTGCCTCTGCCTCCCAAGTGCTGGGATTAAAGGTATGTGCCACCACGCCCAGCTCTTCCTTTTCTTTTTCGAGGTTGGATCTGGCTATATAGTCTATAGACTGGCCTCAAACTCTGTCCTTCTGCCTCAGCCTTCCTAATGTTGGAATTGTAGTCCTATACCACCATGACAAGCCTCTTCCATTTTTGAGTATTACACAAGCATAAAATCCGCTTCAAATACTTTGTTAGTTTTGTCAGTTTTCCATGTTTTAGTTTCTATGCCTGCGTATTTAACTGCAGACTGAAATATTTAATGGGAAAAAATGTTTCTATTGTACATGTATCATCTTTTTGTCTTGTCATTCCCTAAACAGTACCATATGACAAACTGTATAGTAGGCATCATAAGTAATCTAAAGATGATTTAAAGAATACAGAAGGATGTGTGTAATTTTTAATACTATGCCATTGTAAATAATCTTAACATCAAATATTTGTATCTATCAACTTGGAGCCATTCCTCCATGAAATAGCAAGGGATGACTACATAAGAATTTCTCATTTATGGGCTGTTCCAGTTGATAGCATACTGGCTTATCTAACATTATCCTAGGCTTGATCCCCAGAACTACATAAACGGGGTATGCTGATGCACAGCTGTAAGCCCATTACTCAGAGGTAGAAGCAGGAAGATGATAAATTCAGGGTCCTCATTGAATTTATGGGAGTTCAAGGCCAGCCTAAAATACATGAGACTGTCTCAAAATTAAACCAAAATAAAACCATGCTAGCTGAGGGAGTGAAAGAATAGAAGGTACTCCCTGCTAGAGGTCATAGGATCCTGGAATAGGATAATAGAATCATAATTTTAATGGGGTGGTAGTGACTGGAGAGATAGCCCAGCAGCTAAGATCTCTCTTGCAGTGGACCTGGGTTTGATTCCCAGCACCCACATGGTGGTTCACAACCAGTAACTCTAGTTATAGGACATCTGACACCCTCTTCTGGCCTCCTTGGGAAGCAGATACATACATGGTATACATACATACATACATACATACATGGAGGCAAACACACATAACATAAAAATAAACATCTTTTGGGGGAAAAAAAGTTCTCATTTGTTTCAGTAGATGTCTGAGTTTCACAAGACTACCTTGTCAAAGAATTTTCCCTCTACTGTTGTGGAAAATCACATTCAGCAAGGACCCAAGCACCACTCTGAGGTTTGGAGATCTCACATTTATATATGCTGTTGGACCCAGATGAGCTAGCACTCAAGTTCTAGGCCCTGGCCCAAGGTTTCTTACAGTTTTTATAGGTTTCCCAGCATCATTTCCCAATTGCTACAGCATTGGTAGATTCAAATCACATTCTGTGTGACCATCAGCCGCAGATGTCTATGTGACTCAAGACCACTGAGGGGAAATTCCTTCTTGTGGTTGGGTGATCAAATATATTTACCAAAGCAGATATTGAGGGCAAAGATTAGAACATTCTTTAACAAGATTTTTGGAAGCCTCTTAGCAAACAAGATAATTGCAAGCAGATATTTCACCAGGTAATTGCAGTAAACCATTTCTCAAAGTAACCCTAATGGGCCCAGTATGGTGGTACACACCTTTAATCCCTGTACTCCAGTTTGTGTGAAGGACCAATGGCCTTGGATAAATGAGATATTCTAGAACTAGGAGTGAAAAGACCAGATGGTCTGTTCAGATTAGGGTGCAGCCAAGCTTGTACTTGGCTCTCAAGCTGGAGAGACCATTTTGAATAAAATGATGGGTAGGACTGGGACAGAGTTCCAGCAGGGACAATTTGGCAACACAGTTCTAGGAGACACCCAGTTCCAAGAGATCTCTAGGGGAATGAGTGCCTCTGAGTTTGGGCACTCTTAAAAACTAATTTAAGGGGCTGGACAGATGGCTCAGCAATTAAGAGCATTGGCTGCTCTTGCAGAGGACCCAGGTTCGATTCCCAGCACCCACATGGCAGCTAACAACCATCCTTAACTCCAGGTCCAGGGGATCCGATGCCCTCTTCTGACCTCTGTGGGCATTGCACGACATGGGTGCACTTGCATGCAGGCAATACACTCATACGCATAAAATAAAAATAGTAAATAAAAAGCTAAATTTAAGAGTTAGACTTTTTTTGTTCAGGTAATTTTAATGTTGGCGTAGTAATACTGCACCTCTGTATATTTAGTGCTCTCATTTGGTATTCATTTAGGTTTTTTTCTTCCAGGTAAAAATAGGAAGACTTCAAAGACATATTAAAACAATTCAAGAGAATTGTTTGGAATCGAATACAGTAATCAGTAGTACAGTCTGTAAGGTTGGTATAAACACATAGAGGTTTCAGTAATCTAGTCAACTTGTAAATAGCTGGATCATGAGAAGTGAATGCATTTCTAAACTAGGACAGAAAACTTTAAAGGATAAGTTTAGAATAATTCTCTGAATATGTTTTTGGAGAAAATGCCTTTAAATAATAAACTCCTGGGGCTGGAGAGATGGCTCAGTGAGTGGTGAAGAGCACCAGCTACTCTTGCAGCAGACTCCAGTTCAAATCCCAGCACCCACATAGTGGCTGACAACTATCTGTAACTCCACTTCCAGGGGATCTGATGCTTTCTTCTGACCTTCATGGGCATTGTATGTCATGGGCGTACTTACCTACATGCAGGCAATAACACTCACACATAAAATAGAAATAATAAATTTCAAAAATAAGCTGCCACTTGTGTTTCCTATAATAATAATAAAATAAACTGCCACTTGTATTTCTTTATATTTTACTTATTTTTTATTTTCTGTGTGTGAGTGTATTGCCTGCATGTAGGTATCTGCACCCATGTCATACAATGCCCACAAAGGTCAGAAGAGGGCACCGGATCTCCTCAACCTAGAGTTAAGGATGGTTGTTAGCTGCCACGTGGGTGCTGGGAATTGAACCTGGGTCCTCTGCAAGAGCAGCCAGTGCTCTTAACCACTGAGCCATCTCTCCAGCCCCAGAACACACTGTTTTAGGAGTGATTAATATTTTTATAGTCTGTCATGATTATAGTTGGTGTATTAGTTACCTTTTTTTTGCTGTGATAAAACTCTATGATCAAGGCAACTTATAAAAGGAGTTTATTTGACTAAGGGTTCCAGAGGAATAAGAATCCATTATGGCAGGAGGCTGCTGGAACAGAAAGCTGAGCACTCATATCTTCTAGCAAGCAGAGGAAACAGAGAGAGACATTGAAAGAGGGGCAAGACAATTAGCTCTTAAAGCCTTCCCCCAATGACATGCTTCCTCCAGCTAGACCAAACCTCCTAGAAGTCCGTGATCCTCCACAAACAGTGCCACCAACTGACCAAGTGTTCAAATACTTGAGCCTATGGGAAACACTTTTTTCAAATCATTGCTTTCTGTTCCCTGACCCCCATAGGCTTATGACCATATCATAATGCAACATTATTAATTAGTCTAACTTTAAAAGTCCCCATAGTCTTTAACATTTTCAACACTATTCAAAAGTCTAAAAGTCTCTTCTGAGACTTCAGGCATTCTCTTAACTGAAAAGTCAAAAAGCAAATTGCATACTTCCCACATACCATGACACAGAATGCACAGTCCATTCCAAAAGAATGGAAGGGGGCATACTGAGGAAATACTGGACAAAACCCAGCACAACAGACACCAAATCCTGTAGCTCTATGTCCTGTGTTTGGGAGTTCAGTTCCAAAGGGCTTGGATGGATCAGCTCCTCCAGCTTTGCTGTCTATAACATACATCTCACTTTGGGGCTGGTCTCACTCCCTGTATACAGCTTTCAGTTGTCTCATGGCTCTGGCATCTTGGACATCATGGGGTCTTGGCTTCCCAGGGCCTTCTCTCAGTGCACATACTCCCCTGCCATATACTGCCTGGTCTCAGTGGCTCTCTGAAGCCTCATAGGAAGAATCAATGACCCCCTCACATTTTACACTCCTTTAAGGCCAGCACCACCTGAATCACACTGCCAAGACAGGCTCTTAGCTTTGGATGGGCCTTGGCTTCCTTCATATTACCAGTAGAGCTTTTGTATGTTGTGGTTTTCTAGGACTGGGAAAACTCCTTAGGACTTTTCCTTTCACGGGCTGGGAGCTCTGGGTGGGGTATTGCCCTGTAGATCTGGAGAGACAGCCTCACTTTAATAGCTCTAATCTCTTAACAATGATCACCTCTTCTAGGACTTGACTTTGCTGCAACAGTAAGCTTCCTAGTAATCTTTCTCTCCAAACTACATCCTGGATTTCTTTCTGCCACACTTGTTCATTTTCATTGTAGATCTGTATAGTATTCAGCATTAATAATCACACCACATATTCAACATTAGGCATCTTGAAATTTCTTCTGCCAAAGAAATTAGTCCATTACATTTTAATTTAGTAGTTTTAGGCCTTAGATACTTTTTGCCAGAATATCTCAGTTGCTGTTTAAATCCTTGTTTCCATCTCCCTTTGGGGTATCTTGAGCTGGGCCTCTACTAGAACTGCCCATTAAGTTCTGCTTATAACAGTCACCTGTTTTTCTAGTTCAAACTTTGTTTTTTTAATTTACGAGTGTGAATGAATTGCCTGCATGTGTGTGAGTGCACTCATGTCATGCAATACCCTCAGAGGTCAGAAGAAGGTGTCGGATCCCCTGGAACTGTAGTTATGGATGGTTGTTAGCTGCCATGTGGGTGCAGGGAATCAAACCCAGGCCCTATGCAAGAGCAGTCAGTGCTCTTAACAGCTGAGCCATCTCTCCAGCCCCTAGGTCAAACTTTTAGTTTTCCAAATTCATCCATAAACAACAGGACCAGGTTCTTGATAGCAATAGGCCACTTTGTGGTATTGATTTCTGTCTTAGTTCCTTTTCCATTGCTGTCATAAAACACCATGATCAAGGCAGCTTATAGAAGGAAGAGTTTATTTAGCTTTTGCTTTTAGAAGGATAAGAGTCCATCAGAGCAAGGAGGCATGGCAGGATACCAGAAAACTGAGTTCTCACATTTTCAAGCAGGCATAGGAAAGAGAGAAATTGGAAGGCAAGACTATGAACTCTCAAAGCCTGCCCCCAGTTGAGTGATTCCTTGGGCTCGGCCAAACTTCAAACCTCCTTAAGGTACCATGGTGTTGCTTTCTAGCCACAAGGTTCCCAGATAGTCTCCCTTTTTTCTTAAGCCTTTCAGTTGTTTGTTTTGTTTAGTTTTTTCTTTTTGGTCTTTTTGAGACAGGGTCTTCTTGTAGCCCCAACTAGCCTGACACTCGCTGTGTAGACCAGGCTGGCCTTAAACTCAGAGATCCACCTGCCTCTCCCTCCTGGGTGCTGGGATTAAAGGCTTTTGCTACCACACCCGACTCCTAAATTTTTGAAAATTCATTTTGGCAGAGAAATCACCATTATGGATACCAGCCATTGAATATATATTTAATGTTTTGACATGCATATGTAGTAATATTTTCTATGTGAAATTTAACCAATCATTAATTTCACCTGTTTCCACTCACTTGCTCTTTCCTCATCCATTTAACAGACTGCAAATTCAGAGACTATTCAGAATTTGACTGTGAACCAAGAGTCAGTTAATGGTCCAAATGAAAAAGTGACTTCTATGAACTGTGAAACTTTTAATTCTGCAAAAAAAACAAGCAAAAAGAATGATTTGCCATCGGCTTGTGCTAAGTTTATTTCTAAAAGGTAGGCATTTCTACAAAAAGTGCATAGTTATTTATCTAAAAAAGTATTTGTAAATATTTAAATATTACTCAGTTAAACATAAAATAGTGTCAAACTTCATATTCACATCAAGAACATGAAGGAAATAAATTGATTCTCAAAAATTGATTAAAGGCATATGCCACCACACCCGGCTTTTTTTTTTTTTTTTATTAAAAGACTTTATGTATACAGGCACCACATGCATGCCTGGTGCCCAGAGACTCTGGACAAGAGGCTATCAGGTCCCCTGGAAATGGAGTTAAGAAGGTGTGTTACCTGCCATGTGGGTGCTGGGTCCTTTGGAAGAGCAGTAAATGTTCTTAACTGCTGAGCCAACACTATAGTTCCCTTTTCTTTGGTGTTTTTTGTTTTGTTTTGTCTTTTGAGACTGGGTCTCACTGTGTAGTCCTGGCTGGCCTAGAACTTGCTATGTAGACCAGTTAGGTCTTGAACTCCCTGAGTGCTGGGATTAAAGGCACCACCACACACAGCTGATGAATTCTTTCCTTATTGCTAGTGATTGTCAATAGTTGAAGTTTTATAATATTATTCATTCTCATTATTTAGTCATTTTGCTTTTATGTTAAATTATAGCTCAAGCTTTAAAAAGTAAAAATACATAATTTAAAAAGTAAATCAGGAGCCGGGTGCATGCCTTTAATCCCAGCACTCAGGAGGTAGAGGCAGGTGGATCTCTGTGAGTTCAAGGCCAGCCTGGTCTACATAGTGAGTTCCAGGACAGCTGGGGCTACAGGGAGACCCTGTCTCAAAAAGACCAAAAAAAAAGGTAGGGATTAGAGAGATGGCTCAGATGAATTCTGCTGGCAAGATGGCTTCATTGTGTAAAGGTGTTTGCCTTAAATTTGACAACTTGAATTCAATTCCCAGGACCCACATAGGAGAGAACCAACTCCTGAAAGTTATCCTCTTGCCTCCACACCCACACATGGCACACATGCATATTCTCTCTCTCTCAGTGTAAAAAATTAAGTGAATTAAGCTGGGTGTGGTGGCACAGGTCTTTAATCCCAACACTTGGGAGGCAGAGGCAGGTGGATCTCTGTGAGTTCGAGGCCAGCCTGGTCTACACAGTGAGTTACAGTCCAGCTGGGACTACAGGGAAACCCTGTCTCAAAAACACCAAAAAAAAAAAGTGAAAGCCTGTTAGAATACTACTTTTCCCCTAGTTATTGTTCATATACAAGATGCTATAAAGCAAAGAAGAAGCATTTCATTTAGGGTAGAATCTGGCTATTTGGGGACCTAACATAAGTTTTGACTCTTCAAGAACTACCCTAGTAATCCCATAACATTGAAGCCTGCATTTTAACATTTATTTTTATTAGTTTTAGTCATGTGTATGTGTGTGTGCATGTCCATGTGAGTGCAGGTACCCATGGATCCCCCTGGACCCTCAATTAACAGGTAGTTGTGAACCTCCCAGAGTAGATGCTGGGAACAAAACATAGGTCCTTTGAGAACAATAAGTGTTCCTAACCTCTGAACCATCTCTATAGTCCCATTTTTAAGGAGTTTTTGTTTTTATCTTTTGTTTGTTTTAAAATTTATTTTTATACAAAAAATTTATTTTTATTTTTTGTATATGAATGTTTTGCCTGAATGCATGGAAGTGCTGCCATGCAATGCCAGTGGAGGGCCAGTAGACGATATCAGATACCTTGGAATTAGAGTTGTGGATGGTTGTTAGCCACCACGTCAGTGCTGGGAACTAAACCCAGGTCCTCTGCAAAAGCTGTCAGAGTTCTTATGCTCAGCCATCTCTCTATCCCCTGTTTTTATTATTTTTAATTATGTGTAGAGGCCCATGTTTTAGAGTTGAATGAGGAAGCTATGAAGAATGCATTTAGTTAGTGAAGGCAGGAGTCACATCAATGAGTCTTTGCTGTTACCCCTTCTTGATAGCATGTTCTGAAATTCATGACATGTCAAAAAAGGAGGTAGGATGCTAATGATGGAAGTGAAAAAATGGAACAATCACTGAAATAACACTTTATAGACAAATGTGTCCTGCTTATTACTGGATTGCATCTATTAATACAAATGAATTTACTTCATGTTGTATACTGAAATAAGAATCTGTGACTTTTTAAAAAAATATTTTAATAGTTTATGTGCATGATTGTAATAGCTGCATGTAGATGGATGGACCCATATCATGCAATGCCAGTGAGGTCAGAAGAGGGTGTCAAATCCCCTGGAATTGGAGTTATGTATAGTTGTTAGCTGCCATGTGGGTGCTGGAAATTGAACCCAGGTTCTCTGCAAGAGCAGCCAGTGCTCTTAACAGCTGAACCATCTCTCAAACCCCAAGAGTTTGTGATTCATGCAGCTGTTTCAGGCAGTGAGGACCCTTAGCAAAGTATACAGATGTAACAAACATGTAACTTGGCCATGATGACTTCAAAGTTTTATAAAACATTTAAGGAAGAAATAATACAAGGATTAAATAAAACTGTGCCAAAGAATATGAAAAGGAAGCTATTACAGTTCTTTTTTAAAAAAAAAAAATTTAAGTTACTTTTGAGATAGGGTCTCCCTGTAGCCAAAGCTGGCCTGAAACTCACTATATAGATCAGGCTGGCGTTGAACTCAGAGATCCTCCTGCCTCTGCCTCCGACGTGCTCTGATTAAAGGCATCACGCCTGGTACTAATTTATTTTTTTCTTATATGTATATGAGTGTTTTGCATGCATGTATGTCAGTACAGTATGTGTGAGCAGTGCCCAGGGAGGCCAGAAGAGGGTGTCACATCCCCTGGAACTAGAGTTACTGGTGACTGTTCGCTGTCATGTGGGTGTTAGGAACCAAACCTAGGTTCTCCACAAGAGCAACTAGTGCTCTTAACCACTGAACCATCCCTTCAGTCCCAGTTCAGTTTATTTTAATGAGAAATGAACTTTGCTAAAATTAGTGTTAAAATAGAAAAATCTATAAGTTGATTGTATCTTAGTGGTGCAGTATTAGCTTAACAATACAAAATTGATTAATGAAATTTTCCAGAAAGAAAAATAATTATCAGCTCACAATAGATGCAAGAATTAACAAAATGTCTATTTATAACTGAAACAAATTATTGGCAAACTTGGAATAGGTCATAACTTAATCTAGTAGAATATCTACAAAACTTTTAAAATAAATCTAATAGTCATTCAAACTCTTTGCTTTGAGATACAAGAGAAATGCTTGGTGTCGAACACTTTTATATTATAGTGGGAATTAGCTACACAACAGGATAAAATTTTTAAGAAAAGGAAAAATAAAAGGTATTATTAGTACCAGGGCTGGAGAGATGATGGTTCAGTGGTTAAGAGTATGTTTTGCTCTTCCAGCAGAAGAGTTCAATTCCTGACACCCACATTACATTGCTCACAACTGTCTGTAACTCTAGCTCCAAAGGGTCTGACAAGCCCTTTTCTGGAGTTCACAGGCACCCATACTCATGTGTACATACATGTACACAGACATACATATGTAAATATTGTGAGGTTGTCTCACCAGAGAAGACCACTCAGACACAGAAAATAGCCAATAGAAAGTCTCTTTAGCTGGCTGGCAACTACACTGGGCATTGTGGTCCCAAGTGCAGCCCCAAGCCATTCTTAGGGTGAGCTTTTATACAGAATAACCACATTCAGGGGTGAAAAGTTTAAGTTCCCAAGCTTAGGGATGGAAAATCCCCCTAACAGTTTCTATTCTGCAAGAAAACAATTTCTATTCTGCAAGAGCAAGCCAAGTGGAAAGTACAGAAGCCATACATCTGCCCTTAGCAGGAGCAACCAGATGTACACCGACCTGTTAAACCATACCTTGGTTCAGCTGGGTCAAACTTTTTTTATTCCCACTGAATTATCTGCCTCTAGTTTCAGTTGCTAGGGGCCAGTTAGGGCTGTAACATGGCATAGCTATGGTCAGTCGTGAGGTACCCCATCACACAATTTAAAATAATGCTAAAAAAACTTTTAAAAAAGATTAGTACAAAGGAGTGATTTTGTCATTGTTCCTGGGTGATTAAGGTGAATATGTAGGAAATCCTAAGCTATATCCCCAGTCCTCCTCCTCTTGTCTTGAGATAGGGTCTCATTAAGTTGCCTAGGCTGGCCTTGAACTGTGTCCATAGCCCCAGGCAGGCTTTGAATTTGGGCTCCTCCTACCTCAGTTTCCTGAGTGTCTGGGATTACCAGCCTTTGCCACCAGGCCTGGTTTATAAAAGAGAGGTATTAAATAATTAAGTGGAAAAATGTACTGTGTTTATGGTTTGAATGAAGAAATCTTATAATACTAAGTATTTTAAGATTAGTTTTATATATTCAAGTTCTTCCTTGAAGCTCTTTCTCTTTTAACAATCTATGCATTGAACATTTTTTAGTCACAGTTTCTGAAAAATCTATCTGGTTCACTTTTTGTCTTTTTGAAACAGGGTCTTCCTATAGTCCCAGCACTAACACGCCCCATTTATCTGGGTCACTTTTGAGCTTTTTCTGTTTCCTTTTTTTGTTTTTGTTTTCTCTCAATAGAATTGCTCATTTTTTGTGTTAATCTTAGCTATTTTTTAAGGGAAAGATGCTAAATTACAATGTTTCTATTAAATGAAGTCACCCTATACTATGAAAGGTGATGGGGAGACTGAATACCTATTGTGAAATTTAAATATGGTGATTGTTTTGCTACTCCTTTTAAAAGGAGCTTACTTTCCTTTTTAATGAACTTAGTGACTCACTTCTAATAAATTGGAAATAGCAAAAGTGACATTTTGTGAATACTTCATAAAAGACAGCATAGACTACTTGCTCTCTCATAGATGGCTTGCTCTTGGGGCAAAGTAGCACCATGTCATAGGGATTATCAAGCAGTGGGTATCCTGTTACCAGCTATGTGAATGAGCCATTTTGGATGCATATCTTCTAGACCTGGTCAAATCTTCAGGACATTGTGACCCATGTTAGCCTCCTAAGAGAGGAGCTCTCATAAGAGAGGAGCTATACTGTATCTTGCTTGTGGACTTATAGAAACCAGGATTTGGGTATTTGAGGGTGGGGGAGGGCAGTTTGAGGTAGGGTCTCCCTGTAGCCGCAGCTGACCTGGAACTGTATAGATGAGGCTTGCCTGGATCTCACAGGGATCTGCCTGTCTCTGCCTCCTGAGTGCTGGGATTAAAGGTATGTGTCACCATGCCTGACTCAGTTGTTAGCTGCCATGTGGGTGATAGGATTCGAACCCAGGTCTTCTGCAAGAACAGTCAGTGTTCTTAACCATTGAGCCATCTCTCCAGCCCCTAGCATACATTTTTGTAGAAAGTAGCAAACTGATGAAAAACTGAAAACAGATCTAGAAGATGATTACTAATATTACAAAAGAAAAACAAGGTTCCCAGACTTTCATTTTTTGCTGTTGTGCTGTAATGATTAAGACAGGCATAGGAGAGGTATGCAGAAAGGGTCTCAAGTTCTCACTATGTAGCTAAGAATGCCCTGGAACTCTTGTTCCTCCTGCCTTCACTTCCCAAGTGCATGCACCACCACTTTTTCCATCTAGTTATTCCAAGCAATATTTTTTGAAAAGAGAATCTTTTCTCTATTAAATTATCTTGGCATTTTAACAACTGTCCATAAATCCAGTTCCAGGGGATCCAAGAGCCTCTTCTGTCCTCCACGGGCATTGCACAACATGGATACACTTACCTACATGCAGGCAATACATGCATACACATAAAAGAAAAAATAAATATTTTTTTAAATATCTGCTATATTTTTATTGGGATAATATCAATGTACAAGTAAGGTGTACATGTGTAGTCTATTGGTTTGCAAGAAAAATGCCAAGATAATTTAATAGAGTACATGTGCTTTCTTATATTGATTTTTATATCCTCTCCCATGGTTGTTCAATTAAAACATGTTATGAGGGCTGGTAAGATGGCTCAGAGGGTAAAGGTGCTTGCTATTGAACATGGCCACCTGAGTTTGATCCCTGGAACTCACATGGTCAAAGGAAAGAATCAATTCTTGTCTTCTGACCTCTGGGTGCCCCCTTGAATAAATAAGAACATTGTGAAATGTTAAAATAGAGGAATTCTATTAACTGCAGATTTTAGTCTGATAATGTATGCTTATTTTTGTTTTTAACTTTTTTTTATCATTTTAGTAACACTGATGATGCTATGTTGATGAAAAATCCTAATTCGACAAGTCCGATTGCATCAAATCCAACAGGTATTTTAACTTGATTAGAATATGGTCTATCAAATTAGAAAGCTTAAATAATGAACATTATATTTTTTTATTTTTTATTTTTATGTATTTGTTTATCTGTGTGAATCTGTGTCACATTTGGGTGCATGTGCAGGCTGGTAGAGGACATCTGTGCCCTGGCACACCTGACTTGGGTGCTAGGAACCAAGCTCTGGTGCTAAACTCTCTAGGCCAAATATCTTCTAACAAAGTGCAAAATTGGGGGCTGGAGAGATGGCTTAGCAGTTAAGAGCACTGGCTACTCTTGTAGAGGACCTGGGTTTAATTCCCAGCCACCCCCACATGGTAGCTAACAGTTGTCCAGTTTCAGGGGAATCCAATGCCCTCTTCTGACTCCCCGAGGACTTTGCATGACATGGATGCACTTAACACACATACAGGCAATACACATAAAATAAAAAATAATAAAATATATAAGTACAAAATTGCAGAAAAATGTTCTACTTTGTATCCATGATTAATAATACCTAAATAAAATCGATGAATCCCTAATAAAATTGACATTTTCTTTAAATTTTGTATCAACTTAAGGACTTTTGCTTCTTTTTTTTTTCTTTTTTTTTTCTTTTTTTTTTTTTTTTTTTTTTTTTTTTTGAAAAGCCTCTTTTTGCTCCTTGTAGTCCCAGCTGTCCTGGAACTCACTAAGTAGACCAGGCTGGCTTCAAACTCACAAAGATCCGCCTGTCTCTGCCTCCCAAGTGCTGAGATCAAAGGCGTGCACCACCACGCCCAGCAAGGACTTTTGTTTCTTTACTGTGTTTATCTAATTTTACAACCTATATTTTCAGTTATGTTAATTTTAATGTTTGTCGTGGCCTTTTTTTTTTGTGGTGGTAGTGGTTTGCCTATATGTTCTTTTATTTTTGGTCTTTTTTATTGAGACAGGGTCTCCCTGTAGCCCCAGCTGGCCTGGAACTCTGTAGACCGGGCTGGCATTGAACTCACAGAGATCCACCTGCCTCTGCCTCCCAAGTGCTGGGATTAAAGGCTTGCGTCACCACGCCTGGCCTGAGATAGACTGTTTTAGCAGAGCTCAGCTTAAAGGTGTCTTCCCCACCCTCTTTGACATCTCATGGAGCCAAATCTTGAACTTTATCTATAGCTAAGGCTATAGAGACGTTGAATTTCTGATCCTTCTACCTCTACTTCCTAAGTGCTAGAGTTACAACTATGTGCCATCTTACCTAGTTTTGTTTTAAAAAACAAAAACAAAAAAACTTGCAGCTTTCACTTAAGTAATATTTACTCACCTTTAAAATAAACATCTTGGGTATGATGACACATGCCCTTAATTCCAGTGCTCGGTAGGCAGAAGCAGGTGGATCTCTATGAGTTCCAGCCAGCCTGCTCTCCATAGTTAAGTTCCAGACCAGCTTGGGCTACAAGGAGACCCTGTCTCAAAAAAAAAAAAAAATCTTACTTGCCCCACAGTTTCTTATCCTGAATTCCCTATGTTCATGTCTCGTTTCACTCTATTGGTGTGATTGCATCTTCATTTTGGAAGGCTTTCTTCCACATAAAGATACTTACATTAGCAGCTCTGGGGAAGCAGAACACTGCACATTCTAGGAAGACCACTCCTCAGCTACTTCTCTATTTAAAGATACTGTGAATAACAAAATGTTGCTTAATGTTACTTTTTTGGGGGTGTCTTTTTTGAGACAAGGTTTTCCTGTCGTTACAGCTGGCCTGGAACTCACTATGAAGCATGCTGGCTTCAATCTCCCAGAGATCTTCCAGCTTCTGCCTTTCTAGTGCTGGGTGGCACATGCCCGTCAAAATGTTACATTTTTAAATGCTAAAATAATGTCAGATAGTGCAGAAAAGGAGCTAGTGGAACCTTGTAAAATTACGGAAAGAAAACATTTATTTTAATCTGAAATATTTTTTTTAACTAGCTTGTCAGTTTGGGGGATATGTTTAGTTACTTTTTATTAAATAATGAATTTGCATTCCCATCATTATTTTTCAGCATCCTCATATTACAAAGACCATGCTTAACAGTTTAATAAGCTTAATCAGTTATGTTCTTTTTTTTTAAATTCATTTTCTTCCAGAAATTGGGAAAAATATACCAAGAAATGCCAGTGATTCACCCAATACTGTAATTGCAGTTGGGGTGGGTAACAATTGCTGTCCCTGAGTACTGTTCATTTGAACATTAGTTCAGGGAACTCCAGTGTTGCAGCAATGTTGGGTGATTGAGTTTTTTCCTTCAGTCTTTATCTAGGTTTGCCGGAAATGGGTTTGGGGTCTCCAGTGAATTGTACTTTCTGTACCCCTCCTTTAGCTTTTGTGTGTGTGTTTGACATGAATTATATGGGAGTATTTTGCCTAACAAGGTTCCAGTCTAGCTTGCACTCTGAAAAGCAAACAACTAAGTATATTTTACAACTACACATATTTACCAATTCATCGAGATTCTTAGTCACATTCTCAAACACTGTGCAGTCTTATAATAGAGTTAAATTTCAGTCTCTAGCTTCTAGCTGATGATTTAGAGCTAGGAGTGTAGCTTAGTGTTAAGAGCACTTGTGAGCACGAACAAAGCCAAGGTTCAATCCTCAGCACTGAAAAAAAATGTTTTTCATACTTCGAAAACATTTTCTGTTGTTTAAAAAAATTTTAATTTTTTTACAACAACTTTTCAGGCTGTAGAGAAGAAACTTGATTTTGTTATTGATTTGACAAGAGAAAGTCTGTCCAACTGTGACTTAGGTAATGGATGTTTTCACATGTTTCTTTTTAAGAAAATTCAGTGTTCCCAGTTATGAAGGTTTTAATGTGGTACTATGTATTTATGTATGAATCTGCAGTTTTATAACATATGGGTTTGTGTGACTGTACCACAAATTATAGAATTGCTCTATCATTGCAAGACTCCCTCATGCTACTTCTTTATATCCACATCTACCTTCTGCCCCATCCCCTAACCGCTGCCAGCCATCAATCTGTTCTGCATTGCTACAGTTCTGCTATTTCACAATATAATAATACACTGTATATCTTCTGAGACTGGTTTCTTTAACCCAGTGTGATTCTTTGGCGGGTCATTCATGCTATTGCATTTCAATAATATAATCTCTTTATCCATTTCCCTTTTGAAAGACATCTGGGTTGTTGAGGGCTGTTGTCTCTTCTCACTGTGGCACACATGTTTTTCCCTAACCATAGCAATAGTGCCTGAAAGTGCCCAGAAGCAGCAACAGCAGTAGAGGAATGTTACTCATACATGATATAAAAATGAAGAATAATGACAGTAGTGACCTGTTTCTCCAGTTTGAGTCAAAAGAACTACAAATGCCTGGGACTGGGAGTCAGTTTTAAAGTCTCATCCTAATTACAGAGAGAAGTATAATCTACATAGCCAATAAATTCAATAAACTCCAAGCAGAATCAATACTGATAATACCATACCAACACATGTAATCATTTTTCTGTAAAGCAATGACGAAGAGGAAAATTGAATGCTTGCTTTATATTAGTATTGAATCAATACAGTGAAGATTAGCATGGCCCCTGTACACAGCTAGCATGCAAATTCATGAAGTGTTCCATGCTGAGATAATGATGTAATACAAGTGGAAGAAAGGATTCCTTGGCTAAAACCATATAAGTACAAAGACAATTGAACAACATCATTAAAAGGCTAGAGAGGATGGTGACCACCATCTTGAATGACATGCTATGTAACTATCTAGCCAGGGAAGTTCATGACCAACCATCTACTTTAGAGGAAACAAGAGGTACCAGTGTCCTTCACCCTTGGCAACCATGCTGAACACAAATTTGGGAAAATCCAGCCAAAATGTACAAAACCACACCAAATGTCATCTTTGTATTTGGATTCAAAACCCAAGACAACTAGCTTTGACAACATTTATGATCCTCAGCTTATTCAAAGACAAACAAGCCCAAACACAGACTTGCAAGACGTGGCCTGTATCAGAAGGAAAAGACCTCAAGAACACAGTGAAAGGAACTCAAGAGCAGAGGGAAGAAGATAAGGGGGACTGCAAATGCCAAAGCTGGTGTTGGGGAAAAGCAAGACAAGTAAAAGACTGGTGAATGAATCTGGTGATGTGATCTGCCCTGATGGTGCAATTTCTGAGAGAACTTATAAACCATAAAACCATTTTTAAAAAAAGACTGGAGGGAAACGCCTGGTTTGGTGATGCGCACTTTTAATCCAAGCCCTCAGGAGGCAGAGGCAGGTGGATCACCAGACCCACATGTTGGAAGGAAAAAGCAGGCTCCCCCAAGCTGTCTTGTTAGCGTCTAACCTCCATGCATGCACAATGGTGTGCATGCATAAAGAAAAAAGAAAGAAAAGGCCAGGCATGGTGGCACATGCCTTTAATCCCAGCACTTGAGAGGCAGAGGCAGGCAGATCTTTGTGAGTTCGAGGCCAGCCTGGTCTACATAGTTCCAGGACAGCTGGGGCTACAGGGAGACCCTGTCTCAAAAAGATCGAAGGAAGGAAGGAAGGAAGGAAGGAAGGAAG
>NW_008335297.1:5242269-5264116 GCF_000622305.1 Nannospalax galili | reverse complement strand
AGGGAAGAAATGAGGGAAGGAGGGAGGGAGGGAGGGAGGGAGGGAGGGAGGGAAGGAGGGAAGGAGGGAAGGAGGGAAGGAGGGAAGGGGAAAGAAAAGAAAAGGAAAGAAGAGGGTTGGAGCCAGGCATGGTGGCACACGTATTCGAGCCCAGCTCTCGGGAGGCAGAGGCAGGTGGATCTTTGTAAGTAAGTTCAAGGCCAGCCTTGTCTACATAGTGAGTTCCAGGCCAGCTGGAGCTACTGTGAGACCCTGTCTCAAAAAGACCCCCCCCAAAAAAAGAGTATTATTTGATGGTAGAATGTGGTAAGTTAAGGATAAATATGGTAATACCTCAAGTAGAAAGTAAATAAACCAATCGTGGAGATTAAAAGAAATTTTCTCTTTTTTATATTTTATTTATTATTTTTATTTTATATGTATGAGTGTATTGCCTGCATGTAAGTGAGTGTAATCGTGTTGTGAAATGCCACGGAGATCAGAAGAGGGCTTCAGATTCCCCTGGAACTGGAGTTAAAGACAATTCAAAGCTGCCACGTGGGTGCTGGGAATGTTCAAGATACTCAATCCAAGTGAAGCCACAACAAAACAAAACTGAATCCAAAGCAAGAAAATGTGGTTACATCAGTAAAAACAAGGAAATGAGAAGTAAAAGAGACTTTCTGCTGGGGTATGGTGGAGTACCACTTTAATCCCAGCACTTGGGAGGCAGAGGCAGGCCTCTCTGAGTTCAAGGCTACTCTGGTCTAGACCAGCTGGGGCTGCTGGGAGACCAGAGGGAGGGAGAAGAACAGGGGGAGGGAGAGTGGGGAGGGGGAGGAAGAAAAAACTGGAATTATGAATAATTGTTAGCCACCGTGTGGGTGCTAGGAACCAAATCCAGGTCCACTGCAAAAGTAGCTCTTGCTGAGCCATCTCAGCTATCTCTTTCTCTGTGGTCTTATTGAGACGGGTCTCCCTATAGCCCCAGCTGTCCTGGAACTCACTATATAGACCAGGCTGACCTTGAATTTGGAGATCCACCAGCCTCTGCCTCCGGAGTGCTGGGATCAAAGGCGTGTGCCACCAGACCCTGGGTTCCATCTCCGCCATTTCTCTAGCCCTGACATTTTTGACAGCGACTCACTAAATAGCTCAAGCTGGCCTTGAACTTGTAATTACCTCAGCCTCCCAAATGCTGGAAATACAGGTGTGTACCATCACACACAGGCTTTTACATAATAGCTTTATTCATAGGCCAGAACTAGAAACAGCCCAAATCTACCAACAGATTAATGTATGCGTCACTTACCTATATAACTAAAGAATCAAATAAAATTTTTATATATGCAACCAGTGTATGAATGTACCTTGCTGGGAAAAGAATCCTGCATCTGTGTAATTCGATTTATGTGAAATTCTAAAAAAAGGCAGATTTTTTTTTTCCTTCAATGCTGGATATTGATCCCTTGGCACCTGGTAGGCAAGCGCTCTTTCACTAAGATATATCCCCAACCCTAAACATAATCTGTAGTGACAACAAACCATTGATTTCATGAGGTCAGAAGTGAAAGGGATTTATTGAGAAGGAATACTAAAGAACTTCTGAGGGTAAGCTAAGTATAAAAGTACAAACCTGGAATGGTTTCAAAAGCATATGTATTTGTCAAAGCTTAGAAAGGGTATATCTTAGCTGGGCATGGTGGCACATGCCCTTAATCCCAGCACTTAAGAGGCAGAGGCAGGCAAATCTCTGTGAATTCCAGGCCAGCTGTGCCTCAAAAAGACAAATATATGTGTGTATGTATATGTGTGTATATGTGTATATATATGTACTAGAAAAATTATTTTTATTATATAATTGTTAGCATGCAGCAAAGAACCTAAAAATCAAACACCAAAGGGTTAGGTTGAAACTAGAGGCCACAATTTTTACCTGTTTAATGAAGAACCTTAAAATAAGTACTGGCCACCATTGCTTTAAGAATACAAAACAATGAAGTCACCATTACTCATTTTTATATAGATAAGGATAAAATCTGGAGACTGTCTACAATACATTGGCATCACTAATAATAATAATCACCCACCCTTTGGCAGAAAGTCCTCTTTGTCTCTTACTGCCGCAAAGTTGAGATTCTCTTGGCCTGCTTTAATTAGTTAAGCACCTGTTGACATACTACTTTGAAAGAAGTTGAAAGAAGCAATGTTATTTATGGGAAATTGTGTTTCTTAGGATTTTCTTTTGTATTAAACTACTTTAAAATTTTAAGGAGGTGGTTTATATCATATGATGAATAATCTGCAGATTTTGATCCTAACAGACCTAGTTTTAATTAACTAAATCACCATAAAACCTGTATAGATTCTCTTAGAATTAAAACCAGAAAGTCAGTACCTCTTCTAAACAGTAGCTGGGTGTGGTGGCCCATGTCTTTAACCCCGACACTAGGGAGGCAGAGGCAGATGAGTCTCTGAGTTCCAGGTCAGCCTGGTCTACATAGCAAGTTTCAAAGACAGCTAGGATTACATAGTGAGACCCTGCCTCAAAACAAACTGTAAAAGTGACTAATGGATGCATAATTTTGGTAATCTTTGTATATCAAAAAAAATCCAAATCATATAGGAGATGCATCAAGTGTATTAGAGTTAAATCGCTAAACACATAGCAGAACTTGCATAGTGTTTACTGATTGTTACGTGTGCTAGCATGCTGGGGCTTTTAGTTGTTCATCCCTCACACTTTCCAACATGACCCATCATTTCTAACTGTCTCCAAATAGTCTCTATCTGACTGCTTAAAAACCATCCCCACTCTTTGCTACACCTTCCTTCATCCCACCAACAGCTTCTCTATTCCCCATCTCCTTTTTCTTCCTCTGTCTTTCCTTCCTCTTTTCTTCCTTTGCCTACCACCTATAACATACCTAAATCCCTTCAGGTGAACACAGACCACAGGAGAGAGTGCTCCTAATTTGTAGGATTTTTTTTTTGTTTGAATTCATAAGCTTTGTGTATCTTATATATACATACATGTTTATAAGTATCTGTTTTAGGCATCCTTGTAGAGCTAATAGAAAGATCTGCCTCTTTTATCTGACTGTGGATTCCTCTCCCATGAGTAAATGTACCTAATTCCAAGTTTCATAATGAAGGATTTACTTTAAGGGGAAATTTTTGTCACCTTAGAGAATTCTTTTTGTCTATCAAGATTGTATATTCATATTTCCAGTTTTATATCTGTAACTATATTTGCTACCCTAGGTGTAATTATTTTCTTAAATGCTGTGAAATCTGTTATTGCAGGTTTTATTTTCTTACAGCGCTGGGGAACAAACTCTGGGGCCTGGTCACTCATGGCAGACAAATGCTCTACTGAGCTACACTGCAGTTCTAAATTTTGTTTCTTAAAACTTGTGTTCACAGAAAATCCAACATTCAACCTGAAGTACCCTCTGAAAGCTGTTTCAAGCACAAAGGAAGTAATCCCAGTAGCAGCAAATGGAACTGAGGTACTGATCTGATATGTTCATTCCAAATTGAGTGTATTTGTCCCTTTTGCCCTTTTTTTGCCCTTTTTTTTGTTGCTACTTATTTAATTTTTTATTTTAATGTATATGAGTGTTTTATCTGAATATATGTTAGATGCACCCATGTGTGCAATGTCTGTGGAAGCCAGAACAGGGCATCCGATTCCCAGAAACTGGAATTATGAGTGGTTGTTAGCTAACATGTGGGTGCCAGGAACCAAACCTAGGTCCTTTGCAAGGGCAGCTAATGTTCTGCTCTTAACTACTGAGTCATCTCTCCAGCCCCCTGTTTTGCTCTTCAAGAAGCATCTGAGTCACAGTTCAGCTTAGGAAACACATTAAAGGGTTTTTTTTGTTGTTGTTTTTTTTTTTTTTTTTTTTTGAGACAGGGTCTCGCTGTCTATCCCTGGCTTGCCTGGAGCTAATGGAGATCCACCTGCATCTGTCTCCTGATTGCTGGGGTTAAAGGCATGTGCCTTTTAAAAAAGCGCTATTGTGAACCTACTTACTTATATAATTAAACCAATTAAATTAAATTTTTCAGAAGCTGAAGAAACTAAAATAGTTTTTTATTTAACAAATTAACAAAAAGTTTTATTTTAGGAGTAATAACTATTGTTCATGAGGTTATTGGAGAAACATTAGTATAATGTTTAGGAATGCAACTTAGAAATAAGATAGCTTTCCAGAAGGCCTAAGACCTGTCTCATTCTGAAGTAGTGATACTCTGTAGTGTAGAAATCTAACCTCCAAAGGGTTAAAGAATTTCCTACTATGTACAAGGTGCTGGGTTCATTCCCCAGGATCATTAAAAAAAAAAAAAAAAAAACTCCAGAAGAACTCTTGCCTCCTGCTTGAAAATATTGGACCTAAGGTCTAGGAGATCACTTAGTTATTAAAGTGCTTATCACAGACATGAGGACATGAATTCTACACCAGAATCCATGTTCTGCTCTGTTTTGTTTTGTTTTGTTTTGGTCTTAATGAGGCAGAGTCTCTCTGTAGCCCCAGCTGCTCTGGAACTGGCTATGTAGACCAGGCTGGCCTTGAACTCACAGAGATCCGCCTGCCTCTGCCTCCCAAGTGCTGGAATTAAAGGCGTGTGCCACCATGCCTGGCTTCATGGCAAGTTAGTTGGCACTTGCTTGCAATCCCACTAGTGCTGGGAAGGCAGAGACAAGTAGATTCTGGGAACTTTCTGGCCTCCCAGCCTGGCCTGTCAGTGAATACCAGGTCCTAGTGAGAAACCCTGACTCACAGAAACAAGGTGAATGGCTCCTCAGGAACAACTGCTGAAGTTGAACTGGCCTCCACACGCGTGCATGGCCTCCACATGTGTGCATATACTTGTGTATGTACCAGTATACACATACACACACACACACACACACACACACACACACACGATTGGATATAGTTTCATATTTTCTTAAAATAACCTCTCATTGTTTTGATAAAAAGATTAAAAGAATGAGAAGTAAGTTTGTACAATTACAGTTAACCAATTTTATCTATATTCACCAAATGAGCTCACTAACCTTTCTTGCAAATGTGTTTATAGGCTTTTGATTCCTTTGAACATCTGCCACCTCTCCCAGAGCCACCATCACCATTTCCTCCACTGGCAGAAAAAATCCGAGACACACTTCCTCCCCAAAAGCCTGAGCTGAGAGTGAAGCGGGTGCTGAGGCCCTTGGGCATTGCCCTGACGTGGAATATTGCCAAGGTGAATCCCAAGTGTGCTCCTGTGGAAAGTTACCACCTCTTCCTGTGCTGTGAGGATGCAAATCATTTGACATGGAAGAAAATAGGGGAAATTAAAGCTTTACCGCTCCCAATGGCCTGTACTTTATCTCAGTTTTTGTCTTCAAATAAATATTATTTTACTGTCCAGTCAAAAGACATTTTTGGGAGATATGGACCATTTTGTGATATAAAATCTATTCCTGGGTTTTCTGAAAACCTTACCTAAAAGTCCTCAATAATTACATGTTGTGTGCTGCATGTTATTTTTTTTCATATTTGAGCATTTTGTTTTCAGCATTTTTCTAATATTATTTACCTTTGTACGTACAGTTTTGTGAGCCCTTTGTATAGGGAGAGTCTTCCATGTATTGTAAGTGGCATAGAGTTTTGTGAAATTCTGATTGCATTCAGTTTGTACTTCCAGTGTTGTGTTCTCAGTCATACCTATTATGGACCCATGTTACCCCAACACTTTTTTTTGCCGAGTGTGGATCATCCTGGGTGCATCTCTGCTGTGACCTAGTGCACAGAAAAGCTTTCCGGTTCTGTTTGAATTCTAAATGCGCTATTGATTTGTGCCCATTGTTTTGTTTTGTATTTTGCTTGATTTTAGCTCTTAGTCATTTGGGGGAATTTGTTAGGAGACTTATTACACTACACTTGTCAGGCCACGTGTGGTGGTACATACCTATAATCTGCCACTTGGGAAGTAAAGGTAGACATATCTGAATTCAAGGCCAGCCTGGTGTGCATAGAAAGTTCCAGAGCGCCATGGTAAGACCCTGTCTCAAAGTAAAACTGTTACTCATTATGTGCTATGTATACAAAAACATACAGTACCTCTCAATAAAAACATTGTTGAACCTATTTCAACTGTGCAGTTGACCCCACTAGATTTAAGGCTTTAATTTGTTGATTCCTAATTTTCTTAAATGCCTCCCTTTGCCAATTTTCTGGCTTCCATCAGTATTCAGAGAAAATAACACTAAAAGCCTCTTAATACTGGCTGAAAGGATGGCTCAGTGGTTAAGAGCACTGTCTGCTCTTACAGAAGACCTAGGTTTGACTCTCAGCACCCACATGGCAGCAAACAACCATCTATGAGTTCAGTTCCAGGAGAATTTGATGCCCTCTTCTGACCTCTACAGGCATTGTGCAACACAGGTGCACTTACATACATGTAGGCAGTATGGATTCCCCTGCAGCCTGGGCAGTGCCACTCCCCACCCCCACCCCCAGTTGTCCCCCTCCTAGCCTTGGGCCTAGGCCCACTCTTGCTCTTCCACCTCAGATCTCTGGACTAGCTTCCTAACCCAGATTAGCTTAATCATCTAGAGCAGTTAGACCTTCCACAGGCTGTCCCCAGCCCCACCTTGCCCTTAGCCGCCTGATCTGCCTACCTCAGACCTACCTACCACCCTGGTAAATCAGATCCCACCCACTGCCTTGATCCCCAGAGCCTGAGCAGCTCCACACACTGTGCTCCCTCCCTCTTTTTAGCCTTGGGTATAGGCCCACTCCTCTTTCTACCCCAGAGCTCTGGACTACCCTCTTAGTTCAGACCTGCCCAGTGCTTCCTCATACCTTACACCCAGACTAGGTAAATTCTCCAGCTTCATTTGTTAGACCCTCCACAGTTGTCCCCACCTTTGTCTTGCCCTTGGCCTCCCTCCAGATCTGCCTACCACAGACCTTCCTACTACCCAGACCAGCCTACTACCCTGCAAGAACCTGAAATACCAACTTTTTTTTTGATTAAACGTCATTAAATTTAATTTTCTTTAAACACAACCTTTTCCCACTCTTAGCCACTTGGGGGAGACCCACCCCCTCCATCCTGGGGTGGGGGGGTCATATGTGTAAAGCCTGAGAAGGTGAGGATGTAGTATGAAAATACTATTTACAATGGGGAAGTAGACATCTGTTCCTGCTGTAACCTCCAGACACCCCCATCCTTGGGCCCCTTTTGCTTTTCTAGAAAAAGCTCCCCGGAATGGGTTGAGGGTAGAAAAAGAGTCCTTTCTTTAAACCAGGGTCATTCTAAAACCAATATGGAGTAGGAAGCTCTGAGATCAGCCGGGGGGCGGGGGGGAATGGATAGCACCGAGATCCTAACTGGAGGGGTTGCCCCATCACCCTGCAGTTGGCCAGCATGAGGTCAGCCTGGTTCCTAGGTCCTGCGTAAACATTTTTCCCTTTCTAGGTCCTGTCCTCCCCTGCTTCTTGCAGAGTCTCTCGTGTCTTGGTTCCTTCCCTTCAAACCATCCCATGGAAGACTCCAGCAGGAGGATCATGGGGTGGCAATGTCAGTTCATTCCTTCCAGATCAGGCGAGCTCATCCTCCAAATGAAGTGCCGATTTGCATAGCCAGACAAAGGTAGACTCCTTTCCTGGGCAAGAATGAGGGAGGTGGAGAATCTAGTGCCAGGAATAGAGTGGTCAGGCTGGATGAGGCCATTGGTACTGGGTAACAGGAAAAGAAGTTCTAGGAGGCAGAGATGGGGCAAGTCTGGCAATGGTCCTACCCTGCTGGTGGAAGCCTAGCCCTATGCCACCCTTGCCTTCAGGTGTGTGTGACCATCACCACCCAACAGTCTTGTTCACTGTGTAGAGGAACCAGGTGCCCACAAAGTAAGAAGTCTTCTTCTAGTCTGCGCAGGCAGCCGTCAAGCCTTCATGAACACCAGCTCATGGAACAGAATCCCGATGCTCTGAGTGGCCTCTGTAGGGCCAGGAATGGGCTTGTAACACATGGGGCAGACACAGCGCACTTCCGGCCACTTCAGATGCTTGCGGTGGAAAGCATGCTGGCATGGAAGCACGCCCAGCTCGTCCTTCGCCTTGAAGTCTTCCAGACAAACTGCACAGGTCTGCCCATTGAGCTATAACTTCTTGGCATCACCTTTAAGCACCACCTCCTTGCAGCCATATAGTTCACTCTGTGCCTGGTTCGAAAGGAGTTTGCTGATGAAAGAACAGCAGAAGATGAGGCTGAGCATGAAGACGAAGATGCCTGTTCCAAAGATGACGGGGTAGATGTTGAAGGGAAGGTCCTGGAAACTGATAGGTGGCATTGAGCAGGACTTGGTACTAACCAGTCCCAGGCCACAGAAACACCCGTTACACCACTGGAATAGGTGCATCAATGAAGTCGAGATCGGTTTCCCGGAGGAATGGGGGCACGGTGGCTGGCGGGGTGCAGGAGGGCGAGGAAGGAGGAAACAAACAGAAAGCAGGTCCCCAGGGAGCCGCTCTGGGTCCAGGGAGCCACGGAGCAGCAGCCTGGGAGGCCCAAGCGGCACGGTCCATCCAGTCGCCGAGAGCTCAGGGATTCCAAAACCTCCCGACTAACTTTTCATACCCGAGTAAAAAGCAACTAAGCCATATCAGTGGTATAAACAGAACCAAATTTCAACTAAACAAAGAATAGAATTTTCCATCAGACACCAACAAAAATCCATATGCCCAAATAGCAACACAAAAACACAGTATGAAAAATCAGGAGACTATGTCACCAACAAAACCCACCAGTCCTACAGACGTGAACTACAATGAGAATCACCCTGAGGAACCCCACAACACAGAATTTAAAAGAGCAATCATTAACATGATCAAAGAGCACACAACTCAAAGAACTCAAGGAGGATAGACACTTATGACATATGCAGCTGACTGAAATAAAAACAATTCAGGACTTGAAAAATAAATTCACAAAAGAGATAGAAATAGTGAAGAAAACCCAAGCCAAAATGAAGATGGAATTGAAAAAAATAAGTTAATTGAAAAGACTGAGAAAGTCTCACAAGAATGAATGAAATGGAAGACAGAGTTGAAGAATTGGACTCTTCAAGCAAAGGCTATAAAAAAATTTTAAAACACACAGAAATGGAATATGCAGGAAATGTGGGACACCATGAAAAGACCAGATCATAGGCATACAGAAAGAAGAAGAATTTCATTGACCAGATCTTCAACAGAATTTTAGAAGAAAACATCCCTATACAGATACTTATACAAAGACATACCTGTACAGATATAAGAAGCACGTAGAATACCAATTAGGATCAAAACAGAAACAAACTCCCATGGCATATCATAGTAAAAACATTAAATGCACAAAACAGAGGGTACTAAAATCTGCCAGAGAAAAAGTTAAATATAAAGGAAAACCCATCAGAATTACAGTTAACTTTTCATTGCAAACTGTGAAAGCCAGAAGAACCTGGACCAAAGTATTTCCAGTTCTAAATGACCATGGATGCCAACCTAGAATACTTTATCCAGAAAACTATCATACTTGAAGGGCAATGGAAAATTTCCCATGACACAAATAGGCTGAAAGAATTCATGTCCACCAAACCAGCCCTACAGAGAATACTTGAAGCACCACAAAGGACCAAAGGTAGGAATTATTATACCCAAGAGGTTACAGAAAGAAAACAAAGGAAGGTATAATTACAGAAACACAAAATAGGACCAAGAATTCAAATCAAAATGACAGTAACCATATCTTGCTCTATTTTCTTTTTCTTTTTTTTTTTTTTTTTTTTTTTCTTTTTGAGACAAGGGGCCCCCGTAGCCAAAACTGGCCTGGAACTCACTATGTAGACCAGATTGGCCTTGAACTCACAGAGATCTGTCTGAGGGCTGGGATTAAAGGCATTCACCATCACGCCCAGCTACATCTTTCAGTAATTGCTCTAAATATCAAGGCTTCAACTTCTCAGTCAAAAGACACAAACTGGTGGAATGGGTTAAGAAAAAAATCCATTATTTTGTTCTCTTCAAGAAACTCATCTTCAAGGATAGGCACTACCTTAGGATGAAAGGATGGAAAGAAATATTCCAAGCAAATGGCACCAAGAAATAAACAGGGGTTGCAATTCTAATATTTGTCAAAATAGAGTTCAAATTAATTTTATGTCTTATAGAGTTTATAATGAGTAAAAGATTCTATAAGTGTAATAATACATCTGTAAACCTAGAAATGTACAGCCAATTTTGAAAGAGATGTACCCTAGCTCAGAAAAATGTTATTGAATAGGTTAATGCTGTTGTAATGAAATGCTTCTTTTAATTAAAAAAATTTTAAAAAAAACTAATCAGAAGAGATAAAAAGAATCACTTCATTCCAATCAAAGGAACAATTGACCAAGAAGATATTACAATCATGAACATATACGCACCAAACTCTGGTACACCCAATTTCATAAAAACAGTACTGCAGGACTATGAAACACAGATTAACCCCAACTCAGTAATAGTAGATGACTTCAATACCCCCCACTACCTTTGAAATACAAGGAGAAATACAGGTCAACTGGACCAAGAATAAACAGTGACATCTGAATTAAATGCCATCTTACATCAAATGGATCTAACAGACATCTACAGAATATTCTACCCAAGCACCAAAGAATACACTTTCTACTCAGCAGCTCATGCAAGTTTCCCTAGAATTGACCACATACTGGGGCACAAAACAAACCTCAACAAATACAAAGCAATTGAAATAATTCCATGCATTTTATCAGACCATAATGCAATAAAGCTTATAATCAGCAAAAGAAGCTCTATTAACTACACAAACTCATGGAAATAAACAACATACTCCTGAATGATGAATGGGTCAAAGAAATAATTAAGAAAGAAAAAGTATTCCTGGAACTAAATGAAAATGAAAATACAGCACAACAAAACCACTGGAATACTTTAAAAGCAGTCCTAACAGAGAAGTTTATAGCTCTAAAGGCCTACATTTAAAAATCTGAAAGATCACATATAAATGACTTAACAGTCAAATGCTTGGCCAGATAGGACTTAACATATATGACAGAATGTATGAAATCCATTTGGGGGGAGGGGTCTAAATTTGTTAAGATCTATTATATGAAATGCACAGAAACAATAAAAATATATAAAAAATTTAAAAAAAATTTAAGTGAAAGGCTCTAATAGATGGATCTTGTGCATACCTGTCCCCAAAGAAACACTGAAGTAAAACCAGGTGTGGTGGCACATGCCTTTAGTCCCAGCACTTGGGAGGTAGAGGCAGGTGGATCTCTGTGAGTTCAAAGCCAGCTTGGTCTATATATTGAGTTCCAACAGAGACAAACTGGCTAGCCAGTAATGGATGTTGACAAAACAAAAATACTAAGCTGTTTTTAAAGTTGGGCATTCTTTCCTGCAAGTTCTGAGATGCAATGAACATTTGGCATTTTGAGCGCCTTGACATCTTCATTCATAAATAAAGCTGTTGCTTTTGTCTACTTTCTATCTTTACAAAACATGAGTGAGGCAGGTGTAATTGCAGATGCTTATAGTCCCTCAGCTCTCAGGAGGCTGAGACTGAAGGATTGTGAATTCAAGGCCAGCCTGGTCTATATAGGAAGAAGTGAGGAAAGAACCAGATTTAGAAGTGTTTCTGGATTGTGTGACCTGCCTGCTGAGGACCCAGTTCAGGCAATGCAGAGGATGGCACCCTGCAGCACAGAATGGAATTCTCCTGAAGCGCATGGCAAGACTTGACAGTGACAATGTGCCCATGACCAACAGAAAGCCATACCCCCCAACCAGGCCATCTGGAAAGCTGACAGGTTTTTGAGGCTTGGATAAGAGCTTTGGTGTTTACAGGATTCCCCAGGGAAACCAGGTCCCTTGGAGGAAACCACTCAAGCAGCGTTAATGTTTCTTGCCTTTTGGAGGAAACTGGACAGGAAATCCCAACTGTTAAAGTTTCAGTGACACCAGAGAGCTAGCCTAAGAACAGGAAAATTTCTGCCACACAACACACAGAGAACTAATACCCCATGAAAAGGTGACTGTACTTGTAGTTCAGTGGAAAGCCTTTATGTCACCATTAAGCCCCAGCCAAAGTGGCCAATCAGCAAACCTTGAGTATGTTGCATAATGGCTGCTGGTAGCTCCTCAGGAACCTAGAGATGCAAGCCTGAGCAAAAGGCAGTTGGAGAAAATGGCATACTTAAACTGATGGAATGTGTGACTTGCAGAAGAGCCACAGGCCTCATTAGGGAAAGCTATAAATCCCTTAAAGTATCTAACTGGCTCTTAATCGGCAGCCTGGCCTTGCTCAAGCCTGGCTCTGCTCACCCCTTATCAGTTGGTCACTCCCAAGCCTGAGAGAAAGTGTTTGTAGAGCACACCTGTCTCCTCTAGGGCCATAGATAACACTCCTGCCAGTTTCTGGAGAAATAACCTTGAGAAGGAGACCCTCAGTAACTCCAAGGACACCAAGCCCGGGCACTAACTAAACTCCCCACTAAGTGCATCTGTGTCCCACAATCCTGGTATAAAAACCCCCGTTTTCTTTGTCTACTTGTAGAAGCTTGGTTCCCGTGGACAGCCTCTACCTCTCACTGTCTCTTCTTTGAATAAAGGAAGATCTATTCCTGCCTGCGGCAGGTCTGGCTCTGGTTTCTTGTCTCCTATTTTTCATCTTTCCTTTTATTTTCCAAAAATCTAACAGAAACAACTTCATGTGGCTTCAGATTTGGGATGGTTTGTGCAAATCATACTTTACCACACACTGTAAGGATATGTTTCTTGATCTTTGTATAGGTGAGATAATTCCAGAAGGTTTAGAAGCCAAGGTCACAGACCCAACAAAAAACTGGAGCCAGGATTTAAAGCCAATGACCTGGTTCTGGCTTCACTCTCTGTATACCATACTCTCCTGCCTAGGCAGATGTAACAGGATTCACACCATCCTTTCTGCCTTAGAGCTTACATTAAAGCCCAGCTACAAAAGCTGAAATAGCAAGGAAACCTGATGTATTTAGGGAGGATTCTCTAGAGGAACAGACCCATGAAAATAGATATGTGTCAAAGGGCATTTATTAGATTGGCTTACATGATCAAGACTGGATAATCCAACAATGGCTATCTGCATTCTGGAGAGATTGAAAACTGATAGGCACTCTGTCCATGAAGCTGGGTGCCTAAGCAGTCCTAATCTGCTGCTAAAGACCTAGATGATTCCTGAAGAGCTGCTGGTCTTCAGTCCATGCTGGAAGACCAGAGAAGAACAGAGTAGATTCACTCAATAGCAAAGAGCAAAGGTGGGCAAAGCAACACTGCCTTTCCCTCAGACCACCTTTTGTCCCAGCTGCCAGCAGAAGGTACTACCTACTCTAGGGGGAGGGTCTTACCCCCTCAGTTAATCCTTCCAGGAAATACTCTTCATAGACTCACCCAGAGGTGCCTCTTAATCTCATCAAGTTTACAACAGGATTAACCATTACATCTGTTTTTTTTTTTATTGTTTTGTTGTTTTTCAATGAGAGGTGCCCTCATTTTGAGACTCAGTGGGTGTGGTGGCTAGATGTCTCTGCCTAAGGGATCAGTTTTATCAAGATTGCCTTTCCCTGGATTTGGAGAGATGGATCAGCATCTTGCTGCTCTTGCAGAGGACCTAGGCTCAGTTCTCATCACAACCATCTTAGCTCCAATTCCAGGGAATCCACCTCCCTTTCCCAGACTCTGAAGGCACTAGACACAAAGATACATGCAGGCAGAATACTTATATACATTAAAAAAAATTTTCCTTCCCCAGTTGGTTAACAATTTGGTGTTGGAAATAGGTTTCCTGAGACCTGAAGTGAACTGGTGTGGGTTTACTCTCTGGAGGTCGATGTGGGTGTCAGTGTGTGGTCGCTAGCTCTGCTTCACTGTGCAGCTGGGCCACAGGCTGGCAGTTGCCACAGTAGTACAAGTATGAGCATATGCACCCCATGCTTTCCCCATAGAGCAAGGTGAAGGTGGTGCCAAGTTTAAGAGACAGAAACACAGGCCCATTTTGTACTTGCTCTCATTCACATCCAGGCCTTCTGGCTCCTCTGTGGTACCTCAGGCTCCACACTGGACACATGGGAGCAGTGTGACTAGCCTCCACCAGCTTACACACTGGACCAGGTCTAGCCCTATACAAATTACCTTGGCCTAGCAGGGCACATGGCTGAAATCTTAGCATTTTGGAGGATTATGAGTTCCAGCTCAACCTGGGCAATGTAAACCCTGCCTCAATCATACATAGATATCTTTTCTCTGTTCTGTGGCCTCCATCCTTGCTGAAAGGGAGCCTCTCAAGATGAAGACACTGCTATGGGGCTGCTGAGTGGGATAGCGAGTTGCCAGGCTGCCCCTGGAAAGTAACAGATCACACTAAAAAGCCAGTCAGACACAAAACTGGGGTTTGGGCAACTTTCATCTTTTCTGAAACTCCGTAAACTGAAAACATTGTGGGGTTTTTTGGGTTTTTTTCGGGGGGGTGGATTTTTTTGGTCTTTTTGAGACAGGGTCTGGAACTCTTTTGTAGAGCAGGCTGGCCTGGAACCCAATGCCTGCCTCTGCCTCCCAAGTGCTGGAACTAAAGGCATGTGCCACCACGCCCAGCTACATTGCTGTTTTTTGACATAGCTTCTTTCTTCTCTCTTCCCTTCCTCCCCTTTCTCATTTTCTTAAATTAAGAGATTTACCAAGTGAGACATAGGACCTTGATAGATACGGGGCTGCTGTTATATAGTTGCCTTGGCATCCATTTTAAATTTAGGTTGCAATTTCTCTTATCAGAAGCAGTCACCTTTGATAGTTTCCATTTCCCTCCCCCGTGCCCCACCGTGATTCATCTGTTGTCTCTCCTACATGACCACCTCCTGTGAACTTTCTCCCTAGGAGACAAGACACAACCTGCTTGACTGACCCCACACCCTGCATGAACTAAGCAGATGCATGCTGCAGTGGCAGTCTCTTAGAGTATGACCCATGGAGCTTGAAACTACCACTCAGAACCCATCCAGAGAACCCGCTTAGGTAACATCCTGGAACCGTGAGGGCTTTAGTCTCTCAGATCTTTCACTCTCTGGTGCACTCCCCACCCACTGGCTGAGCACCCTGCTGTCTCTTGTCTCTGTGGCCACCCCTCTTCTATCATGGACCTGTGAATAATGCCCCTGTTATTTTGCCTGCTTTGCTGGACCACTCCCACTGGGCCACACCTGAACCTAACTCCTCCTAGTCCCAGAACTCATAGAGCATTGTTCTCTTAGTTAGAAACTGGTCATGGTACACAGCCACAAGGGTAACTGCCCACATCAACAAGCTTTCTATTAGAAGAACACTTGGACATGGATTAGATGCTGTTAATCAACTTTCAGTTGCTGTGACAAAACACCTTAGTAGATTAACTTATAAAGAGGAAAGGTTTATTTTGGAATTTTTAGTCCAAAGTGCATTGCCCCATTGCTTTTTGTCTTGTATGAGTAGCACATCATGGCAAGAGCATGTGGTGGAGGACAGCAGGGTCTAGATATACTAGGCCCTCCTCCTAAAGGTTGCACCACCTTCCAATAGTGCCATCAGGGGAGGACCAAACCTTTAATACAGGGCCTTAGGAGGCTGGTCCAGGTCCAAACCACAGCTGACACAAGGATCAGTCCATCTACCAGGAGAAAGACATTTCCAAGATGCACCAAAAAACAAAACAAAACAAAAACCCCCTCAGTTCCTGGACAGGGTGGCACATGCCTTTTAATCCCAGCACTAGAGTGGCAGAGACAAGCAGATCCCTCTGAGATTGAGGCCAGCCTGGTCTACATAATAAGTTCCAGGCCAGCTGGGGCTAAAAGGAGACTCTGTCTCAAAAAAAAAAAATCAAGCAAATGTACGGCTAGAGAGATTGTTCAGGGGTTAAGAGCATTTCTTATTCTTGAAGAGGACCCAGGCTTGGTTCCTAGTACCCACAGAGCAGCTAACAACAATCCATAACTCCAGTTCCAGAGGATTTGAAACCCTCTTCTGGCCTCTGAAGGCATTGCAGGACATGGGTATACTCACATACATGTAGGCAAGGCACTCATATACATACAATAAAAATAAATTCAAACAAAGATCCATTTCTGCCTCCCCTGGACACCTTCAGGCCAGAGCTAGAGTTTATATAGCGTCTCTCCAGAGAGACTTCAAGACCAGATTAGAGGAAAGTGACCATGAGGTAAAATAATATGGACAGGCAAGTCCTTAACAGTAATAGTGAGAAGCAAAGGTGGGAAGTGGGAGTAATGGAATGAGAGATGCCTTGTTTCCTAGTGTTTACTGGGGCAGCAGGGACCCTGAGAGATGGCCATGGGTAGAGAAATGTTCTTTTTTTTTAAAAAAAAATCACATTCTTTGAACATTTTCCTGGCTGGAAACTTTAGACAAAGCACTGAAATTCTTTTATCACCTTTCACTGCACACTTACTTGGTGGAGGTGGTACCCACTCTTAGCAGATTGTTATATTTCCTTGCAGAACTTGAAGGCCTTTATACATGACAAATTGTGCTCAAGATGTCCTGAAGACCATGGTGAATGCTGATCCCAACACTGGTTTTTTACTGAAAGGAGGCAAAAATTTAATTCTGAGGAAATCCTGTGTCACTTCATAACTTTAGCTGACATGTAATTATGTCTTCATGGGATATGATGTGATGACTCAGTCATACATGCAGTATCAGTCATCAAGGCAGGTGGTCTAGTTCCTTTCTGAATTGCTGTGATAAAGACACTGACCAAAACCAACTTGGGGAAGAAAGAGTACTTACAGCACAGTTTGACTTACAGCACAGTTCATTGTCAAGGGAAGCCAAGGTAGGAACTCAGGGCAGGAACCTAGAGCACAGACCATCGAGGAATGCTGCTTACAGGCTTGCTCCTCTGGTTTGTTCCAGTTTGCTTTCTTATTCAACTCAGGACCATCTTCCCAGGAGTGGCACTACCCATAGTGGACTGGGCCCTCCCACATCAGTCAACAATGATGAAAATGCCACATAGACATGGCCGCAGGCCAATCCACTGGAGGAAATTCCTCAATTGAGGTTCCTTCTAGCCAGGTGTGTCAAGTTAACAACTGAAGCTATTCAACCCAAGCCTTATCTACATAGCACATGATAATTAAAAGTACCAGACTGCTGGAACTAACCTTATTGGCTGTTTAACAACCATAGTTTGAGGCCTATACTAATGTGGTCAGAGGAACTTAAAAGGACAGTTTTTGCCCCTTGCCCTCCAAGGTCAACTAAATTCCAGGAGACTATGGAACATCTCTCAAAATGTCCTGTAACGGTGGTGAGTCACCTGTCCTCTTATTCAGGGAGGATATGGACACCCCAAGAGATGGACTTGAACCAGTGTCCAGTCTACAAAGAGGAGAGTCAACTTAGAGGAAACATCTCATTCATGCTTCCAAGTGAAGCCAGACATGGTTGAGTAGGACCTTTGACTTATCTTCACATAGATGGAACTGGTAAAAGAAAGGAACCAGGAGCTCCTCCCAAGCCCATGTGACTGCTGAGGAGCAGATCCTCAAATGATCTTAAGTGTAAATATAAATTGATTTATTTGGGCCAACTGTATGGTCATAAACACCTAAGAGGAAAATATAACCAAAGAGTAAAGTCATCGGTATATTTCTTTTTTTTTTTAATTTTTACAAAAACTTTATTGAGAATTTCATACATGCATACAAGGTGTTTTGACCAAATCCATGCCCACTCCCTCCCCTCCAACATTCCCCTCTTTGGAACAGAGTAGGTTGCCAACAGGCCCAAGGACATTTTGACTTTTAGTCAAGAAACTGGCTAAATTTCTTTGGAGTCTTTTTACCCTAACTGCCTAGCCAATTCCTACCTCTTATTCTTATGCCATCCTCTGAAGGGGTTACCCAAATTGCCAATAGGGTATAGGGACGCAAATTGCTCTGGCTTCTTCCATGCTAAACAGGGACGCAGAGTGAGGCAATTGGAGTACCCCTTCAGTGGGTCTATCTAAAAGACTCCCAAATTGCATAACTCTTGTTTCTAAGGGGAAAAGAAAGTCCTTGAATCATGAATGGGAGATATGAAGGAGAAGTAAAGGCAAGAGTAATTAGCATTACAAGTTCTAGACAAGAAACTAGAAAAACGTCAGAACAGAGAAATTTTCAATGTTCATATGAGAGTCCATTAGAGTTTCTTGACAAGGGCTTCCAAAAGCATCCCTCTATTGAGTTCTTCCTCACTTTTCTTTTGTCTTCCAAGGCTGGACTAGTTGGCTGGGAAGAGTGGCTGGATACTCAGGTGAGGGTCCAGTGACCCTGTTTGGCACTCCTTTAATGAATGAGCACAACCGTCAACAAGCCCAATTGTGATGATGTTGAGCGATTAGGCTCAGCCGAAGTCGTGATGATGGTAGTTATTTCATGCAGAAGGGACTGCTGTATAATATCTTCTTATTAAAGAACCTGGAATTTAAAAGGACTTGGTGCTAGGAGCCACATATAAGGGAGAACATACGTCATTTGTTCTTCTGAGTCTGTGTTACTTCACTTAGTATAACAGTTTCTAGATCCATCCATTTACCTGCAAATTTCATTATTTCATCTTTCTTTACTGCTGAATAGAACTCCATTGTATAAATATACCACATTTTTGTTAACCACTCGTCAGTTGAGGGGTGCTTAGGTTGCTTCCATCTCTTACCTATTGTGAAAATAGCAGCAACAAACATGGTTGTACAAGTGTCTCTACAATAGGATGAGTCCTTTGGGTATATGCCAAGGAGTCGTATAACCGGGTCATATGGTAGGTTCATTTTTAGTGTTTTAAGAGCTCTCCACACTGTTTTCCATAGAGGCTGCACAACTTTGCAATCACATCAGCAGTGAATGAGCATTCCCCTTTCTCCACATCCTCACCAACATTTGGTATCATTTGTTCTCTTGATCCTAGCCAGTCTGATTAGGGTAAGGTGATACCTTAGGGTGGTTTTAATTTGCATTTCCCTAATTACTGACAATGTTGAACACTATTTGAGATGTTTCTTAGCCATCTTTATTTCTTCCTTTGAGAACTCTGTGTTTAGGTCTTTAGCCCATCTTTTAATTGGGTCATTTGGTTTCTTGATTCTTTGTTTTTTGAGTTCTTTGTATACTACTCTGGATGTTAAACCTCTGTCAGATGTGTCACTGGTAAAGATATTTTCCCATTTTGTGGGTTTTCTCTTCACTTTTTTGATTGTTTCTTTTGCTGTACAGAATCTTATTAGTTTAATGAGGTCCCACTTATTGATTGCTGACCTTAATTCCTGAGCAACTTCTGTCTGATTTAGAAAATCCTTTCCTACACCTATATCCTGTAAGTTATTGCCAATATTTTCTTCTAATACTTTCAGAGTTTCCAGTTTCACATTGAGGTTTTTGATCCATTTGGAGTTGACTTTTGTGCAAGGTGAAAGATAAGGATCTAGTTTCATTCTTCTACAGGTGGAGATCCAGTTTTGCCAGCACCATTTGTTGAAGATACTGTTTTTCCTCCATTGTGTGTTCTTGGCACCTTTGTCAAATATCAGGTGGCTGAAATTGTGTGTACTCAGGTTTGGATCTTCAATGATGTTCCTTATGTGTCTGTTTTTGTACCAGTACCATGCTGTTTTTATGACTATGGCTCTGTAGTATACTTTGAGATTTGGTATAGTAATCCCCCCAGTGTTGCTCTTTGTGCTTAGGGTTGCTTTGATTATCCCGGGTCTTTTGTGCCTCCATATGAATTTAGAAACAACAAATGTTGGATAATGAAAATGTGGTCCTTTTTTTTTTTCGGTCTTTTTGAGGCAGAGCCTCCCTGCAGCCCCAGCTGTCCTTGAACTCACAGGGATCCGCCTGCCTTTGCCTCCCAAGTGCTGGAATTAAAGGCATGCACTACCATGCCTGGCCCCTCAATCTCTTTCTTTATCGATTTAAAATTTTCATTGTAGAGATCTTTGGTGTCTTTGGTCAGATTTATTCTAAGATATTTTAAATTTTTTTGGCAGCAACTGTGAATGGGGACATTTCCCTGTATTCTTTCATCAATTGCTTGTTATTGGCATATAGAGAGGCTATTGATTTTTGTAGATTGATTTTATAACCTGCCACTATACTGAAAGTGTTGATCAGTTCTAGGAGTTTTCTGGTGGAACTTTTGGGATCTCTTAGGGATCTCTTATAGTATCAAATCATCTGCAAAAAGTGATAATTTGACCTCTTCTTTTCCAATTAGTAGTCCTTGAATTTCCTTCTCTTGTCTTATTGCTCTAGCAAGAGTTTCAAGCACTATGTTGAAAAGGAGTGGAGATAGTGGACAGCCTTGTCTGGTTCCTGATTTTAATGGCAATGCTTCCAGTGTTTCTCCATTTAGAATGATGTCGGCTGTGGGTTTGTTGTATATACCTTTAATAATGTTGAGGTATGTACACTCCAGTCCAATTCCCTCTAGGACTTTGAACATAAATGCATGCTGAATTTTGTCAAAAGACTTTTCTGCATCTATTGAGATGACAATGTGGTTTTCGTCTTTGAGTCCATTTATATGATTAATGATGTTTATTGACTTGCGTATATTGAACCATTCCTGCATCTCTGGGATAAAGCCTGCTTGATCATGGTTGAATGATCTTTCTTATGTGTGTCTGTAGGCAGTTTGCAAGTATTTTGTTGAGAATTTTTGCATCTATGTTCATTAAGGATATGGATCTATAGTTTTCTTTTTTGGTTGTGTCTTTACTCGGTTGGGGTATTAGAGTGATGCTGGCTTCATAGAAGGAATTTGGAAGTTCTTCCTCTGTTTCTATCATTTTGAATAATTTAAGTAAAATTGTTTGGAGGTCTTCTTTAAATGTCTGGTAGAATTCTGCTGTAAATCCATCTGGGCCTGGGCATTTTTTGGTGGGGAGGCTTTGTATTACTGTTTCAATTTCCTTATATGTTATGGGTCTGTTTAAACTGTTGATCTCTTCTTGATTTAACTTTGGTGGTTCCCATGATTTCAGATATCTAGCCATTTCTTTTAGATTTTCAAATTTAGTAGCGTATAGGTTTTTAAAATATTCCCTTATAACGGTTTGGATCTTTTGGGTGTCCGTTGTGATATTTCCCCTTTCATCTCTGGTTTTGTTGATTTGGCCTAAGTCTATATAAAAAGTTATTTAGACAATTATTTCTCATTGATGATTTTGTTCCTAACCAGAAAGTGCTGCTAAGATGTAAGACTTCAAATCTTGGTCTCCAATACTAATGATCTCTCTATCTTGTTTAGTTTTTCAAAGAACCAGCTTTTAGATTCATTGATTCTTTGTGCTGTTTTCATTAATTTCTGCTCTGATTTTTATTATTTCTTCTCATCTTCTGCATTTGGGTTTTATTTGTTCTTGTCTAATGTAGGCACTTAAAGCTATAAACTTCCCTCTTCATACTGCTTTTATTGTGTCCCAGAGGTTGTGTTGTGTTGTGTTGTGTTGTGTTTTCTTTCTTTGTTGAATTCCAGGAATTCTTTTATTTCTTTCTTAATGTCTCCTTTGACCCACTCCTTGTTTATCAGTGTGTTCTTCAATTGCCACGAGTTCGTGTAGTGACTAGGGCTTCATCCAGTGTTGATTTTGAGCTTTATTGCTTTGTGGTCCAATCAAATGCATGGAATTATCTCAATATTTTTTCACTTGTTGAGGTTTGTTTTGTGGCCCAGTATGTGGTCAGTTTTTGAAAAGGTTCCATGGGGTGCTGAGTAGAAAGTGTATTCTTTGGTGC
>NW_008335297.1:5240903-5241753 GCF_000622305.1 Nannospalax galili | reverse complement strand
AGACCAGGCTGGCCTTGAACTCACAGAGATCCACCTGCCTCTGCCTCCTGAGTGCTGGGATTAAAGGCGTGTACCACCACGCCCAGCTGGATTTAGTTTCTTAATCCATTTGCTTAGCCTGTGCCTTTTTACTGGGGAGTTCAGTCCATTGATATTTAAGGTTATTATTGAAAGGTGTGTATTGGTTGCCATCATTTTGATTGCTGTTTGTGTTCTCTGTGTAATTTTGTGTTTCCTAGATTATATCTTTATTTATTTTCTTTCGTTGCCCCTAGGGTATAGTTGTTTCTCTCTCTTATCTCTGTATTGCTTTAAGTATTCTTTGGCAGGCTGGTTTTGTGGACATGTATTCTTTCAGGGTCTTCATGTCATGGAAGATTTTTCTTTCCCCCTCAACTATAATAGACATTTTTGCTGGGTATAGTATTCTGGGCTGCCATCTATTGTAATGTAGAACAGGAAATACTTTGGTCCAGGCTCTTCTGGCTTTCATTTGCATTGATAAGTCAGCTGTAATTCTGATGGGCTTTCCTTTGTATATAACTTGTTGTTTTTCTTTTGCTGCTTTCAATATTCTCTCTTTGTTCTGTTTGTTTAGTGTTTTTACTATGATATGTTGTGGTGAGTTTCTTTTCTGGTACTGTCTATTTAGTGTTCTATGTGTTTCCTGTATTTATATGGAGATGTCTTTCCTTAATTCCGGGAAATTCTCTTCTACAATCCTGTTTAAGATCTGGTCAACACCATTAACCTGAAATTCTTCTCCTTCCTCTATTCCTGTGATCTGTAGATTTTGTCTTTTTTTTGTGTCCTGCATCTCTTTCATATTTCATTCTTTTGTTTTTTTTTA
>NW_008335297.1:5202484-5240886 GCF_000622305.1 Nannospalax galili | reverse complement strand
TGATCAGTCCAATTCTTCAACTTTATTCTCCAGTGTTGATATTCTGTTTTCCATTTCATTCATTCTAGCTGTGAGGCTTTCCCCCATTGTTTCATGTTGACCTATTGAGTTTTTTACTTCCTTCTTCATTTCTGCCAGAGTTTTCTTCAATGATTCTATCTCTTTTGTGAATTTATTCAGAAGTTTATCCCTATCTTCTTTTAGCTCTTTGATTTGTTGGCTGTGTGTTCTTTAAATTCATTGAATTCCTTGATCATGTTTATGATCTTTTAAATTCAGTGTCCTGGGTTATCTCTAGGGGGTTCTCCTTGTAGAACTCTTCTATAGGATTGGTGGAGTTTGGTGGGGACATAGTGTTTTGGCTTTCCATTTTATTATTCTTTCATTGTGGCTTTGGCATGTGAATTTCTTTTGTTGTTTATGATTCTGATATGAGAATTAAGTTGAGGTATGCCTCTGTTTGTATTATCTGAGTTCCTAGATCCTTTCTTTATTGGTTATGTAAAGCTGGTTAGTACAGGATTCAGGTTCTCTCAGGTTTATTTTGGAGGGAACTGATGGCTTCAGATCAGCTATTCAGGGGTACCCACAGAAGCCCAATCCAAGTTCCAGTCAGGTACACTCAGGCTTCCTTCACGTAGAGGCAGGATCCAGGCTCTCTCAGGCAGTCCTGTGCATTGTCAACCCTATACCAGAGGGAGGCCAGAGGGGGGCCAGAACTCGGCACTCCCTGGCAGTCTGCTGAGATCCCAGCCTTAGCCTACCAAAGCCAGATCTGCCCTGGGGCCTTGGGAGGGGCCTCACAAAATCCCAGGTAAGGGGATGGTATGGAGCAATTAGGGGAAATCCAGGGGCTGTCAGCCTGTCCCCTGGGTTCTCAGGCCCTCTGGTAGTTGGAGGCCAGAGGGACGCCAGAACCCAGCACTCTCAGGCAGTCTGTTGAGCTCCAAGCCACTACCCTGATGGAGGTCCGAACCCATTAGTATATTTCTTTAAGAGTTCAAGGGATTACACTTCCCAGACAGTAGGCCTAAGTCTATATAAAAAGTTATTTAGACAATTATTTCTCATTGATGATTTTGTTCCTAACCAGAAAGTGCTGCTCAGATGTAAGACTTCAAATCTTGGTCTCCAATACTGTAGTGCCCACCTGTAGCTAAGGGACACAACCGACTATTGTTCTAAAATGATGGATAATTTGTTTTCTCCCCCTATCTAGAAGCCTTTGAGAGGGAGCTGACACTGATTCTAACTACTCCAACAGCTATCAAAATATCTGAACGTAAATCCTGAATCCATCACTCTAGAGTCCAGCCTTGTAAGACAAAAGAAAAATGAGGAGGAACCCAATAGAGGGATGCTTTTGGAAGCTCTTGTCAAGAAATTCCAATGGACTCATATGAACATTTGAAAATTGCCTTGGTCTGACTTTTTTCTAGTTCTCTGTCTAGAACATGTAATGCTAATTACTCTTGCCTTTACTTCTCCTTCATATCTCCTATTCATGATTCAAGGATGTTCTTTTCCCCCTAGAGATAAGAGTTATACAATTTGGGAGTCTTTTGGATAGACCCACTGAAGGGGTACTTCAACTGCCTCACCCTGCATCCCTGTTCAGGATGGAAGAAGCTAGAGCGGTCTGCATCCCGATTCCCTATTGGCAATTTGGGTAACCTCTTTAGAGGATACTATGATAAGAATAGGAGGTAGGAATTGGCTATGCAGTTAGGGTAAAAAGACCCCAAAGAAAAGTAGCTAGTTTCTTGGTTCAAAGTCAAAATGTCCTTGGGCCTCTTAGCAACACACTGTGTTCCAAAGGCCAAAAAAAGTCAAAAGTATTTTGGAGCTCTTGTCTAATCCTTAAAAGATTTTAGGGTTACCTCTTTAGAGGAGGGAATGTTAGAGTAGGTTAAATCCCCATAAAAATAAATAATCAAAGAAGAAGAAAGAGCACATGAAGTTATCAGAAAAAAGTGATGGGGAGATATGGGAAGAGTTAGAGGGGTGGGAGTGGGCATGGATTTGATCAAAACACCTTATATGTATGTATGAAATTCTTAATAAATTATTTATGTGAAGAAAAAACAACTAAAGCTATTCATTTCAATTGACCTCTTGTCCACTTGACACATAACACATCACTATTAAACTAAAACCTTTCCATTTCTTATCCCTAAGATCTCATGTTAACATTAATATTACAACATAAAACAGTACAACTTTAAAAGTCCCACATTCCTTAAAAAATTCAAATTCTTTAAAAGTTTAAAATCTCTTTAAAAGTCTCTTAACTGTGGACTCCTGCAAAATCCAAAATAAGTTAAATACTGTCTTATTTCAAAAGGGAGGAATCAAGTGCACTTACAAAACCAAAGTCCAACAAAGTAGCTCAAGACTGGACATCTGGGATTTTCTCAAGATCTTCCAGGCTCCGAAGGGCTTGGGTGAACTCATGTTTCTGGCTCTGATGTCCACAGCACACACAGCTTATCTCGTAGGTTCAGGCCTGCTCCACTCCACACCTGCCGCTGCCCTTGGTGGTCGTTCTGTAACACTGAGTGAGATGCACAGAGGAGCGCCACATAGTGATGATGGTTGAATTGGGAGTCCTTTATCAGTAGCTGGTGGTCAGAGAGGGGGCTAATGCCCCAAAGAAGTCTTCACCCCAGGGAGAATCAGGACAGGCTTTATAAAGCTTAAAACCACAACTGCATCATGCCAGGAGTAAAGCCAATAACCATAGTTATGTTAGATCACCATAGTTGCACCAGACCAGGGGCAGGTTAGTTAACAAAGAGGTTTTCAGTTAGCAAATTTTGGTTAGGCTGGGCAGGAAGACTTGCTACTTGGCTATTTGTAAGTTTCTCACTATTATAGAAACAATGTACTCCCTGAAACTGCCTACATGAGACATTCTGCCTGGCTGGCTGCAGTGGGAATGGCTGGGCAAAAACACAGAGTAAAGCAAAAGTCAACTAGAACGAAATGGAGTTCGTTTTGCCACTTCATTTCCCCCTAGTTTTGGGGCAGAGTCAAAGTGTTGACTCAATATCCGCAGTTGTAGTGGGCTCTCAGATACATTAATTTGACAGAGGCTAATGGACTATAATTTTTTCAGAATAGAGTAACAGCCAGTAAATTAGGCAAGGCCTAATCATTGGACCCAGGAGGAGAAGGATGAGAGGTCTTATTAGGCCTGGAAACAAGGCAGTCAGCTATGGATTCCAATCAAATCAACAATGGAACCAGGAACTGTTGGCCTGGCCTCGCTCTCCTTTTGGAACAGGTGGCAAGGTGTAGAGGAGGGAACCAGGAAGGTGTCTCAGATGTTAGAATGGACTGTAGCTTGGACTTGTTGAAGAGACTAGCGATACTTCAAGAGACTGCTCAGTGATTTTTCAGAATAGGGTCCCTTAGTATAGGTAGTAGAGGAGGCAGCCTTCTGAACATAACCTTGTATGGGGTGAAATCTACTTATAGGGACTACATCTAACCTGGAGGAGGACCAGGGGCAGGAGGTTGGGCCAGTTTTCATTGGTCTCTAAGATTAATTTAGCAATCTGAGCCAACTGACAAAGGCAGCCCAAACCTAGTAATTATCTCACGTAGGAGGCTTTTTACCATCGTGAGGAAAAGGCTCCATCCAATCAGAAAATGTGTTCACAAATACCAGAAAGTAGTTCAGTCTGTTTGGTGGCACCTAGGTTGGTTGTCTGTTGAAGCTGGTCCACAAGGAGACATCTGAGGGCTGTAGGAAGGATGATACTGAAATCTGGCAGGGTCCATCATCCCATAGGGTTCTTTTTTATTTCCTGGGAGCTGGAGTGGCTCAACAGGGAGTCTGGAAGCCGGCTGGGCCACTTGAAGGCCTTCTGCCTTGGGAATGTCAGAGTCCTCTTTCCTTGTAGATTATGATGGTGTGGGCATGAAAGGATGTCAAAGGCACATCTTCTGTCTATGAAGACGTTCATCCATTTATCCTTTTCCCAGCATGGAGCCTCGGGTCAGCCTTTTGTGCGGAGGTGTCCTGAGGCAAGGCTTGGGCTCGGATGACATTTCATTAGGTGGTCATAGTGGCTCCAGACTTCTAGGTCCCTTTGTTACTGCTTTCATCCATGAACAAGTTGGCATCTGCCTCAGGTAAGTGGGTATCTCAGAGGTCTGGGCGACTGAGTGATACAGGCATTTGATATCCATCAGCCGTTTGCTCACCAGAGGAGGGTCTCCAGTGTATGGGGGACAGTTAAGGTTAAGTGTTGGCCCAAGGTGAACTTGTCAGCCTCCTTTACCAGTAGGACAGTAGCTGGCCACTATGACGTGTAGACAGGAGGTCCGTCCTGAAGCTACTGGTTCTAGGTTCTTGGATAAGTATGTTATAGGCCTTTGCAGGGTCCCAAAGTCTTAGTGAGCACACATTTGCAATTCCCTGAGCCTCAGGAATGAAAAGGTAGATATCAGGCAAGACCAGAGCTGGGGTTTGGGTTAGGCCCTACCCTGTTGGAAATCCCATTCCTTTATTTCTGTCCATGTTAAACATTGGTCCCTAGCCATGGCTGAGTAAAGGAGCCTTGTTGCTATTTTATCCAAGCCTGGAATCCAAAGTTGGCAATATCCCGCTGCCCTCAGGAATTCTGGTACCCCTGTTTGGGATGTGGGAATCTGAAGGATGGCTTCCTTCCCCGCTATAGTAAGGGTCTGCTTATCACGAGAGGGGTTGTACCTCAAGTAGGAGACTTCTGAGTTTCAAGGTTGAGCTTTCTTCATGAAAACACAGTACCTCAGGGCCTGGAGATGGTGGAGCAGGTCTGGGTGTGTCTCCCAGGCAGGTGGCTGGGTCAGCAGCAGCTAACAGGAGATCATCCATGCTGGAGCAGTGTCCAGTCAGGGTGAGGCGCTCTGAAGCTTCTCAAGCCCTTTCCCGAACAGCATGAAAGAATTTTGAACAAATGTCAAAATTAGAGCTCAGGTGTTCTCTGGGGTCAGAGGAGCAAAAGGACTCCTTAGGCCCCTGAAGAACCTCGGTGGACTTTGGGCCATCCCCATGATTCCTGCTAGAAGAGTCCGGTGAAAAGTATAACAATGCTTGGGGGCCTGAGGTTTTTCAGAAAACAGGGGAGTGACCAGATGCGGGACCCTTATGGCCCCATGGCCCTGCATCTATCCTGGGGTTCAAACTAGGACCCTGGATTCCAGATCCTGGATCCTCTAGTCACTAACTACAGTCAGGGGCAGTAGGAGCAGGGAGACCCTCAAACCTTGGGAGGGAAGAGAAGAGAGAAACCCAGTGCAGCATTACATGGGGATGATAGCCAGACAGTGGAGCCCTCATTTCTAGGAAAGGTAAGTGGTAGGCATCTTTTCAAGGCACCTAGAGGCAGCAACAGAGCAGTTCCTGTGACCACCCTAGTCACAGGTCCTCAAGTCCTCCCTTGGGGGCCCTGATAGGGCTAGGGCTCAGGGCAGAAGGCAGATGGGGAAAGAGGGATGGAGTTTGGCAGGACACCTATACACATTCATAGCATCTTGGGTAAGTAACACAGCACTAAGTAATTGGCACTGAGGGAGACACCCCTGGACTCTCTTTTACAGTTCAGCTGGGGGTGGTTGGGGGTACTGCTCTGCCTGTGGTAGACAAGGGTAGCAGGAAACCTGGCAACATGGAGAAGGTTATGGGCAGCTGTCTTGGAGTTTAGGCCGCTGCCAGTATATACAGGAGCCCATAGAACAGTCATAGCTTTACAGCAACCGTAAGTCAGGACTCAGGTCAGGACCCAGGTCAGGACCCGAGGGACAAGCAGCCCTAGTAAACAGAGATGCAGTAGCAGCAGCTTTTGAACAAGTACAGAATAAAGGAGGCAGGACTCTGAAGATCACTGTATCCCATCAGCATTAGTAATTACTCAGGGTTTTTTTTTTTCATTTTAATAGTCTCCAGATCCATTTATGGGAAGTGTAAAGAGGACTGGGAAAATTGTTGGGAAGGAAAGGTGCTCTGAGGTCTGCCATGCTATCCCATTTCATGGCTTCATCTGTCTACGCAGTCAGTCCTGATCAGGCCAGCAGAACTATAAGATGAGAACATCTCTGACAAAGAACAGACGGAAGCATCCATTCCCCCAAGATCAGAAGATGAGGGGGTACAGGAAGGCAGGGACGGTACTTCCATGCCTTGCCTTCTAGAAAGGAGATTTATTTACAGCCTTTTAATGTTTACATTTTCACTGGCAGATATTTCAAGTAATGCCTAACATTGACTTGAATTAGTCACTATCATAAATCTGGGATGGAACAGAGCATTAGTCCTCCTTCCCCTTTCCTCTAAAGAATACAATCCCATTTTAAACAGAAATATTTTGTAGCAAAGGATAATTATCCTTTTTTTCCTCTTATGAAGAAATTCAACCAAAATTAAAAAAAAGCAAACAAAATTTGCAATTTCTCTGGCCTTTTACAATTTACTAAATACCTCAAGTTAGACTTCTCCTGTCTCCTTTTATATTCTGGTACAATCAGGCATTTTAGAATTTAGAAAACTTGAGGTCTTTCCCACATCATATCCCATCCCTCTATATTCAGGTCCCAAATTCACCATTCTCACTATTTCTACTTTCCCTGAACTTCTGAGGAACATATCTGAATAAGGAGGAGGAGGATCAATAGGCATTCTGAGCTAATAAAAATTGAGTGGGCTCCTATTTTTCTTTTTAGTAACAGGGCAGAGTGGAAAAGCATCTCCTTAGGAACAGTCATCTAGCGATAAATGCCAACTGATGCCCTCAGAAAGTGGAGAAAGTGGTACAAGGAAGAGGGTCACAGAGCGTTCATCCCCTGTCCTAACATCCAGGAATACTACTTTCAGAGAGAAGAGAAATGAGTCCCAGACTGGGGCAGTCCAGCCTGACTGAAATCCTCCCACCGTTTTTCTTTCATCTCACTAGTGCAGAAGGGGCAGACGATAGGCTTCACTGGGCGGCATCCTGGCTGCAAGTCCTGAGCTACATTCCACTCCCTCCCCCTTCTCTGTATTAGAGGGCCCAGGTGAGACAGGGAAGGAACCCAGAAGCAACTGTGGGCTTTTGGAAGGGGCGGCTGCAACTGGAGCCACAGAGAAAAGACCTGTGAATCTTACAGAGCAGAGAAAATGCCAGGGGTGGAGAGGGCAGGCTGCAAGGACAGGCCTGGGTGAAGGGGTAAGGGACTTCCCTGGGCGTAATAAGGGGCTGCTCAATAGGGTAGAGAGAGCAAAGCAGCCACAAGCCTGTCAGAACAGAGAGTTGCTGTAAAGCAGTGGCAGGAGGTAGAGACGTGGAGTCCACCAGGCCTGCCAGTCTCAGAGGGCAGTCTGCTCCCTGGTCTTCAATGAGAATCAGGGAGGTAGGAAAAAGTGAAAGTCACAGGGTAGCAGTTGAAACAAACAAGGACATACTCTCATTCCATGAGAGACAAGACAAAAGACAGGACCCTCTGAACAGGCGCTGTCCAGAGCAGAACTCACTTCCTCCGACTGTCCAACTGCTCATTCAGTCATACAGTTATTCATATACACAAAACAGACATGAACAGTGACCAGAGTAACTGATTTCTAATGGTGCACCAGTTTACCAGATAACCTCCTCAGCCAATGTCTTGGCTATTGAGAAAGGCCTTGGGAAGTTCCCTGTCTGGATCACATTCCCATTACTGAATACCAGACCAGACTAGAATGGAGCTCCAAACCAGAAATAATAAAACTTAACTCCTGGGAGGACCAGAAAGACTCAGTTTTGGTTTCGGGGTCAGGCAGCAGCCAGTCATTCCCGGACTCTCTGGCTCTGATGAGAGAGTCACGGGGCCCTAGACTGTCTCAGAGGTTGCCTCCCCTGTAACAATACATCAAGTCGGAGAGATCGCAATAGCTGTGATAAACACACGAACCAAGAACTTGAGGAGGAAAGGGTTTATTTGGCTGAAAACTCACAGTCCATCATCAAAGGAAGCCAAGACAGAAACTCAGAATATGGAGCAGAGACCACGGAGGAATGCTGCTTACTGGCTTCTTCCCCTAGCCTGTGCCAGTCTTTCTTATTCAACTCAGGGCCACCTGTCCAGAGCTGGCACCACCCACAGTGGGCTGAGCCCTCCCCACATCACTCAACAATCAAGAAAATGCCTCGCAGACATGACCATAGGCCAATCCACTGGAGGAATTTCCTCAATTGAGGTTCCCTCTACCCAGGTGTGTCAAGTTGACAACAGAAGCTCTCCAGCACACCATGGTAATCAGCATTTCTATTTCTATCTCCTTAAACACTCATAAGCATATGTAAGAAATTATCACAGACTACTCACCTTTTATGCTGTAGAACACTAGGACTTATCCCTTCGGTCTATTTTGGTATCTGTTATCATTAATTCTATTCTCGTTCCCTACTTCCCTTCCTCACCTCTAGTGACCACTAGTCTTTCTGCTTCTGTGTGATCAACATTTTTAGCTTTCACAAATGACTGAGAACTTTTAATATTTGCTCCCTAGATGCTTCTGTGTGATCAACATTTTTAGCTTTCACAAATGACTGAGAACTTTTAGTATTTGCTCCCTAGATTAATTTTTCTTCCTTCCTTCCTTCCTTCCTTTCTTTCTTTCTTTCTTTCTTTCTTTCTTTCTTTCTTTCTTTCTTCTTTCTTGTCTTTTTGAGACAGAGTCTCCCTATAGCTCCAGCTGTCCTGGAACTTGATAGGTAGAACAGGCTGGCCTCGAACTCACAGATATCCACCTGCCTCTACTTCCCCAGTGTTGGGGTTAAAGGCGTATGCCACCACGTTCAGTGATTCCTATTTTTTCAGCAGCAAAATGTTAAGATTAGTCTAGGGAGCCGGGTGTGGTGGCACACACCTCTAGCATTTGGAAGGTAGAAGCAGATGGATCTCTGAGTTCAAGACCAGCCTCGTCTACATAGCAAGTTCCAGGCCAGCTAGGGCTATACAGTGAGATCCTGTCCAACCCCACCATCCCCAGCTCCTCACAAAAAAAAAAAAGGACCATAGGTATTGAGGTGTTGAAAGGAAGCCTGACTTGTAGTTTCCTGGCACTCATTTGTTTTGGTTTTTCAAATTGTTTTACCAGTACTCTGATTGAACCTAGGGCTTTGCACATGTAAGCAGATGCTCTGCCATTGAACTATATTCCCAGCCCTTGGCACCCATTTAATGCTCATGCTAGACTGAGTGCCTTTACCTTCCTGAATGTGTTTCCTCAAAGACAGTGAGAGTATTTCATGAGATTTCCAAAGCACACCAACCAGTATGTCAGCAGATTCTGCATGCTCCGGGCTATCTCCTGAGGTTCCCGTGTCTGCCTAGGTGGATTATTTTGCTTTACTCTTACAGATTCTGCAAGTGTCACGTATGGTGGGTATGAAAATAAGTATAGAGACTTATTTGTAACACGTCGTTTGATGTTTACTTTGCTTACTAACCTCTTTGTTTGCTTCTTTTCCTCCTTCACGTCGTTCTACTAGATTTCTGCTTGTCTGATAGTACATTGTTTTTCTTCAAATGTCAACATACATTATTTAATTTTTCCAAACATACAAAAGCAGAAAGATCAATGTAATAAAATCCCACATGTCTGACAAAAATAAACCTGGCCTTAGGTAAGGAAAAAATGTATTGGAAAAGATTTCCCGAACAGGAAGAGCACTATAACCATAAGGTCTGCAGACAGACCCTAATGAAAGCAGAGGGTTTTCTGTGTGTGTGTGTGTGTGTGTGTGTGTGTGTGTGTGTGTGTGTGTTGTAAACTTGTGAGTGTGGACACATGCTTGCCATGGCATGTGGAGTGTGAAGGTCAGAGGATGAGTTTTAGGAGACAGTTCTCTCCTTCCATGTGGGTTCCTGGGATTGAACTCAGGTTCTCAGGCTTGCAGGGCAAGCCCTTTTACCCACTGAGCTATCCCATCAGCCATCAGCCCTGAGGTCTTTTTTTTTTAATTTTTAATAACTACATGACCATTGAAATGTAGCTCTGGGGTCTTTTAAGCGGGAAATGTAAATTGTTGAGGGTAGGTAGGGATGAATCCAGAAAAAAATTATGATGAAAAACATTTAAAAAGCATTTGAAAATGGAATCAGGAAACCACTCAGAGTTCAGGAATTAGGTACAGCCTAAACCACAGCCTGGTCATGTGGACTATTGAATGGGATGTGGGGATGTGAGGTTTGGAGCAGGGGCAAGTTGCAAAGACCAGAGACTTAGGGTGAAGGATGCAGCTGCAGCTGCTCCAAGGAAATCTTTGACAATGAAGTGAAATGTCTTATTGTTCATGAAGCCATTTTATTAGAGCTGTAGTTGCTGAGAAAGAACTTGGCACCTAAAATCCTAGCCATTGACCAAGTATAGCTTAGTGTCAAGTAATGTTACTGCACGCATCACCTTCCTCTTTTTGTGATTTGTGGAATCTCCTTGGTCTTTGTCTATTTCTTCCTTCCTTTAAAAGCCCCACACAACCCAAGCCTCTGGAGAACACTTAAGTCTTTCTTTTACCACTGCAGCTCATAGACCCAGATCAAGTCCCCTTTCACTCTTGCAGCTTCTGAGCTTGAATTTGTCAACACTAGGCAAAGTTCATGTTGTGACATCCATCTCTTAAATTTCAGGACTGGGAATGCAGCTCAGTTGGAGACCGCTTGCCTCCAATCCACAAAGTCCTGGGTTTGATCCCTAGCCTTGCACAAACTGGGTATTATGACTTCTGCCTGTTATCCCAGCACACTGGAAGTAAGGGCAGGAGGGTCAGAAGTTCAAGGTCATCATTGAATACATAGCCAGTTCAAAGTCAGCCTCAGTTACATGGAACCCTGTCCATTCTTTCTCTCACCACCCCTGAAACAAATTTCAACTCTCATGCTGACCATTTTGTTGAAACCCCAGGTAGCCAGCTGAACCTGCCCAGCCACTAATTCACTGTGCTGTAGATGTCTGACATTTTATTCATAATATTTTTTCCCAGTGGTGTAAGGTTTTTCAGTGTCTCTATCCTTCTACACAAGAAAAGGCTCTTAACATGCCAAAATTGCCATTCTCCTACCCTAGGAATACATGACTGCTTAATCAGGAGTTTTATGCCCGCATGGTTTCCAAATGTAAAGAAGACCTAATTATGACTTTCCAGTGAATGATTGTTTAATTTACTGACATCCATTTCTGTATTTTTTTCTGCATCTCCCATTTTCTTTCAGTTAGGGCCATGCATGTTAAATTCCTCAATAATGAGTATATCTGAAATATATTTATTATCTCTGCACTCTGGAGTATAGTTTAGTCAGGTATAAAATTTTGCTCAGTAAAAAAAAAAAATTCTCATTTGAACTTTGGACATGTCATTTGTCCTCTGGTCTTTGTTATTGTTGATGAAAAGCTTTTTTCTGAGTCAGTTGTCTTTCATGTGACATCCATTCTTTTTAAATTTTTATTTAATTTTTTTTTTTTGGTCTGTTTGAGACAGGGTCTCTCTGTAGCCCCAGCTGTCCTGGAACTCACCATGTAGACCATGCTGGCCTCTAACTCACAGAGATCTGCCTGCCTCTGCCTCCCAAGTGCTGGGATTAAAGGCGTGCGCCACCATGCCTGACATTTATTTTTATGTGTATGAGTGATTTACCTGCATGTATGTAAGTACACCATATGTGTGCAACGCCCATGGTGACCAGAAGAGGGCACTGGATCTGCTGGAACTGGAGTTAGGGATGGTTGTTAGCTGCCATGGGAATTGTAAGAACAGTGGGGACTAAAGGGAGCAAAGGAAGGGAGAGGGTGGGAGGTATAGGCCAGTATACTCAAAGTGCATTCTATACTTGTACAACATGCCCTTTTGAAAACCTGCAATACCAGATGAGAAATGGCATGCAGTTTTGGGTCAAATCAGGAATCCTTTATTAATAGCTGTCAGTCAGAGAAGGGTATTAATGACCAAGGGAACTCTAGACCCCAAGGAGAAGCAGGGCAGGGTTTATAAAGCTTGAAACAATAATAGCATCATGCCAGGGGCAAAGCCAATAACCACAGTTACATCAGATCACCCTAGTTACACCAGACCAGGAGCCGGCAGGTTAACAAAGAGGTTTTTGTTAACAATAAGTTTCAGTTAGGCTGAGTGGGAGGATGTGCTATCTGGATGTGCTACCTGGCTACTTGTAAGCTTTCCAGTATAGAAGCAATTTACAGCCTGCATGACTGGCTGCAGTGCCAATGACTGGGCAAAAAAACAGGGTAAAGCAAAAGTTAGCTAGAACAAAATGGAGTCAGCTTTGTCTTCTCAAACCAATACCCTGTACAGTTGAATATATGGCAATGTAAAAATATTAATAATTTAAAATTTCATAAATTTCAAATAACCCTTATTATAGTACAAGTATTTTACCTTATTAGTTTTTAATCTCTTACTGTGCTGAATTCATAAATGAAACTTTATTATAGACATATATGCACAGGGAAAAACCGTATACATGTAGGAGTTGACCATCTGCAGCCTGCACTGGGGTTGTGGGATGAGTTCTCTTGAGAATAAGGAGGCCACTACTGCACTGTCTTTTAAGATGAATCCTACCTATGGAATTGTTTATTTCAGAGGCTAGATCTCTCCTTTCCGGTGTTTATAAAGGGTTCTTTTACATCCACATGTTTTGTTTCATTGGTGTCTGTTTTTATTGAATAGTTCTGAGGGATTTTATTTTTTGTTTTGGCAGAGTCTTATTCCAACGGAAGCTGACTGGAACTCTGCAGCTCAGGCTGGCCTCAAATTCATAGCAATCTTCCTACCTCAGCCTCCTGCATACTGTGATTATAAGTGTGAGCCACCATGCCCAACTTGATTTGTTTTTAAATATTTCTTTGGTCTTTTCTGCAAGGAGACTAAGCTCTATATCCTTTAAAGTTTTCAACAGTTCTCTTGACTTTTTTTAAAAAAGTATTTAACATTTATTTATGGGTGTGGGCATGCCGTGGCACACATGTGGAGGTCAGAGGGCAACTCTCCAGAGCCAGCTTTCTCCTGCTATGTGAGCTCCAAGGATCAGACTCCAGTTGTCAGACTTGGCAGCAAGCGCCTTAACCACTGAGCCATCTCCTAGGTTCAGGCCTCTTAATTCAATCTTAACTCCAGTGCATTTGTCTTTCGGCTGTTGATTTTTGGGGGTTTCTTGCATTAAGTTTGTTCTCCTGTTTTGGAATGGTGGCTTACGGGCTTGTTTTGAAGTGGAGTTTCTTTCTCAATTCCTTACTTGCTTCTGTTGCTTAATTATATGTCCTAGAGTACGTCCTATATGTACTAGTGTACGTAACCAACAACATTTGCCTCCTTTTTAAAATTTTTGTTTAATTTTTCTCTTATGTGTATGAATGTTTTGCCTACATGTATATGTGTACTATGTACATTCCTGGTGCCCCAGGAGGCCAAAAGAGGGTATCAGAGCCCCCTGGAACTATAACTAGAGTTAAGGATGGTTGTTAGCACCCATGTAGGTGCTGAGAACTGAATCTGGATCCTCTGTGAGAGCAGTCAGTGCTCTTAACCACTGACCTATCTCTCTAGCCGTTGACCCTTCTTTTTAAAAGTAAAAAAAAAAACAGCTCTAATGAGTATTTTTCAAACTAGTTTTTCTTTTAAACATTTGCTCTCATGGGTGGTATTTTGTGTAAAGTCTCACAACCTTGTCTGTTGACACTCTGCAGAAATATACCTTCTGTGATGGTTTGAATGAGAAATGACCCATGGGCTCAAGTGTCGGCACACTTACTCCCCAGTTGGTGGCTGTTTGGGGAGGCTATGGAACCTTTAGGAGGTGCAGCCTTGCTGGAGGAAGTACCTCACTGGCAGCAGACTTAGAGAGTTTTTGGCATCCCCCACTTTCAGTTTGATTTGCCATTGGAGATGTGATTTCTCAGCTTCCTGCTCCGGCCACCAGCTGCTATGCCTCCCTTGCCATAATGAGCTCTCCCTCTGAAACTGTAAGGCAACATAAACCCTTTCTTCCATAAGTTGCTTTTGGTCATGATGTTTTATCACAGCAACAGAAAAATAGCTAATAAATATTCTACCCTAACAAATATTCTGAACAGTATTTTTAAGATGCTAGGACATCACCGACAGGACAAAGTGAAACAGGCATAGTCTCCTGGGAAGCCCGACCTAAGGGCTACTCCTTTGTTACCGCTTAGCCACTTGAATTTTCCCTGCCCACCCCAAACACTGATTTCTTGACATCTGTTATTCCCACCCTAAGTAGTAATAAGGAGGGGTTATGTATTTTTTGAGAAGTTACATTCTTTTTTTAAAAAAAATTTTTTTTGTCTTTTTGAGACAGGGTCTCCTGTAGTCCCAGCTGACCTGAATTCACTATGTAAACCAGGCTGACCTCGAACTCACAGAGCTCCACCTGCCTCTGCCTCCCAAGTGCTGGGACTGAAGGCGTGCGCTACCACACCCAGCTCTTAAAATTTATTTTGAAAATTTTATGTGTATGAGTGTTATGCCGGCATGAATGTAAGTATACCCATGTTCAGAAGAGGCCAGAAGAGGGTGTCAGATTCCCTGGAACTGGAGTTACAGATGGTTGTTAGTTGCCCTGTGGATACTGGGATTCAAACCCAGGTCTTCTGCAAGAGCAGCCCAGGGCTGTTAACCGCCGAGTCATCTCTTCAGGCCCCAAGAAATTATATTCTTACAAACAAACTGTATTCCTATATAATATCCTTTTAAACTTTAGGCCATATGAAGTAGAGATCTTGAAATGCAACCTTATGATGTTTTACTACTCAGTGATGTTATATTGCTCTGTGGTGTTTTCACTGCCTTGAGATGTTTTATTACTCTGTAATATCTTGAAGTTCTGTGATGCTTTCCAGCTGACTGTGTCTAACTATTACTGATAAAGATGTGAAACTAAGAAATGGAGTGTTCACCAAAGTGGTTTAAAAGAAAGACATCTAGTCCAATTATTCTGACAACAGTGTAAATCAAATGTGGCAAATGTCTAAACTTCTGCTTGTGATGTCTGGTTTTGCAAACTGTTATGACCATCTGACCAATTCTTAGTTGGTCAAGGCCTAATTAGCCTTGCCTAGCTGTAGAGCAAAAGGTGACCCATGCCTGGGAGATCTACTTTATAAACCATGATGACCAGGCAAACACAGGAAGGTGTTTTCCTGATAACATGACACATCAAAGGAGAGTGCCATAGGGCCCTGGTGGAAACCATAAAATGATAGATAACGTGAAAAATCCTTTGTAAACTTCACTTGTTCTTTGCTCTGGGCCCAGAAAATCTTGAAACCTTTCCTGTTTGTTCTGGGACCACATGCATGTGAAAACATACAAGCTCTCTGAGACACTTCTGGGTGTCTTGCTTACACTTAGAGCTCTTTGATTAATTTTCCCATAACTAGCATCAGATCAAATGACCAGGATAGATCTCATCATGGTGACAAGGGACAGTCAAGACCAAACCACCAAACAGTTAATCAGGGATGTTCAGACACAAGGGAGGTAGTGGTCAGATCAAGATGGAGTCATGCTGGGTATGATGACAGATGCCGGTAACCCTAGCAGATATGAGGCTGAAACAGGAGGGTCATGAGTTCAAGGACAGTCTGGGCTGCATAGTGAGACCCTGTCTCAAAACTAACAACAAGAATGGAGTCACTTGTGCCAGCTCTTCTAAAAGTGACCATAGCCAAGAGGAGACATGGTTCTTATGCCTGGTCCCTTCCATCAGAATTCACCCTCACCCTTGATGCTATTTGAAAGAAAAGATGGCTCCCTACAGAAAGCCATCAGCTGCATGTCTCCTGACTTCCGCTCCTTGTACTCTGCTCCTGAGTAGTGCTTCTGCTTTCAGGCTTAAGCAGCTGGCCCTTTTCGCTTACATGCTTCTGCTGCCAGCCCCCTCCCCACTCCCCCGCCTCTTTGTGCCTTCAGGTTTGCTGCTAAGGAGCATTGACCTCGGACCTCATCTTGGAGTATTTGCTGGTCAAACACTCTACCACTGAGCTGTAACTGCCAGTAGTCTCTTTGTGAGTCCCCAGTTGATCAGAAAACCTCAAGGCTCAACTGCTACTTGATGTACATTACCAGTGGGTAGGATAGATAGGCAGGAAGATGTGGGGGATATAGTAAAGGAAAGGAACTCCTTGCCCCAGATCATGGTTGAAAATTCATTAGCTGAGAGTTAAGAACTTCAGTACGGGGCTGGAGAGAAGGCTCAGGGGTTAAAAGCACTTGCTGTTGCAGAGGACCTGAGTTTGGTTTCTAGCACCCACATTGGGTTGCTCATAACTACCTGTAACTCTAGCTTCAAGGGGCCTGATGCCCTCTTCTGGCCTCTGAGGGCACCTGCACTTGCACATGCACAGATCCATACACAGATACAAATGCCCATAATTAGAGGCAAGTATGGTGGCACACATCTTTAATCTTAGAACTTGGGAGGCAGAGGCAGGTAGATCTCTGTGGTTTCAGGTCAACCTGGAAGTAGATCTCTGTTGTTTCAAGGTCAACCTGGTCTATATAGTGAGCCTCCAGGCCAGCTGAGGCTACATTGTGAGACATTGCCTCAAAACAAAACAGAACAGGTAACACAAAAATCCCACGTAATAAAAAATAAAAATAAAAATCTTAAGAAAAGAGTTTCAGCACAATGAACAAAATTGACTGTGACTATTGCTTATATAGAGTCAGCATTCCTTTTTATTTAATTTTAGTTTTTGGTCTTTTTTGAGACAGGGTCTCCCTGTGGTCCCAGCTAGCCTGGAGCTTTCTACATAGACCAGGCTGCCCTCTTCTTGGAGGGCTGGAGAGATGGCTCTGTGATTAAGAGCACTCGTTCCTCTTGCAGAGGACTAGGGTTCAATTCCTAGCACCCACATGGCAGCTAACAACTGCCCATAACTCCAGTTCCAGGGAATCTGACACATTCTCCTGGACTCTGTGGGCATTGCATGACATGGGCGCACTTATGTACATACAGGTAAAACACTCCTACACATTAAAAAAAAAAAGTCTCACATAGTGCACTCACCTTTAATCCCAGCATTTGGGAGGCAGAGGCAGGCAGATCTCTGTGAGTTCATGGCCAGCCTGGTCTACATAGTGAGTTCCAGGCCAGCTGGGGCTACAGGGAGACCCTATCTCAAAAGGACCACAAAAAAAAAACAACAACAACAAAACCCAAAATGTCTTAATAAACCTCAATTCTACTTCCTACTGACTTATCCTGAAATTCTTTTCTTGGGTGGTCAGGAATCCTAGCTTCAGGCTGGGCATGATGGCTCTCGCCTTTGATCCCAGCACTTGGGAGGCAGAGAGGTGAGCTGATCTATGTGAGTTTGAGGCCAGCTGGTCTACATAGCGAGACTGTCTAAAAAAAGTTCTGCCTTCACTTGAGACTAGCCTGTGGGACAATTCATTAGGTGCTGCCAGTGGCAATGTGGCACCATTGGGACCCACTCACAGACCAGGACACATTTGTAGCCAGCTGAGATGTATTTACCATAGTTCAGTAGGATTAGAGGTCTTGTTTCTGGTTCTATGTGTATCTGACTTGGTAATTTACAGGCAGCCGTTCCTCCACTGGGCAGTGCAGAGTCCAAGCTTGGGTTGGGATTATAGCCCAAAGGAGGAAGTAGCAGTTGAGCTTACTTTTTAAGATTTGTTTGTTTTTGGTCTTTTTGAGACAGGCTCTTCCTGTAGCCCCAGCTGTCCTGGAACTCACTATGTAGACCAGGCCAGCCTTGAACTCACAGAGATCTGCCTGCCTCTGCCTCCCAAGGGCTGGGATTAAAGGCATGCGCCACCAAGCTCGGCACTTTTTCAAGATTTTTAAAATTACATTATTTATTTATTTACAGGTATGTGTGGAAGTCAGAGGACATCTGGGGAGTCCATCCTCTATTTTACTATGTAGGTCTCAGGAATCGAACTCAAGTCTCTCAGTTTGACAGCAGTCACCTTTACCCACTGAGCTAGCCTGAGCTAAGATTATGATATGATAAATGCACAGAGAACACACAACCTAGAATTCTGCTGTCGTTTGTTGAATTTTCACAGAGAAACATCCATGGATTTGTTCATCAAGGAATTATTGGACATCTAGTGCCAGACACCTTGCCAGGCACAAATGTGGAGAACACTAGGCAGGCTCTGCCCCTTGGAGCTCACCTACTGGGGAAGATGCCTGGAAGATGTACCGTGTAGGTAGATGTGGCCTGTGACAGCAATAAGCAGGCAGACAGGAACTTTTATCTGGCCAGATGACATCCTGTGGAGCCCATGCTGACCTTTAATTTTTTTTGAAACAGGGTCTTTCTGTAGCCCCAACTAACCTGCAACTTGCTATGTAGACCAAGCTGGTCTGAAACTTACAGAGATCCACCTGTCTCAGCCTCCCGAGTGCTGACATTACAGTTGTGCACTATGCCCTTTCTACTTTTAATTGAAAACAGAAATGTGCATATCCCAGATCAAGATCAGGGACACACAACTTGCCTGAGGGGACTAGGATGTATGTACTCTGAACTCCAGATTCTCTGCCTCCACCTCCCAAGTGATGGAATTGCATGTGGGGAGCCACTATGCCGTTTCTATGTGGAGCTAGAGATAGAACCCAGGGCTTCACTTAAGGTAGGCTGGCGCTCTACCCACTGAGCCACACCCCTTACCTTTTTTTTTTTTTTTTTTTTTTTTTAATAGCCACAATTTCTTCCCCAGATCCAAGCGAACAATTTAGACAAATGGCCACCAGGTGGAGGCAGCGCCTCGCCTCATTCCGGCTGTACTCAAACCGCTTTTTTAATCTTTCGATTGTTAGTGCTAATCATCCAAAAGATACTAAACAATCCATTGTGCTAAGGTAGCAAGTCTGTTAGCTGATCCTCAGTCTAATGTGATTCTTCTCCTCCAGGCCGAACGCTGATATCTGCTGCTTTCCGTCCTGACTTTGATCCTCGCATCTTTCCTGGAATTAATTACCTTACTTAGCTTTTCTAAACAGCTTTAGCTGACTGTAGGCCCCACTCCGGAGCCTCCACCAAGAAACAAAAGTCCAAGCGTGTGACTAGTGGGTTTTACCCTCTGGCTACACTAACCTTCTCTCTTCCATTGGTTTTTTTCATCCTCTCATCAAATCTGTATCTGAATGTCAATTCGCCTAAACTGCAAATCCCTTAAAAGTGGAAGACTCAAATCCAGAGACTGAAAAGAAAGCTTTCCCAGGGGAATAAGTTGAATGTGGCAAAAGCAGTCACACAGGGGCGACAATGTGAGCCATCCCTACCATCCCTCTCTCTCTCTCGGCGGGGCGGGACGGGAAGCAGGATGAACTCTGGCAAGGTGGTGCACACCTGTAATCTCAGCCCTGAGGAGGTTGGAAGGTCAGGAGTTCAAGGTCAGACTCTGCTACATACAGAGTTGGAGGACAGCCAGGGCTATGTGAGACTGTCTCAAAAAGCCCAAACCAAACAAACTAAACGAAAAACTACAAGGAAGCATTCAGAACGTGGCAGACCAGGTTAAGAAATCTGAGTGGTCCAGGGGACCAGAGCCTAAGCAAGAGTTATGGGGACGAGGCATAGTTGATAGACTCTGAAAGTAAACGATTAGGACAGACGAGATTTAGAGCAGTGAGGATCCGTGGGGAAGGGAGGGTGCAGGGGATGGAGAAAATGACCACCAGCTGTGTTTCCTGGTCTTTCATCACTGGAGCGGCCAGAGAGCCTGGGAGAGACCCCCGCCTGGGTCACCTGCTGTAAAACGCTTTCACCTGTGAGATCGCCCTTCTGGAGGGACAGCCATTTCTTCAGGAGAAATTTGAGGCGGTTTCCAAAATCCAGAGGACCGGATATCCGACAACCAAAAACCAAGAAAATACCCACATCAGGGTGATTGATTTGCAACTTGAAAATCTCTAAACTACCAGATGAGCTTTACTTAAAAGAAAAAAAAAAAAAAGAAAAGAAAAAATATATATATATTGGACTCTGCTGCATTGAAGTCAAGTCATAATTGTGTACATATAACATATTATATATATTATATTATATATATGTGTGTGTATGTGTTTTGAGACAGGGTCTCATGTAACCCAGGCTAGCTGCTAACTCAACATGTAGCCAAGGATAACCTTAAACTTTTAAAAATATTTCATTACATTTATTTATCTATTTACCGAGAGAGAGAGCACATGCTTCGACAAGGCTATGGAAATCAGAGGACAACTTGCAGGAGTCAGTTCTCTCCTTCCACCAAGTGGGTACCAGGAATTGAACTCACACCATCAGGCTTGGGGGTGGTGTGTTTACCTAATGAGCCATCTCACCGGCCCAATTTTGAACTTCTGATCCTCTTGCTTCTATCTCCCAAGTGCCAGGATTACAGGTGTGCACCACCATACCTTATTTAAGTCACTGCATTTTTTTTTTTTTTTTTTTGGTTGGTTGGTTGGTTTTTTTTTGAAACAGGATCTCCCTGTAGTCCCAGCTGTCCTGGAACTCACTATGTAGACCAGGCTGGCCTTGAACTCACAAAGATCCACCTCCCTCTACCTCCCAAGTGCTGGGAATATAGGTGTGCACCACCATGCCCGGCTTAAGTCATTGTATTTTAGTTTTTAAAAAATATTATATATATTATTATTTTTATTTTATGTGTATGAGTGTATTGCTTGCATGTAAGTAGGTACACCTGTGTCTGTCATGCAGTGCCCAAGGAGGTCAGAAGAGGGCATCAGATCCCCCTGAAACTGGAGTTATGGATGCTTGGAGCTAGGAACTGAATTTAGATCCTCTGCAAGAGCAGCAAATGTTCTTAACTGCTGAGCCACCTTTCCAGCCCTTTATTTTATTTTATTAAAAAAAATTTTTTGGTCTTTTTGAGGCAGGGTCTCCCTGTAGCCCCAGCTAGCGTGGAACTTGCTATGTGGACCAAGCTGGCCTTAAACTCACAGAGATCCACCTGCCTCTGCCTCTTGAGTTCTGGGATTAAAGACATGCGTCACCATGCCCCACTCCTTAATTTTAGTTTTAAGTAGTGTGTGTGTGTGTGTGTGTGTGTGTGTGCGTGTGTAGGTACATGTATGGAGGTCAGAGGACAGTCGCCTGGAATCAGTTCTTTCTATGATGGGATCCAAGGATCAAACTCAGGTTGTCACATTTTCAAAGCAAGTATTTTTACTTGCTGAGCCATCTTACCATTCGAAGTCTCCCTCTCTCTCTCTTTTTTTTTTTTTTTCCTCAGGCAGGGTCTCACTATGCAACCCCAACTGGCCTAGAACTCACTATGTAGCTCAGGCTGGTCTCCAGCTCACAGAGCATTAAATTCATGTGCCACCACACCTATCTGTGCCAGCTTTTATTTGGGTTTTTGGGATTCGAACTCAGGTCCTCACTTTTGCACAGCAAGCCTTTTCACTCACTGAGACTGAGGCTTGAGATGCTGCACAGCATAAGGCAGGCAGGGGCGCCACACCAAGGATTGGGACCTGGAAGCTTAGCCCCCAGGCAGCTTACAATCACCACTGTTTGCCTCTCCAGGGATAGAGCAGGGAGTTTGCTACCCTGAGCCCTGGGTTGGCCAGTGCCTGTGCATGTGTAGAGCTTGACACAGCCTGCAGAGCTGTAAAAACTAGTCTCAGGCCACCTCAGTAGTAGCCTGGCATTGGCAAACTGGGCCAACTCCAGATGTGCACTGAGTGAGGAGCTGGAGCAGCTGGGGGAGAGCCTGCACGAAGCAAGACTCCGCCTTCTTGCAACTCCTACCCTACTCTGCCTGCAGGGCTCTGTTTGAATAATAATAATGATAAAATAATAATAATAATAATAATAATAATAATAATAATAATAATACTTCCCAATAAGAGTTAAGGAAACAGGGCTGGCAAGATGATTCAGTGGGTAAAAGCACTTGCTGAGTAAGGCTGACAATCTGAGCTTGAACCCCAGAATCCATAGTGGAAGGACAGAACTGATTCCATAAAGTGTCCTCTGACCTCCGCACATGCATTCCCAGTGATCGTCACTGACTAATTCACGTTTCAATACAACAAATATATTAAATTTCAGATGCTATTTAAAAAATTTTTGCTTGTGGGTATATATGTGCATATATGTATATTTACATGTGAGTGAATGTGTATGCATGTGCCTGTGCACATGGGCATGTGTATGTATGTATGTATGTCTCCTGAAGTCATATTTTTAAAAAATATTTTATTTAATATTTTTATTTTATGTGTATGAGTATATTGTTTGCATGTATGTGAGTGCACCCATGTCATGCAATGCTGCGGAGGTCAGAAGAAGGTTTCGTATTCCCCTAGAACTGGAGTTAAGGACGGGTTGTAGCCGCCATGTGGGTGCTGGGAATCGAACCTGGGTCCTCTGCAAGAGCAGTCAGTGCTCTTAACCACTGAGCCATCTCTCTAGCCCCTGAAGCCGTATTTTGAAAAACACTTATTTTTAATGTATATATGTATATATCGATTTTAAATTTTTTTATTGATTTTTTGCAATTTTATGCAATATAATTTGATGGTATTTATATCCCCTCCCCCAGGCATAGCTCCCTTCTCTGCCCCTAAATCCAATATACTATAAACTTCACTATATATACACTATGGCCTGCAGAGTCTGATTTGTGTCCCTCGGCGTGGGTCCATCCACTGGAGCTTTGTCAACCTATCAAGAGTCCCATCACTGTAAGAGACAGTCTTTCCCCTTCCCAGCAGCCATCAGTTGCCAAAAGTTCTTTAGGCTGAGCTGGGATTTCTTACCCTTTGGCATGTCTATGCCGGCATTTTGTCTGGTCTGAGCTTGCATGGGACTTGTGCATGCTGTTACCATTGCTGTAAATCCATATGTGTAACTGACCAGCTGTCTGGAAAACTCTGTTTCCTTGTGGTCATCCACCCCCTCAGGCTCTTACAATCTGTCCTTCCTCTCTTCCACAATGATCCCTGAGCCTTGGAAGGCAGAAGTTTGAAATGGGGGTTCTGTTTTTGTCCTCTGCACATTGGCTAGTTGTGGGTTTCTGTGTTAATCATCATCTACTGCATAAGAAAACCTCTCTGATTATACTAATTTTTTTTTTTGAGACAGAGTTTCATTATGTAGCACTGACTGACCTGGAACTTGCTATGTAGATCAGGCTAACCTTGAACTCACAGAGATTTGCCTACCTCTATCTCCTAAGGCCTTTAATTTTTTCTTTTTCTTTTTTTTTTTTTTTTTTTTTTTTTTTTTTATGGGTCTTTTTTATTTCATCTTTTCTTGATATTTTTTCTTTTTCTTTTTTTTTTTTTTTTTTTTTTTTCCCGGTTTTCTTACGTTCACTGCTCTCAGACTGTCTTTTGGGGATTTCACCGGAGGGGGCTTTTTTCATTTTTTTTTTTTTTTTTTTTTTTTTTTTTTTTTTGACAGGGTCTCTCTAGTTCCAGCTCTCCTGGAAGTTACTGTGTGGACTGATCAAGGCTGGCCTTGATCTCACAGAGATCCACCTACCTCTGCTGGAATTAAAGGCATGTACCACCACACCTGGTGTAATATATATTTTAAATTAAATGTCTTAGTTAACATATAAATAATACATTTTATTGTACCATTTTCATATGTTTATAACCTTGTACCTTAAATTTTTTTATTTATTGGGGCTGGAGAGATGGCTCAGTGGTTAAGAGCACTGACTGCTCTTTCAGAGGACCCGGGTTCAATTCCCAGCACCCACATGGCGGCTACAACCCGTCTTTAACTCCAGTTCCAGGGGAATCCGAAGCCCTCTTCTGATGTCCACAGCATTGCACAACATGGGTGCACTCACATACATGTAGGCAATACACTCGTACACATAAAATAAAAATAATAAAATATTTTTTAAAAGTTAAAAAATTTTTAAATTTATTTTTATTTTATGTGTATGAGTGCTATGATGATAAGGAAAAGTTATATTCTAATAACTGTGTTCTTATATAATGTCCTCATAAGCTTAGGCTGCTTGAAGTTTCCTTTGTTTTACTCAGTGTTTGGATACCTTGAAATGTAACCCTGGGATGCTCAGAGATGTTTTATTGCTCTATGGCATTCTCACTACCCTGAGATGTTTTATTACTCTTTAAAGTCTTGAAGCGCTATGATGCTATCTACTCACGATGTCTCTCTACTGTTGATAAACATGTAAAATTAAGAAAATGGAAAGTTCACCAAATGGCTTATGAGGCATCTGGTTCAATTAGTCCAAGAAAAGTGTAGATCAAACGTGTCAGAAATCTAAACCTCTGCTGATGATATCTAATTCTGTAAAATGAAATGACCATTTGATTGGGTCTTAGCCCAATCAGCTAGCACAGTTGTAGAGCAAAAGGCAGCAGATGCCCTGACCCATGCCTGGGATATCTACTTTAAAAACAGTGTTGGCCAAATGAACTCAGGAAGGAATTTCCTGAGATAACATGGCCCATCAGGGAAAGAAACATAGGGCTCAGGTGCTAATCATAAAATGATGACATAATATTGACTATAGAGGGGCTGGAGAGATGGCTCAGCAGTTAAGAACACTGGTTGTTCTTACAGAAGACCTGGGTTCGAATCCCAGGCAGCTAACAACTGTCTGTATTAGGCAGCTAACGACTGTATCCCCCAGTTCCAGGGGACCCCCAGTTCCGGGGGATCCAACAGCCTCTTCTGTCCGCGAGCATAGCACGCCACAGGTGCATTTACCTACATGCAGGCATAACACTCATACACATAAAAATAATAAGAAAAAAAGAAAAAAAGTGAAAACTCCGAAACTGAAGAAATGCGATTAAAAAAACTGACTATAGACTCCTCATCTGTACTTCAGATCCATCCCTGGAACCGAATAGACCTTCGAAGCTTACTTGGACCCTCATGCATGAGCAAGGAATAAAGGAGCGTTCTGACTCTCCCTGGGTGAATGCTTGGTGTCTTTGCTGTTGGAAGAATTTTTCCATATAAATGCCTGCATGTATGTAAGTGTACCAGTGTCACACAGTGCCCATGAGGCCAGAAGAGGGCATCAGATCCCCTAGAAATGGAGTTACAGGTAGTTGTTAGCCGACATGGGTGCTGAGATTCAAACCTGGGTCCTCTGCAAGAGTAGTCAGTGCTCTTAACCACTGAGCCATCTCTCCAGCCCCAGTATCACTGCACTTTGTTCATCCTTGCCCCTCTACCGCCCTCCCTTGTTCTCCTCCCCCTCCCATTGTCTCCTTCCTCCCCCCAGTAGTCCCTGTTCAGCTTTCATGTGCTATTTATCTTTCTGCCCGTTACTCTTTTCTGTTGGCCATCTCCTACATGTACACCCCTTCCTCCCGCACATAGTCTGTGTGTATATATATATATATATACCACCCCAGGGTCACAGTTTATTGTCCCCAGAGAGGGAAAGAAAAGACCGGACTGAGAAGGAGGAAAGTTCAGGTGCCTTGAGTCCTAACATTAATGCGAACCAACTGGCCGAGTTTGCAGAGTTATGCACCCCACAAAGTATTCAGGATTATAGCTGGGTGTGGTGGTGTACACCTCTAATCCCAGCACTCGGGAGGCAGAAGCAGGCAGATCTTTGTAAATTCAAGGCCAGGTCAGATCTTCATGAGAGCTCCAGGTCAGCAGGCTACAGGGAGACCCTGTCTCAAAAAGACCCCCCCAAATATTCAGGATTGTAATCTGTCAACACCCTTCAATCTATGTCCCCAGAGGACTTGGTGAAATGGCAGCTTCCAGAGACCCAGTCCTGAGGCTGCCATTTGATAAGCCTGGGGGTTGGCCTAGGAATCTGCATTCTTAATGCATCCCTGTGGAATTTAAGGCAGAGTGTCCAGACAGCAGATCACAAAGACTTTTCCAAGTACATGTGAACAGAGGGAGAAATCTGAGCTCAGCAAAGCACTTTTGGACTCTGGCGTCTCAACACTTGCCTGTATTGCCCACTGGCTCCCAGCTCCCTTGTCACAAAATAAGCTGGCAGGCCAGCTGACATGTGAAGGCAGAGTCCCTAGCTTCTACGAGGCCTCCAGTGGTGACTGCATCTGCATCAACTCACCTCCAGGCAGGCAGGCAGGCAGCTTTTGAGCCAGACCTCACCAAGGTATAGAAGCCACTGTGAGTTGTCTGCAGATCTATGGAAAGATGCAGACAGATCCTGTTGTAAACTCTTCGTAGCCCAGCTCTCTCATTTATCCTAGAGGTATAGCCTCAGTCCCATCCAGCACTTGTCCACCCACCCCTCCACACTTCTTGTTCTGCCTCATCTGTCAGTAGTGAGGACAGCTGCCACCTCCAGGAAGCCCTTTAAGATTCAATCCTGCTGTTCATGGTCTAACATAAGATCTACATCAATTGACGTATGGGTAAAGAAATGCGGTTTATGGCTGGGGACACGGCTCAGTGAGTGAGAGCATTTGCTATGCAAGTGTGAGGCTCTGAGTTGGAATCCCCAGCATGCACATAAAAATCTAGACGTGATTGCACATGAGCCTGAACCCTGGCACTGTGAGGAGTGGAGACAGGAGGACTGCTGCGGCTTGCTGGCTGCCACCCTAGCTCCACGTTTAGTGAGAGACCTCATCTCAAGGGAATAAGGTGGAGAGTAGTAGAGAAAGACATTCTGTGTCCTCTTCTGGCCTCTCAACACCCACATGTGTACACACACACACACACACACACACACACACACACAAGAAATATGGCTTATCTACACAATGGAATGTTAGCCAGTCATGAACGTGAAAGAAATCCTGTTATTAATGCATGGTACAGTATGGAGGAACGTGGATGATGTTATGCGACTTGGGGTCAGACCCAGTACCAGGACACATGCCTGCCAGGGCTAAACTTTTGGGGTCTTCTTTACCCAAAGCAGCTGTGGAGCCATATCAATGTAACTTCACCTCCCAGCCTAAAACAAAATGAAACAACGAAAAAGAATGTTGTTTGAGTAACCTTATGCCAAGGGCCATCCACACCCCTTCCGTGCATGTTCCAAGATCCTGGTGAGATTGCACTACTAGCTCCTACAGCACAGAGGGCACTCTCTGCCTGGTGTCTTTGGTCCTCTTTAGCTGATGGTAAACATGGGTCAGGGAAGACACTGGGGAGTCCTGTGCTGTGTCCTGGGATCTAAGCGATGCCAAGGCTGTGGCTGCATAGACTGTCCTTGGTTCTGTTCTCCAATGGGGCTCAGATGCTTTGTAGTCAAGATTGAACAGCACCCCCACCCCAGCTACCTGCCATCATCAAGACTGCTGCTCATAGAAACACAGGGGAGATAAGTCAGGGGATAAAGTACTTAAGAAAGTGTAAAAACGAGTTCAGATCCCAGAACTCTCAGAAAAAACTGGCCAGGCATGGCAACTGCCTGTAATAGCGCTCAGGAGACAGAGACAAGTAATCCCTGGCAAGATGGCCAGCTAGTCTAGCCAAACTAGCGAGCTCTGGGTTTAGAGAGACCTTGACTCAAGAAATAAAGTGGAGAATAATTGAGAAAGACACCCAACATCAACCTCTGGCCTCCATGTACTCCTATACATGTGCCCACACATGTGAACATGCATACAACATGAATAACACATATCCATACATATACGAAAAATCAAAACAAAACAAAACAAAACAAAGAATTGCTGGGCTGGAGAGAGCTCAGTGGTTAGGAGCACTGTTGCTCTCGTAGGGGACCAGAGTTCCAGCACCCAAGTTGGGCAGCTCACAACCACCTGCAACTTCAGTTTCAGTGGATCTGACACCATCTTCTGGCCTCCATTGGCACTAATACATACATGTATATACACACAGACACACATACACATACAAATTTTTAAAAAGAGACTGCCTATTACAATCTATTGCTGTTTCCTGGTACATATCAATCTTATCGCAGAGGCAGCTGTGCCCCAGATCCTCACAGTGTCCCATTGACAGGAGGGTCTCCAAAATTCATTGGCCAGCCAGCCTGGGTAAATTGGTGAGATTCAGGTTCAATGAGACCCTCTCTCAAAAAATAAAGGTAGAGGGACTAGGAGGATGGTTCAGTGGGTAAAGTTTGAAGATCCCCAGAACCCACGTGAGGAAAAAGGGAGAAGACCAACTCCTTAGGCATCTGCTTTCCACATAATGACTGTGGCATGTGCACACACATCAAACATACAACAAAATAAAATCAAATTTCAAGATTTATTTTAAAATTTTTATTTATTTTAAATATTTTATTTATTATTATATTTTTATGAGTGTATTGCTGGCATGTGTGTAAGTGTACCTATATCATGCAATGCCCTTGGAAGTCAGAAGAGGGTGTTGGATCCCCTAGAAATAGAGTCATGGGCTGTTAGCCACTATGTGGATGCTGGGAATGGAACCCAGATCCTCTGCAAGAGCAGCTAGTGCTCTTAAATCACTGAGCCATCTCTCCAGCCCATTAGACTTTTATTTATGTGTGTGTGTGGGAGAGAGAGAGAGAGAGAGAGAGAGAGAGAGAGAGAATTGAGAGAATGCAGGTGCATGCAGAGGCCATAGGAGGGTGTTGGATCTCCTGGAGCTAGAATTATAGGTGGTTGTGAGCGTCCTACTGTGGGTGCTAGGAACCCACAGGTTCTTTGGAAGAGATGTACCTGCTCATTATTGCTGCGCCATCTCTCCAGCCAATTAAAAATAAATAAGTAAAAATTAAGGCGGAGAGCAATCAAGGAAAGACACTTGACATCAACCTCTTGGCTATACATACACACAGACACACAGGCACACAGGCACACACACACACACACACACACGTCCCCACATGTACACGTACATACACTCATACTAACAAGTAAATACACCACACACAACACACATTCAAAGTATTTTTCATTGGTGAGTGATTGAATTTGGGACGCAAAACCCATGAACACGGAACCTACGGATAAAGAGGGCAACTGTTAGGTAAATTCCACACTGACATCCAATCTGTAACTATAAATTTGTCTCAATGTAACAACACTTAACTAAAGGGAGAAAAGGGAGCCAAAATCTCATGGCTAAAAATTAATACATTGAGATTAATAGCAACCAGCACATGGCCCTGTTCTGGTGGTAGCAGATTCACTGCAAGGAGGAATGAGCTTTCATCAGCAGGATTTCCTCAACAGAATCAAATTGTTCTTTATTGCTGTTGCTCCCTACTACCACCAGGGGGCGGTGGCATTCCTGCTTTTCCAGGGTCTGAAATGTTTTTAGGTTTTATGGTTCCCTGTGGTGTTTCTCCTCTCATGAAAATATTCACCCCGGACTTGGGATATGTCTCAGTTGGTAAAGTGCTTGCCTTGCTAACACTAGGACCTAAGTTCAATCCCAAGAATCCATGCTAAAAAAAAATTAAAATTAAAGCCAGATATGGTGGTGTGCACCTGTAATCCCCGTGCCAGAGAGGTGGGGACAGGTGGATCCTTGGTGAGTTCAGGTCAATAAGAGACCTTGTCTGAATATCACGGTCAGTGGCACCTGAGGAACACCTGAGGCTGATCTCTGCCCTCCACAAGCACATGTACCTTCTCCCCATACAAATGCACACACACAAAAGAAAACAAAAACAAAAAAAAAAAAACAGAAAATGAGTGGGTGTGTATTTGACCAATGGACCATGGTTTGAATTTGGTTTAAACTTTCACCTCTTGAAAGTGGGTGTGTGTGTGTATATACGTGCCATAGCATTTGTGGAGTGATCAAAGGACAAATTTCAGGAGTTAGTTCTCTCCTTCAACCATATGGGTAGGTTCTGGAGATCAAACTCAGGTCATCAGGCTTCATGGCAAGCATCTTTACCCTCTGAGCCATATTGCTTGCCCAAACTGTCACTTAAAAAAATTAATCTTAAAAAAAAATGTGTATGTATGAGTGTTTTCCCTGCATGTTGTAAGCACACCTGTTTCGTGCAATGCCTACAGAGGCCAGAAGATGGTGCCAGAACCCCCATAACTGGAGTTACAGGTAGTTCTTAACCATCATAAGGGTGCTGGGATCAGAACCGGGTCCTCTGTAAAAGCAGTCAGTGCTCTTAACCTCTGAGCATCTCTCCAGCCCCCACTATCAGCTTTTTACACTATCCATGAAAGAGTGGCTGTTGTATTAAGACAGAAACAGGTCAGAATATAGGCATATTTAACTTTTTACAGCCTTCAGTAAGATCCTACAAGAGAAAGATCTCAGACCTAAACCACTTGAGAGCAAAGAGGGTGGAGTCTTCCTCCAGGAGGTCTGCAGCTGACCTGGAAGGAGATTCAGTGACCCAGAAACTCGAAGGCCAGACAACTGGACTCTCAGGTCAGCACAGTGTGGGACAACACAGTGTCTTCAGCTTTGCCGTGACAACTTGATGTGAAGGCAGCCACGCACAGAGCTGTGCAAACAAAGCGTGGCTATGTTCCGATGAAATGTCATCTTTACCGGTCAGGTGTCATCTTTTTCTTTCATACCCCCCACCAACCCCTTTAAAATGTACAAAACACTTTCAGTTCATAGGCTTAAAACAAAATAAATGACAAAAACACAAAGACAACTGGCTGGACAGACCCGGTCTGTTGTGCTCTAGGTAGAACCAAGGTAAGATTCTCATCTGAGAGGCTTCGAATGAGGCTCAGTTGGTAGAATGCTGCATAAACTGGGCCTGGGGTACATACCTGTAATCTCAGCACCCAGGAGGTAGAGGCAGGAGGAGCCAATGTGTGAGGTCATTCTGAGAATGTACATAGTGGTCAGTCAACCTTGGCTTCAAGAGACCTTGTTTCAAAAAAGATAAAAGAAAAGGAAATAAAAAAACTATTACTCTAGTTCTTAATAAACTTTGCTTTCTTTCCCTTCAAAAACAAAAACTGGGGCTGGAGTCTCTTGCAGAAGACCCAGGTTCGAATCCAGCACCCACATGGCAGCTAACAACTGTCTGTAACTCCATTTCCAGGGGATCCGACAGCCTCTTCTGTCCTGCTCGGGCATTGCATGACACGGGTGCACTTACCTACATGCAGGCAATACACGCATGCTCATAAAAAATAATAAAATATAAAAAAGAATATATATATATACACATGCACATATATATACTATATATATAGTATATATATACTCTCTATATATATATATATAGAGAGAGAGAGAGAGAGAGGATCCCATGTGATCACTAAGAATTTTAAGACAGTACTTGGACATCAAAATCCATTAAGCACCAAACCCTTCAATGCGTGGGAGCCTGTGTGAACAGGTGTGAACAGTCATTAGGCCAGCCCCATGATAGAAGAGGAGGGAGTGGAGGCTAGTCTGTGATGAGCTGTCAATCACTGGTTACTAGCTGTAAAAACCATACATTATCTCTCCCCACCCCTAATACTGAGGATTGAGCCCAGACCCTTGTACATGCTAGACTAGCACTCTATCATTGAACTACATCCACAGCCCTCTTTTTATTTAAAAAAATTTCTTTTGATGTGTATGAGTGTTTTGCCTGCATGCATGCGAGTGCACCAAGTGTTTGCAACACCAGTGGAAGCCAGAAGAGGACACTGGTCCCCTAGAACTGGAGTTACTGACCCTTGTTAGCCACCGTGTGGGTATTGGGACCCAAACCCAGATCCTCTGCAAGAGCAGCTGGTCTTAACCACTGAGCCATCTCTCCAATCTCCTCTTTTTACTTTTTATTTTGAAACAGAGTTTCACTAAGTTGTCCAGGCTGGCCTTGAACTCACTCTGTATCCCTGGCAGATTTTGAACTTGACTTAGATTCCTGAGGAGCTGGGATAGCAAGCCTGTGCCACTAGGCAAGGGTCACATTAAAGAACTGATGGGAACTCCTGTGGCTGCCTGGCATTCTAGTACCTTACCCTAGGTGTCACCACTACAGAGACCATTAGAGTCTGTGACTCTGGGGAATCTGGCTTAACATTTTATTTTTCATGTACAGTTTCAAGTTACACAAAACAGAAAAGATACTATTCTAAGGGTATATGAAGTAGGAAGTCTCTTACTACCATAAAACCACACTTTTCCCCAAAACAAGATTCCACATAACCTCTAATCTTCCCCTAGCATTTCCCCATCACTGCTGCCCTCTGCAAGCCTTGCTGTGTGGTAACCCGTACATTATTAGGGAGTTTAGTAACTTCCATCTAGTTTGCTGACACAGCTCCTGTTGGGGGCAGCTGTGTGTAGTGTGTCTACATTTGGGCATAGTATGTCTACATTCGGGCTCTAGGGTTTCTTTGACTTCAGTCCACAGGAATAGTCCTAGATAATGTCTGCCCATTTGTGAGAGGGGTGCACCCCCCACCATACCCCCTACAGCCCATAGCAGGGGTTGGGATGCTGGTCTCTGCTTCTTCTGTATTGGGGTCCACGGACACACGACATGCAGAACAACACAGAAACATTCACTAAACACTTTAAACAGAGACCTCAAATAACTTTAATGCAAATGACAAACACGGGTTAGTCTGTCTCCGTCACATGCCCCCCCCCCGAACAAAAGAATTACAGTACTTTATAAAAATGTCGTAAGATGCGCAAACTACGGTTCCTTCAAATGCAGTGACAGGTTTGGTCCTAATGCTTATTTCTTGGATAGCCTGGCTGGCTTTGTCCATGTTCTTTGATAACAGGTGTTAAGCACCAACTGAGAGCTGATTCTACCTAGGAGGAGAAGGGTGGATCTGTTCTTCCTCACACCCTTGTCACTTTCCAGCTTCCTGAATGTTTGGCACAGAGCAGGAAAGAGGCACCTCTTGTGTCATGGGTGGATGTGAGCACTGAAAGCTGGTCATAGTGGCAAGCAGCCAGAAGAACCCGTGGGGCACTCCTATCAAATTTGACAGGAGCACTTCTGTAGCCCTGAGGCTTTCTCTGGTGGGAATCATGCTGGCTCAGGGGTCAGGCTTTCCACACCTCTGGTTCTAAACTGTTCTGCTTTCTTCCAACATGACTATCAGAACATAATAGAAAAGCCCCAGGCAGAAAGTGTGGCAGGCACTTTAGGCCCAGCCTTCTTCTGTAGGCCTCAGAAGACATCCAAAAAACCCTGCACTCCAGCACACAGTCTTCTACTGAGGCAGGAAGTAGTCATTTGCCTTTCTCTAGCTTCTTGTCACCCTAGTGGGCTCTCCAATGGAGGAAGGAAGAAAGGAAAGGACAAAAGGAAAGAGGGAAGGAGGGAGGGATAAAGAAAGAAGGAAGCTAATCCTGTACTGAAGGCATGTCCTGATGACCCTCGTCACTCAGATCTGACATCAGCCCAGCTCCACTGGAACTGAGCTTGTGGTTAATCACCCACCCCTACCTTTAGCACAAAGTCCCACATCCTGTCCCAGGACCTCCCCAGCTTGATGCTTAAAACACAAGAAAGAAAAGATACGGAGGTGGGAAGAGACATCTTTCTAGAGTTCTGGAGTCTCCAGAACAGCACAGTTTCTCGTGTGTTATTGACAACTTTCCTAGGGCCTCATTTCTCAGTACAATCTTGGAATCAACTGGACTGTTGATTTATTCTGACCTGCCAAGCTGGAGTCTCCCAAGATACCTGTTAAAGATCGAGAAGCATAGCTCTGGGGAACCCTTTTGTCTCACTTACTGTGGGGACTGTGACACCCTCCACAGAAATGTTCTTTGGGTGGAACACAGATGGGCTCTGTCCAATAAATGGTATCTGTTACATCTGAATGGAGCTATATTTAGAGCCATCTAAATGCCTCATGGCACTTAAAAGCAGGCACGTAGAAAGCTGGTTCCCTCCCACCCTGTTGGCCTGTTTTGAATCTCTGGTGGGGTTCCCTACAGCTCCATCATAGTTGGTAATTTTCCTAATTCATTTCTAGTCTGTGTTCTTCTCCAGACTGAGCCTCAAGAGGAAAGAAATCATCTTGGGAGGGTACCCCAGCACTGCCATGTGACACGATCCATTCATGTGGATGGATGGATGGATGGATGGATGGATGGATGGATGGATGGTAGATGATCTTCCGAGGCTTCAGAAACAGGGGTTAATGGGAGCAGTCTACCTTAGATTGCAGCACAGGAAGAGAAAGGACAGATTTTCTACAACAGGGCAGGGAGGTGTCTGGCTATGGAGACATATGGCCTGGGAATGGAGCACAGGTAGCCCAGATGTAAACAGCTGTTGAAGAGACAGAGCTCGTGGAGGCCAAGGTGTGGCCAGCAGTGGGGCCATCTCAACACGAGTCTGCCAACATTTATGGGGTGGTTGTTCTCCCCTGACTCTGGGACTATGGTCCCTAACTTTACTGCACCTAAGCACTTCTGAGGAGCTTGTTGGAACCTCAAAAACCCAGTCCCATCCCATGATGAGAGATTCTGAAGGTCTGCCAAGTGGACTGAAAGTCTGCACATAAGATGCCCTAAGAAATCACCTACAGAGATGCTCTGCCTAAATGTGGCATGTAGGTTAAGGATCAACTGTCCCAAAGACACGCAGCAGACTGTCAGTAAATTTGGGTGGTGACCTGGTTCACTGCAGGAGGGTTGGGACTCTGGCTCACTTATAGACAGAACCCCAGGGCTTGTCTTTACCTGTTTCTCACATGAACTTGGGGTCAACATCTACAGATAGACGCCCCTCTTCATCCCACCTGCTGAAGGGAAGGGAAGGCGGGACAAGGCAGAAACCTTGAGGGAGTCTGTCCCCAGAGACCTGCTTTCCACACCTCCAGTCACACTCCAGTCCAGCCCCACAGGGAAGAATTGTCCTGCTGATTTCCTCCATGCTGATCTTGCTTCGCCTGACTGAGACTTTCTGGTGGGCAGGCATTCTAACCAGCCTTCATGGTTCAGTCTCTGATCTTAAGAATGCAAAAACTCCTCTCTCTTCTTCTTTTTTAAAGCTTTTAAAGGAAACAATATGTTTGCTAGAAAAACCACAAAAAATGATTATATACAAAATGGTTATGTGAATGTGGATGCCCTGCTGTGGGGAGAGCAGCCCAGCTCCCTGAATCTATTTGCGCTTCCTCAGGATCAGGTACATGAGGCCGCTGATGAAAGTGAAAGAGAAGGCCAACCAGGCCAGGATGAAGGAGTAACCATAGCTGCCTTCCGATGTCTCCGCATAGATAATATAGTTGTCGGTGTGAATATCTTGGCGCCGGTCCGTATAAATGGAAGCCCCGATCATGACACATAGACCTGTCAGAAACAAAACCAGAGTTCAGATACATCGTGAACCAAGATTCATCCTGGAACTAGCCTAACACTTGTTGATGGCTTCCCACCAGCTTAGAAGACAAACCAGAAGCCCCTTCTTACAACCTGTGTAACCCTCATAGGGTCTGGCCACTCTGCCTACCGTACCTTCATCTCCACATTCCAGCTCTCCCAGCCTCTGGGTCCTCCCCATCACAGGACTTCTGCCATGTTGTTCCCTCTACCTGGCACACTGTTCCTTCCTCTCTGCATCCAGGTAGTATGCTGTAAACTACAATTACTATTCTCCTTACAGATCCCAGCTTAATCATCAAGCCTTGGGAACATTGCCCCTTTCTCCCTAACTAATTCTAAAGTCATCAATATAAAATGTGTTGTTTGTATGGTATAGTAGCCAGCTTCTCTTTTCTGGGTGTCCCCTCACTTCCCTCCTCCAGTTATTTTGATGGGGCACAAAGATAGGGACACTGCATGTTCTATATTATAATGGTGTGTTTGTGCTTCATTCTGTAAGAAGGACTCTGCATGTATACACTGCTAATGGTTTGTTCTGAGTTAACCTTAAATCTAGATGTCATCCAATTGAGAAGGAATGCAAGATTCAGCGACCTAGGTATCTGTGAGAGAGGGGATAGTGAGGGAAAGGGGACTCTCAGAGACAAGGCCCACCTGGACACAAGGATAAGACTGAACTTTGAATTATTTATTGTTTCTTCTGGTTCTCCATAAAAAGGATAACAAGAAAAGGATCAGGAGTTGGGTTTTGCTTAAAGATTCAGCTCCTGGTTTCTGTTTATGTGATGAACAATGCAGATGCTCACAGTTGAACTTACATGACATGAGTTGGATGATGGAGGTCAGGACAAACCTCTCTCCTTGCTTGAGGCGGAAGAGCTGGAGCAGGAAGATGAGAAAGGAAATGCAAGAGAGGATGGTGGAGAGGATCATGGTGGCTTGTACCGCCTGCATTATGGAGTAACCTGTGGAAAGAGGGCAAAGGCATGGCTGAGGACCGGGGCTGGTTGCCAGCAGGGATCTTGGGAGAAACAGGGGCAAGAGCAATTTATAGGGAGTCATGGGACTGTCTATAATAAGGCGTGTCCAACCTTTGGACAGTGCAGTACAACACTATCATCTGTAAAGTTCACACTCAAGAACTATACAATTGGGGCTGGAGAGACAGCTCAGCAGTTAAGAGCACTGGCTGCTCTTGCAGAAGACCAAGTTTCAAATCCCATCACCCACATGACGGCTAACAATCATCTGCAACTACAGTTCCAGGGAATCCAATGACCACTTCTGACCTCCGCAGGCATTGTAAAACATGGATGCTCTTACACAGATGCAGGCAATACACTCATACACATGAAATAAAAATAATAAATAAAATATAAAAAAGAACCATAAAATTGTAAAAAAAATTGCAAAAAAGATCTCATGTTTTAAGTAAGTCTACAATGTTGTGCTGGGCCCCATTTGTAGGTATTGTGGGCCACAGGCCGCAGATTGGACACACCTGACCTGTCTGAGCACAAGAGCAGCTGTGGAGTCTTTCAGATCCCTCCCTCTAGTGTCCACCTGGGCAGGTGACCAAAAATCAACTTGGCCGGAAGATGTTGCCAGAAACCATACTCTGTCTTCTTCCTGTGGGCCACAGCTCCTACATGCTTGGCCCATGGACAGAAGACTTTTTAAAGTATAACACCCAGGTTCAACTTGTAGATCTGGTTGCAAGATGGGGTTGCAAGTGTCTGGACTTTGTTTATTTATTTATTTGCAGTGCTGGGGTTGGAACCCAGAACGTTGCTATGGCAGCAAGCGCTCTGTCACTGAATTACATCCCCAACTGGAGATCTGCATGTCAGAAAAGGTCCAAGAGAGATTCTCTAGGACTTGGGGTTCACAGAGCCAAGAAACCTTTTGAAAGTGCACTGAGGACATTTTAGAGTCCCCTGAAGATGGGGACCTTTATGGTGGTCATGTAGGAAGAAAGGCAGGGAATTCCTTTCTCTCTGATCAGCCTTAATGAGGGTCTCAGTGGAGAAATGACAAGCTGTTCGGGGGAGGGTATCACACCAGCTCTGGGCAGGCAGCAGTGGGTAAAAGTGTTTAGCACAAGGACTGCGGCCATCTGCATGGACCTCAGTTTCCTTGCTTATAATATGGTAATACTAAAATCTCCTCCCTTATCAGACTGGGAAGCCATGTGAACTCAAGGATGAAGGGGATAAAGGGAGTGAGGCTTGGATACAGTCTGGTGTAAGAACTCATGTTATCTCCAGGACCTGGCTGAGAGGACTTGCCCAGTGGCATAGAGACAAATCTTCCCTCCCCCACAGTTCTTCATTTTGCCTGATACTGGCTGTAGGGAGCATAATTTGTAAAGGTTCAATGAGATTATTGCAGCAGTGGATCTTAATCCATTCTAGCTGTACATCTGGGTTACCAAGAGAACACCTGCCCTTCTCCCTAATTCTTTGTGGTGAATAAACATACTCTCCAGCACAAATACATATCACCTGGCTCCACTCCTCAAAGTTCAGAATCGGGTGAAGTAAGCTAGGGAGAGGTCAGAAGTTCTGTAGGGACAGGTTTACCCTGGGTGGGGACTGAATGGCCCAAGGGACATTGTGGGGTGTTGAGAAGGGATGTTTTCTATTTTGTTTCCAATGACGGTTTGTCAGAACTAATTGAATCTACCCCTCAAGAGGTGCATTTACTTGTTTGTAAATTATAACTCTATTCCAAAAAATGTCCCCAGATTACAATGAGATAAAATAAACCAGAATACCAGGCATTGAGATTACTCACTGGGGTCTCATAAAGCCTTCTAAGGGATTCCAAAGTGGGGCCAGGCTGGGACCCTGTGGCTTAGAACACTATTTACTAAATTTGCCCAGGAGTCACCTAGGATGGCTTATTAAAAATGTAGATTCCTGAGACAACCTGAGAGGGTGGGTATAGCAGCTCTGATCTCAGCAGATCTCCAGAGAGTACCAAGTTCTGGTCTCCCTCCGGCCTCCCTCATGGTAAAGGCTTTGAGAGGGAACTGACACTGATTCTAACTACTCCAAAAGTTATCAAAATACCTGAAAGCAAATCCTGAATCTATCACTCTAGAGTCTAGCCTTGGAAGGCCAAAGAAAAATGAGGAGGAATCCAATAAAGAGATGTTTTTGGAAGCCCTTGACAAGAG